>NC_053393.1:182143447-182496852 GCF_905171765.1 Bufo bufo | reverse complement strand
AGCAGAGAATCAGGCTTCACGTCAGCCACCACTGGAACAGGCCACTGTCACACATTTCGGCCCAGGCACCCAGGCAGAGGAGAGAGGTCCCGTAACAGAGAATCTGGCCTTATGTCAGCGCAGAATCTGTATTCATGTCATAGCAGAGAATCAGGCTTCACGTCACCCACCACTGGAACAGGCCACTGTCACACATTTAGGCCCCGGCACCCAGACAGAGGAGAGCGGTCACGTAACAAAGAATCTGGCCTTATGTCAGCGCAGAATCTGTCTTCATGTCATAGCAGAGAATCAGGCTTCACGTCAGCCACCACTGGAACAGGCCACTGTCACACATTTAGGCCCAGGCACCCAGGCAGAGGAGAGAGGTCCCGTAACAGAGAATCTGGCCTTATGTCAGCGCAGAATCTGTCTTCATGTCATAGCAGAGAATCAGGCTTCACGTCAGACACCACTGGAACAGGCCACTGTCACACATTTAGGCCCAGGCACCCAGGCAGAGGAGAGCGGTCCCGTAACAGAGAATCTGGCCTTATGTCAGCGCAGAATCTGTCTTCATGTCATAGCAGAGAATCAGGCTTCACGTCACCCACCACTGGAACAGGCCACTGTCACACATTTAGGCCCAGGCACCCAGGCAGAGGAGAGAGGTCCCGTAACAGAGAATCTGGCCTTATGTCAGCGCAGAATCTGTCTTCATGTCATAGCAGAGAATCAGGCTTCACGTCACCCACCACTGGAACAGGCCACTGTCACACATTTAGGCCCAGGCACCCAGGCAGAGGAGAGAGGTCCCGTAACAGAGAATCTGGCCTTATGTCAGCGCAGAATCTGTCTTCATGTCATAGCAGAGAATCAGGCTTCACGTCACCCACCACTGGAACAGGCCACTGTCACACATTTAGGCCCCGGCACCCAGACAGAGTAGAGCGGTCCCGTAACAGAGAATCTGGCCTTATGTCAGCGCAGAATCTGTCTTCATGTCATAGCAGAGAATCAGGCTTCACGTCACCCACCACTGGAACAGGCCACTGTCACACATTTAGGCCCAGGCACCCAGGCAGAGGAGAGAGGTCCAGTAACAGAGAATCTGGCCTTATGTCAGCGCAGAATCTGTCTTCATGTCATAGCAGAGAATCAGGCTTCATGTCACCCACCACTGGAACAGGCCACTGTCACACATTTAGGCCCAGGCACCCAGGCAAAGGAGAGAGAGGTCCCGTAACAGAGAATCTGGCCTTATGTCAGCGCAGAATTTGTCTTCATGTCATAGCAAAGAATCAGGCTTCACGTCACCCACCACTGGAACAGGCCACTGTCACACATTTAGGCCCAGGCACCCAGGCAGAGGAGAGAGGTCCCATAATAGATAATCTGGCCTTATGTCAGCGCAGAATCTGTCTTCATGTCATAGCAGAGAATCAGGCTTCACGTCACCCACCACTGGAAAAGGCCACTGTCACACATTTAGGCCCCGGCACCCAGACAGAGTAGAGCGGTCCCGTAACAGAGAATCTGGCCTTATGTCAGCGCAGAATCTGTCTTCATGTCATAGCAGAGAATCAGGCTTCACTTCAGCCACCACTGGAACAGGCCACTGTCACAAATTTAGGCCCAGGCACCCAGGCAGAGGAGAGCGGTCCCGTAACAGAGAATCTGGCCTTATGTCAGTGCAGAATCTGTCTTAATGTCATAGCAGAGAATCAGGCTTCACGTCAGCCACCACTGGAACAGGCCACTGTCACACATTTCGGCCCAGGCACCCAGGCAGAGGAGAGAGGTCCCGTAACAGAGAATCTGGCCTTATGTCAGCGCAGAATCTGTATTCATGTCATAGCAGAGAATCAGGCTTCACGTCACCCACCACTGGAACAGGCCACTGTCACACATTTAGGCCCCGGCACCCAGACAGAGGAGAGCGGTCACGTAACAAAGAATCTGGCCTTATGTCAGCGCAGAATCTGTCTTCATGTCATAGCAGAGAATCAGGCTTCACGTCAGCCACCACTGGAACAGGCCACTGTCACACATTTAGGCCCAGGCACCCAGGCAGAGGAGAGAGGTCCCGTAACAGAGAATCTGGCCTTATGTCAGCGCAGAATCTGTCTTCATGTCATAGCAGAGAATCAGGCTTCACGTCAGACACCACTGGAACAGGCCACTGTCACACATTTAGGCCCAGGCACCCAGGCAGAGGAGAGCGGTCCCGTAACAGAGAATCTGGCCTTATGTCAGCGCAGAATCTGTCTTCATGTCATAGCAGAGAATCAGGCTTCACGTCACCCACCACTGGAACAGGCCACTGTCACACATTTAGGCCCAGGCACCCAGGCAGAGGAGAGAGGTCCCGTAACAGAGAATCTGGCCTTATGTCAGCGCAGAATCTGTCTTCATGTCATAGCAGAGAATCAGGCTTCACGTCACCCACCACTGGAACAGGCCACTGTCACACATTTAGGCCCAGGCACCCAGGCAGAGGAGAGAGGTCCCGTAACAGAGAATCTGGCCTTATGTCAGCGCAGAATCTGTCTTCATGTCATAGCAGAGAATCAGGCTTCACGTCACCCACCACTGGAACAGGCCACTGTCACACATTTAGGCCCCGGCACCCAGACAGAGTAGAGCGGTCCCGTAACAGAGAATCTGGCCTTATGTCAGCGCAGAATCTGTCTTCATGTCATAGCAGAGAATCAGGCTTCACGTCACCCACCACTGGAACAGGCCACTGTCACACATTTAGGCCCAGGCACCCAGGCAGAGGAGAGAGGTCCAGTAACAGAGAATCTGGCCTTATGTCAGCGCAGAATCTGTCTTCATGTCATAGCAGAGAATCAGGCTTCATGTCACCCACCACTGGAACAGGCCACTGTCACACATTTAGGCCCAGGCACCCAGGCAAAGGAGAGAGAGGTCCCGTAACAGACAATCTGGCCTTAAGTCAGCGCAGAATTTGTCTTCATGTCATAGCAAAGAATCAGGCTTCACGTCAGCCACCACTGGAACAGGCCACTGTCACACATTTAGGCCCAGGCACCCAGGCAGAGGAGAGAGGTCCCATAATAGAGAATCTGGCCTTATGTCAGCGCAGAATCTGTCTTCATGTCATAGCAGAGAATCAGGCTTCACGTCAGCCACCACTGGAACAGGCCACTGTCACACATTTAGGCTTAGGCACCCAGGCAGAGGAGAGAGGTCCCGTAACAGAGAATCTGGCCTTATGTCAGCGCAGAATCTATCTTCATGTCATAGCAGAGAATCAGGCTTCACGTCAGCCACCACTGGAACAGGCCACTGTCACACATTTAGGCCCAGGCACCCAGGCAGAGGAGAGCGGTCCCGTAACAGAGAATCTGGCCTTATGTCAGCGCAGAATCTGTCTTCATGTCATAGCAGAGAATCAGGCTTCACGTCAGCCACCACTGGAACAGGCCACTGTCACACATTTAGGCCCAGGCACCCAGGCAGAGGAGAGAGGTCCCGTAACAGAGAATCTGGCCTTATGTCAGCGCAGAATCTGTATTCATGTCATAGCAGAGAATCAGGCTTCACGTCACCCACCACTGGAACAGGCCACTGTCACACATTTAGGCCCGGCACCCAGACAGAGGAGAGCGGTCCCGTAACAGAGAATCTGGCCTTATGTCAGCGCAGAATCTGTCTTCATGTCATAGCAGAGAATCAGGCTTCACGTCAGCCACCACTGGAAAAGGCCACTGTCACACATTTAGGCCCAGGCACCCAGGCAGAGGAGAGAGGAACCATAACAGAGAATCTGGCCTTATGTCAGCGCAGAATCTGTATTCATGTCATAGCAGAGAATCAGGCTTCACGTCACCCACCACTGGAACAGGCCACTGTCACACATTTAGGCCCAGGCACCCAGACAAAGGAGAGAGGTCCCGTAACAGAGAATCTGGCCTTATGTCAGTGCAGAATCTGTATTCTTATCATAGCAGAGAATCAGGCTTCACGTCACCCACCACTGGAACAGGCCACTGTCACACATTTAGGCCCAGGCACCCAGGCAGAGGAGAGAGGTCCCGTAACAGAGAATCTGGCCTTATGTCAGCGCAGAATCTGTCTTCATGTCATAGCAGAGAATCAGGCTTCACGTCACCCACCACTGGAACAGGCCACTGTCACACATTTAGGCCCAGGCACCCAGGCAGAGGAGAGAGGTCCCGTAACAGAGAATCTGGCCTTATGTCAGCGCAGAATCTGTCTTCATGTCATAGCAGAGAATCAGGCTTCACGTCACCCACCACTGGAACAGGCCACTGTCACACATTTAGGCCCCGGCACCCAGACAGAGTAGAGCGGTCCCGTAACAGAGAATCTGGCCTTATGTCAGCGCAGAATCTGTCTTCATGTCATAGCAGAGAATCAGGCTTCACGTCACCCACCACTGGAACAGGCCACTGTCACACATTTAGGCCCAGGCACCCAGGCAGAGGAGAGAGGTCCAGTAACAGAGAATCTGGCCTTATGTCAGCGCAGAATCTGTCTTCATGTCATAGCAGAGAATCAGGCTTCATGTCACCCACCACTGGAACAGGCCACTGTCACACATTTAGGCCCAGGCACCCAGGCAAAGGAGAGAGAGGTCCCGTAACAGAGAATCTGGCCTTATGTCAGCGCAGAATTTGTCTTCATGTCATAGCAAAGAATCAGGCTTCACGTCAGCCACCACTGGAACAGGCCACTGTCACACATTTAGGCCCAGGCACCCAGGCAGAGGAGAGAGGTCCCATAATAGATAATCTGGCCTTATGTCAGCGCAGAATCTGTATTCATGTCATAGCAGAGAATCAGGCTTCACGTCACCCACCACTGGAAAAGGCCACTGTCACACATTTAGGCCCCGGCACCCAGACAGAGTAGAGCGGTCCCGTAACAGAGAATCTGGCCTTATGTCAGCGCAGAATCTGTCTTCATGTCATAGCAGAGAATCAGGCTTCACTTCAGCCACCACTGGAACAGGCCACTGTCACACATTTAGGCCCAGGCACCCAGGCAGAGGAGAGCGGTCCCGTAACAGAGAATCTGGCCTTATGTCAGTGCAGAATCTGTCTTCATGTCATAGCAGAGAATCAGGCTTCACGTCACCCACCACTGGAACAGGCCACTGTCACACATTTAGGCCCAGGCACCCAGGCAGAGGAGAGAGGTCCCGTAACAGAGAATCTGGCCTTATGTCAGCGCAGAATCTGTCTTCATGTCATAGCAGAGAATCAGGCTTCACGTCACTCACCACTGATACAGGCCACTGTCACACATTTAGGCACAGGCACCCAGGCAGAGGAGAGAGGTCCCGTAACAGAGAATCTGGCATTATGTCAGCGCAGAATCTGTCTTCATGTCTTAGCAGAGAATCAGGCTTCACGTCACCCACCACTGGAACAGGCCACTGTCACACATTTAGGCCCCGGCACCCAGACAGAGGAGAGCGGTCCCGTAACAGAGAATCTGGCCTTATGTCAGCGCAGAATCTGTCTTCATGTCATAGCAGAGAATCAGGCTTCACGTCAGCCACCACTGGAACAGGCCACTGTCACACATTTAGGCCCAGGCACCCAGGCAGAGGAGAGAGGTCCCGTAACAGAGAATCTGGCCTTATGTCAGCGCAGAATCTATCTTCATGTCATAGCAGAGAATCAGGCTTCACGTCAGCCACCACTGGAACAGGCCACTGTCACACATTTAGGCCCAGGCACCCAGGCAGAGGAGAGCGGTCCCGTAACAGAGAATCTGGCCTTATGTCAGCGCAGAATCTGTCTTCATGTCATAGCAGAGAATCAGGCTTCACGTCAGCCACCACTGGAACAGGCCACTGTCACACATTTAGGCCCAGGCACCCAGGCAGAGGAGAGAGGTCCCGTAACAGAGAATCTGGCCTTATGTCAGCGCAGAATCTGTATTCATGTCATAGCAGAGAATCAGGCTTCACGTCACCCACCACTGGAACAGGCCACTGTCACACATTTAGGCCCGGCACCCAGACAGAGGAGAGCGGTCCCGTAACAGAGAATCTGGCCTTATGTCAGCGCAGAATCTGTCTTCATGTCATAGCAGAGAATCAGGCTTCACGTCAGCCACCACTGGAAAAGGCCACTGTCACACATTTAGGCCCAGGCACCCAGGCAGAGGAGAGAGGAACCGTAACAGAGAATCTGGCCTTATGTCAGCGCAGAATCTGTATTCATGTCATAGCAGAGAATCAGGCTTCACGTCACCCACCACTGGAACAGGCCACTGTCACACATTTAGGCCCAGGCACCCAGACAAAGGAGAGAGGTCCCGTAACAGAGAATCTGGCCTTATGTCAGTGCAGAATCTGTATTCTTATCATAGCAGAGAATCAGGCTTCACGTCACCCACCACTGGAACAGGCCACTGTCACACATTTAGGCCCAGGCACCCAGGCAGAGGAGAGAGGTCCCGTAACAGAGAATCTGGCCTTATGTCAGCCCAGAATCTGTCTTCATGTCATAGCAGAGAATCAGGCTTCACGTCACCCACCACTGGAACAGGCCACTGTCACACATTTAGGCCCAGGCACCCAGGCAGAGGAGAGAGGTCCCGTAACAGAGAATCTGGCCTTATGTCAGCGCAGAATCTGTATTCATGTCATAGCAGAGAATCAGGCTTCACGTCACCCACCACTGGAACAGGCCACTGTCACACATTTAGGCCCGGGCACCCAGACAGAGGAGAGCGGTCCCGTAACAGAGAATCTGGCCTTATGTCAGCGCAGAATCTGTCTTCATGTCATAGCAGAGAATCAGGCTTCACGTCAGCCACCACTGGAACATGCCACTGTCACACATTTAGGCCCAGGCACCCAGGCAGAGGAGAGAGGTCCCGTAACAGAGAATCTGGCCTTATGTCAGCGCAGAATCTGTATTCATGTCATAGCAGAGAATCAGGCTTCACGTCACCCACCACTCGAACAGGCCACTGTCACACATTTAGGCCCCGGCACCCAGACAGAGGAGAGCGGTCCTGTAACAGAGAATATGGCCTTATGTCAGCGCAGAATCTGTCTTCATGTCATAGCAGAGAATCAGGCTTCACGTCAGCCACCACTGGAACATGCCACTGTCACACATTTAGGCCCAGGCACCCAGGCAGAGGAGAGAGGTCCCATAACAGAGAATCTGGCCTTATGTCAGCGCAGAATCTGTATTCATGTCATAGCAGAGAATCAGGCTTCACGTCACCCACCACTGGAACAGGCCACTGTCACACATTTAGGCCCAGGCACCCAGGCAGAGGAGAGAGGTCCCGTAACAGAGAATCTGGCCTTATGTCAGCGCAAAATCTGTATTCATGTCATAGCAGAGAATCAGGCTTCACGTCACCCACCACTGGAACAGGCCACTGTCACACATTTAGGCCCCGGCACCCAGACAGAGGAGAGCGGTCCCTTAACAGAGAATATGGCCTTATGTCAGCCCAGAATCTGTCTTCATGTCATAGCAGAGAATCAGGCTTCACGTCAGCCACCACTGGAACAGGCCACTGTCACACATTTAGGCCCAGGCACCCAGGCAGAGGAGAGCGGTCCCGTAACAGAGAATCTGGCCCTATGTCAGCGCAGAATCTGTATTCAAGTCATAGCAGATAATCAGGCTTCATGTCACCCACCACTGGAACAGGCCACTGTCACAAATTTAGGCCCAGGCACCCAGGCAGAGGAGAGCGGTCCCATAACAGAGAATCTGGCCTTATGTCAGCGCAGAATCTGTATTCATGTCATAGCAGAGAATCAGGCTTCACGTCACCCACCACTCGAACAGGCCACTGTCACACATTTAGGCCCAGGCACCCAGGCAGAGGAGAGAGGTCACGTAACAGAGAATCTGGCCTTATGTCAGCGCAGAATCTGTATTCATGTCATAGCAGAGAATCAGGCTTCACGTCAGCCACCACTGGAACAGGCCACTGTCACACATTTAGGCCCAGGCACCCAGGCAGAGGAGAGCGGTCCCGTAACAGAGAATCTGGCCTTATGTCAGCGCAGAATCTGTATTCATGTCATAGCAGAGAATCAGGCTTCACGTCACCCACCACTGGAACAGGCCACTATCACACATTTAGGCCCAGACAGAGGAGAGGTTCATTCAACTTTGGGTTGCCACGCAATATAATGGTAAAATTAAATTAAAAATAGTATTGAATGAGGAAGTGCCCTGGAGTAGAATAATATATTGTTAAGGGGGGGTAGTTAATATCTAATCTGCACAAGGGATTGGACAGGTCCTGTGGGATCCATGCCTGGTTCATTTTTATGAACGTCAGCTTGTCCACATTGGTTGTAGACAGGCGGCTGCGTTTGTCTGTAATGACGCCCCCTGCCGTGCTGAATACACGTTCAGACAAAACGCTGGCCGCCGGGCAGGCCAGCACTTCCAAGGCATAAAAGGCTAGCTCTGGCCACGTGTACAATTTGGAGACCCAGAAGTTGAATGGGGCCGAACCATCAGTCAGTTCAGATACGTGGACCAGTAAGCACGGCCAGGGACGCTATATCTCCCTAACTGCACACTGGGTAAATGTAGTGGCGGCTGGGCGCCAAGCGGAGAGCTGTTTGGCGCACGTCCTTCCGCCGCCAAGCATCGCAGTGCAACATTCTTTGCCTCCTGTCTCCTCCTCCTCCTACTCAGCTTTCTACTCCTCTTCTTCCACCTGCTCATCCAGTCAGCCACACACCTTCACCACCAACTTCAGCACAGCACGGGGTGTGCACAGGTACTGTTCCACCATGTTAGTGAAATGTTGCCTCCTGCTAACACGTTCCGTATCAGGTGGTGGTGCACTTAGCTGTGGCGTGTTGACAAAACTTTTCCACATCTCTGCCATGCTAACCCTGCCCTCAGAGGAGCTGGGCGTGACACAACTGCGTTGGTGACCTCTTGCTCCTCCTCTGCCTTCGCCTTGGGCTTCCACTGGTTCCCCTGTGACATTTGGGAATGCTCTCAGTAGCGCGTCTACCAACGTGCGCTTGTACTCGCGCATCTTCCTATCACGCACCAGTGTAGGAAGTAAGGTGGGCACATTGTCTTTGTACCGGGGATCCAGCAGGGTGGCAACCCAGTAGTCCGCACACGTTAAAATGTGGGCAACTCTGCTGTCGTTGCGCAGGCACTGCAGCATGTAGTCGCTCATGTGTGCCAGGCTGCCCAGAGGTAAGGACGAGCTGTCCTCTGTGGGAGGCGTATCGTCATCGTCCTGTGTTTCCCCCCAGCAACGCACCAGTGATGGGCCCGAGCTGCTTTGGGTGCCACCCCGCTGTGAACATGCTTCATCCTCATCCTCCTCCACCTCCTCCTCATCCTCGTCCTCCTCGTCCTCCAGTAGTGGGCCCTGTCTGGCCACATTTGTACCTGGCCTCTGGTGTTGCAAAAAACCTCCCTCTGAGTCACTTCGAAGATACTGGCCTGAAAGTGCTAAAAATGACCCCTCTTCCTCCTCTTCCTCCTGGGCCACCTCCTCTTCCATCATCGCCCTAAGTGTTTTCTCAAGGAGACATAGAAGTGGTATTGTAACGCTGATAAAGGCGTCATCGCCACTGGCCATGTTGGTGGAGTACTCGAAACAGCGCAACAGGGCACACAGGTCTCGCATGGAGGCCCAGTCATTGGTGGTGAAGTGGGTCTGATCCGCAGTGCGACTGACCCGTGCGTGCTGCAGCTGAAACTTGACTATGGCCTGCTGCTGCTCGCACAGTCTGTCCAGCATATGCAAGGTGGAGTTCCACCTGGTGGGCACGTCGCATATGAGGCGGTGAGTGTGAAGGCCGAAGTTACGCTGTAGCGCAGACAGGCGAGCAGCGGCAGGGTGTGAACGCCGGAAGCGCGAACAGACGGCCCGCACTTTATGCAGCAGCTTTGACATGTCGGGGTAGTTGCAAATGAACTTCTGCACCACCAAATTCAGCACATGGGCCAGGCAAGGGATGTGCGTCAAACCGGCTAGTCCCAGAGCTGCAACAAGATTTCGCCCATTATCGCACACCACCAGGCCGGGCTTGAGGCTCACCGGCAGCAACCACTCGTCGGTCTGTTGTTCTATACCCCGCCACAACTCCTGTGCGGTGTGGGGCCTGTCCCCCAAACATATGAGTTTCAGAATGACCTGCTGACGTTTACCCCGTGCTGTGCTGAAGTTGGTGGTGAAGGTGTGTGGCTGACTGGATGAGCAGGTGGAAGAAGAGGAGGAGGAAGCTGAGTAGGAGGAGGAGGAGACAGGAAGCAAAGAATGTTGCCCTGCGATCCTTGGCGGCGGAAGGACGTGCGCCAAACAGCTCTCCGCCTGGGGCCCAGCCGCCACTACATTTACCCAGTGTGCAGTTAGGGAGATATAGCGTCCCTGGCCGTGCTTACTGGTCCACGTATCTGTGGTTAGGTGGACCTTGCCACAGATGGCGTTGCGCAGTGCACACTTGATTTTATCGGACACTTGTTTGTGCAGGGAAGTCACGGCTCTCTTGGAGAAGTAGTGGCGGCTGGGAACAACATACTGTGGGACAGCAAGTGACATGAGCTGTTTGAAGCTGTGTTTGTCCACCAGCCTAAATGACAGCATTTCATAGGCCAGTAGTTTAGAAATGCTGGCATTCAGGGCCAGGGATCGAGGGTGGCTAGGTGGGAATTTACGCTTTCTCTCAAATGTTTGTGAGATGGAGAGCTGAACGCTGCCGTGTGACATGGTTGAGATGCTTGGTGACACAGGTGGTGGTGTTGGTGGTACATCCCATGTTTGCTGGGCGGCAGGTGCCAACGTTCCTCCAGAGGCGAAGGAAGAGGCCGAGGCGGCGGCAGCAGAAGATGTAGCAGGGGGAGCCTGAGTGACTTCCTTGTTTTTAAGGTGTTTACTCCACTGCAGTTCATGCTTTGCATGCAGGTGCCTGGTCATGCAGGTTGTGCTAAGGTTCAGAACGTTAATGCCTCGCTTCAGGCTCTGATGGCACAGCGTGCAAACCACTCGGGTCTTGTCGTCAGCACATTGTTTGAAGAAGTGCCATGCCAGGGAACTCCTTGAAGCTGCCTTTGGGGTGCTCGGTCCCAGATGGCGGCGGTCAGTAGCAGGCGGAGTCTCTTGGCGGCGGGTGTTCTGATTTTGCCCACTGCTCCCTCTTTTGCTACGCTGTTGGCTCGGTCTCACCACTGCCTCTTCCTCCGAACTGTGAAAGTCAGTCGCACGACCTTCATTCCATGTGGGGTCTAGGACCTCATCGTCCCCTGCATCGTCTTCCACCCAGTCTTGACCCCTGACCTCCTGTTCAGTCTGCACACTGCAGAAAGACGCAGAAGTTGGCACCTGTGTTTCGTCATCATCAGAGACGTGCTGAGGTGGTATTCCCATGTCCTCATTATCAGGAAAAATAAGTGGTTGTGCGTTAGTGCATTCTATCTCTTCCACCCCTGGGGAAGGTCTAGGTGGATGCCCTTGGGAAACCCTGGCAGCAGAGTCTTCAAACAGCATAAGAGACTGCTGCATAACTTGAGGCTCAGACAGTTTCCCTGATATGCATGGGGGTGATGTGACAGACCGATGGGCTTGGTTTTCATGCGCCATCTGTGCGCTTTCTGCAGAAGACTGGGTGGGAGGTAATGTGAACGTGCTGGATCCACTGTCGGCCACCCAATTGACTAATGCCTGTACCTGCTCAGGCCTTACCATCCTTAGAACGGCATTGGGCCCCACCAAATATCGCTGTAAATTCTGCTGGCTACTGGGACCTGAGGTAGTTGGTTCACTAGAACGTGTGGCTGTGGCAGAACGGCCACGTCCTCTCCCAGCACCAGAGGGTCCACTAACACCACCACGACCATGTCCACGTCCGCGTCCGCGTCCCTTATTAGATGTTTTCCTCATTGTTCCCGTTCACCACAATTTTGAGAATGGCAAATTTGGGAATGCTTTTTCAACCCAGAACAAAAAGTCTGCTTTTATGGTCACTACAAATAACTTGACCAGCTAAAACTGTGCAGATTTGGTTGAATAGAGATGTGAGACCTGTTCTTTTTTGCGCTGTGTGACAGTTATAGGTTTAATCACAGAATGACACTTCTATCAGCACGCTAGTGTGTGTCTTAGGTTTTTCTGAATGACACTATCAATACCTTAAATGTAAGATTTTCTTTTTGGGATAGATTTCAAGTAGGCCTCAAATATCACAAACTAGTTATTTTCAGAATGGCAAATTTGGGAATGCTTTTTCAACCCAGAACAAAAAGTCTGCTTTTACGGTCACTACAAATAACTTGACCAGCTAAAACTGTGCAGATTTGGTTGAATAGAGATGTGAGACCTGTTTTTTTTTGCGCTGTGTGACAGTTATAGGTTTAATCACAGAATGACACTTCTATCAGCACGCTAGCGTGTGTCTTAGGTTTTTCTGAATGACACTATCAATACCTTCAATGTAAGATTTTCTTTTTGGGATAGATTTCAAGTAGGCCTCAAATACCACAAACTAGTTATTTTCAGAATGGCAAATTTGGGAATGCTTTTTCAACTCAGAACAAAAAGTCTGCTTTTACGGTCACTACAAATAACTTGACCAGCTAAAACTGTGCAGATTTGGTTGAATAGAGATGTGAGACCTGTTTTTTTTTGCGCTGTGTGACAGTTATAGGTTTAATCACAGAATGACACTTCTATCAGCACGCTAGCGTGTGTCTTAGGTTTTTCTGAATGACACTATCAATACCTTTAATGTAAGATTTTCTTTTTGGGATAGATTTCAAGTAGGCCTCAAATACCACAAACTAGTTATTTTCAGAATGGCAAATTTGGGAATGCTTTTTCAACCCAGAACAAAAAGTCTGCTTTTACGGTCACTACAAATAACTTGACCAGCTAAAGCTGTGCAGATTTGGTTGAATAGAGATGTGAGACCTGTTTTTTTTTGCGCTGTGTGACAGTTATAGGTTTAATCACAGAATGACACTTCTATCAGCACGCTAGCGTGTGTCTTAGGTTTTTCTGAATGACACTATCAATACCTTCAATGTAAGATTTTCTTTTTGGGATAGATTTCAAGTAGGCCTCAAATACCACAAACTAGTTATTTTCAGAATGGCAAATTTGGGAATGCTTTTTCAACCCAGAACAAAAAGTCTGCTTTTACGGTCACTACAAATAACTTGACCAGCTAAAACTGTGCAGATTTGGTTGAATAGAGATGTGAGACCTGTTTTTTTTTGCGCTGTGTGACAGTTATAGGTTTAATCACAGAAGGACACTTCTATCAGCACGCTAGCGTGTGTCTTAGGTTTTTCTGAATGACACTATCAATACCTTCAATGTAAGATTTTCTTTTTGGGATAGATTTCAAGTAGGCCTGAAATACCACAAACTAGTTATTTTCAGAATGGCAAATTTGGGAATGCTTTTTCAACCCAGAACAAAAAGTCTGCTTTTACGGTCACTACAAATAACTTGACCAGCTAAAACTGTGCAGATTTGGTTGAATAGAGATGTGAGACCTGTTTTTTTTTTGCGCTGTGTGACAGTTATAGGTTTAATCACAGAATGACACTTCTATCAGCACGCTAGCGTGTGTCTTAGGTTTTTCTGAATGACACTATCAATACCTTCAATGTAAGATTTTCTTTTTGGGATAGATTTCAAGTAGGCCTCAAATACCACAAACTAGTTATTTTCAGAATGGCAAATTTGGGAATGCTTTTTCAACCCAGAACAAAAAGTCTGCTTTTACGGTTACTACAATTAACTTGACCAGCTAAAACTGTGCAGATTTGGTTGAATAGAGATGTGAGACCTGTTTTTTTTTGCGCTGTGTGACAGTTATAGGTTTAATCACAGAATGACACTTCTATCAGCACGCTAGCGTGTGTCTTAGGTTTTTCTGAATGACACTATCAATACCTTCAATGTAAGATTTTCTTTTTGGGATAGATTTCAAGTAGGCCTCAAATACCACAAACTAGTTATTTTCAGAATGGCAAATTTGGGAATGCTTTTTCAACTCAGAACAAAAAGTCTGCTTTTACGGTCACTACAAATAACTTGACCAGCTAAAACTGTGCAGATTTGGTTGAATAGAGATGTGAGACCTGTTTTTTTTTGCGCTGTGTGACAGTTATAGGTTTAATCACAGAATGACACTTCTATCAGCACGCTAGCGTGTGTCTTAGGTTTTTCTGAATGACACTATCAATACCTTTAATGTAAGATTTTCTTTTTGGGATAGATTTCAAGTAGGCCTCAAATACCACAAACAAGTTATTTTCAGAATGGCAAATTTGGGAATGCTTTTTCAACCCAGAACAAAAAGTCTGCTTTTACGGTCACTACAAATAACTTGACCAGCTAAAGCTGTGCAGATTTGGTTGAATAGAGATGTGAGACCTGTTTTTTTTTGCGCTGTGTGACAGTTATAGGTTTAATCACAGAATGACACTTCTATCAGCACGCTAGCGTGTGTCTTAGGTTTTTCTGAATGACACTATCAATACCTTAAATGTAAGATTTTCTTTTTGGGATAGATTTCAAGTAGGCCTCAAATACCACAAACAAGTTATTTTCAGAATGGCAAATTTGGGAATGCTTTTTCAACCCAGAACAAAAAGTCTGCTTTTACGGTCACTACAAATAACTTGACCAGCTAAAGCTGTGCAGATTTGGTTGAATAGAGATGTGAGACCTGTTTTTTTTTGCGCTGTGTGACAGTTATAGGTTTAATCACAGAATGACACTTCTATCAGCACGCTAGCGTGTGTCTTAGGTTTTTCTGAATGACACTATCAATACCTTCAATGTAAGATTTTCTTTTTGGGATAGATTTCAAGTAGGCCTGAAATACCACAAACTAGTTATTTTCAGAATGGCAAATTTGGGAATGCTTTTTCAACCCAGAACAAAAAGTCTGCTTTTACGGTCACTACAAATAACTTGACCAGCTAAAACTGTGCAGATTTGGTTGAATAGAGATGTGAGACCTGTTTTTTTTTGCGCTGTGTGACAGTTATAGGTTTAATCACAGAAGGACACTTCTATCAGCACGCTAGCGTGTGTCTTAGGTTTTTCTGAATGACACTATCAATACCTTCAATGTAAGATTTTCTTTTTGGGATAGATTTCAAGTAGGCCTGAAATACCACAAACTAGTTATTTTCAGAATGGCAAATTTGGGAATGCTTTTTCAACCCAGAACAAAAAGTCTGCTTTTACGGTCACTACAAATAACTTGACCAGCTAAAACTGTGCAGATTTGGTTGAATAGAGATGTGAGACCTGTTTTTTTTTTGCGCTGTGTGACAGTTATAGGTTTAATCACAGAATGACACTTCTATCAGCACGCTAGCGTGTGTCTTAGGTTTTTCTGAATGACACTATCAATACCTTCAATGTAAGATTTTCTTTTTGGGATAGATTTCAAGTAGGCCTCAAATACCACAAACTAGTTATTTTCAGAATGGCAAATTTGGGAATGCTTTTTCAACCCAGAACAAAAAGTCTGCTTTTACGGTTACTACAATTAACTTGACCAGCTAAAACTGTGCAGATTTGGTTGAATAGAGATGTGAGACCTGTTTTTTTTTGCGCTGTGTGACAGTTATAGGTTTAATCACAGAATGACACTTCTATCAGCACGCTAGCGTGTGTCTTAGGTTTTTCTGAATGACACTATCAATACCTTTAATGTAAGATTTTCTTTTTGGGATAGATTTCAAGTAGGCCTCAAATACCACAAACTAGTTATTTTCAGAATGGCAAATTTGGGAATGCTTTTTCAACCCAGAACAAAAAGTCTGCTTTTACGGTCACTACAAATAACTTAACCAGCTAAAACTGTGCAGATTTGGTTGAATAGAGATGTGAGACCTGTTTTTTTTTTGCGCTGTGTGACAGTTATAGGTTTAATCACAGAATGACACTTCTATCAGCACGCTAGCGTGTGTCTTAGGTTTTTCTGAATGACACTATCAATACTTTCAATGTAAGATTTTCTTTTTGGGATAGATTTCAAGTAGGCCTCAAATACCACAAACTAGTTATTTTCAGAATGGCAAATTTGGGAATGCTTTTTCAACCCAGAACAAAAAGTCTGCTTTTACGGTCACTACAATTAACTTGACCAGCTAAAACTGTGCAGATTTGGTTGAATAGAGATGTGAGACCTGTTTTTTTTCGCGGTGTTTGACAGTTATAGGTTTAATCACAGAATGACACTTCTATCAGCACGCTAGCGTGTGTCTTAGGTTTTTCTGAATGACACTATCAATAACTTCAATGTAAGATTTTCTTTTTGGGATAGATTTAAAGTATGCCTCAAATACCACAAACTAGTTATTTTCAGAATGGCAAATTTGGGAATGCTTTTTCAACCCAGAACAAAAAGTCTGCTTTTACGGTCACTACAAATAACTTGACCAGCTAAAACTGTGCAGATTTGGTTGAATAGAAATGTCAGGTCTATTTTTTAGGTGCTGGGTGACAGGCTCAACTTGCCCCTGATGTAATATATGGCCAAAACATAACCACACTGTTGATGGTTAAATGCACTTGGGTGACACAGGCTCAGCCTGCATCTGATGTAGTATATGGCCAAAAAATAATCAGACTGTTGATGGTCAAATGCACTTAGGTGACACAGGCTCAGCCTGCAGCTGATGTAGTATATGGCCAAAAAATAACCAGACTGTTGATGGTTAAATGCACTTCGGTGACACAGGCTCAGCCTGCAGCTGATGTAGGATATAGCACAAAATAACCACACTATCGATGGTTAAATACACTTGGTGATAGCTCGTGCTGGTGCACCACAAGTCACAAAATGGCCGCCGATCACCCCAGAAAAAAAGTGATCTAAAAACGCTCTGGGCAGCCTCAAAAAAGTGAGCAAGTCAATAATAGCACTTCAATGATCCACAGCTGCAGATCGATCACAGAATGAAGTCTTTTGGAGGAGTTAATCTGCCTAATCTCGCCCTAACGTCGCAGCTGCAACCTCTCCCTATACTGATCATAGCAGAGTGACGTGCGGCGCTACGTGACTCCAGCTTAAATAGAGGCTGGGTCACATGGTGCACTGGCCAATCACAGTCATGCCAATAGTAGGCATGGCTGTGATGGCCTCTTGGGCCAAGTAGTATGACGCTTGTTGATTGGCTGCTTTGCAGCCTTTCAAAAGGCGCCAAGAAAGCGCCGAACACCGAACCCGAACCCGGACTTTTAGGAAAATGTTCGGGTTCGGGTCCGTGTCACGGACACCCCAAAATTCGGTACGAACCCGAACTATACAGTTCGGGTTCGCTCATCCCTAGTCACCATTTGAACTGCCCTGAGGAGGTGGTTGGGGAGGAGGCTGGTGACCTCATATATACCTGTATTGATGGTGATCGTAATAGTGGCACCCCTAGGGGTGAGGGTAGTGACAGTGGCAATCGGGGGAAAATGCATAGTAGGAAAGGGGGCCCAGTAGCCACCATGATATCTCATAGTCTGATAATAGTGGCAGGGAGGGTGAGGGGACGGTTAACATGAAATTTTAACTTTTTTCATGGGAGGGAGTTAAATTTAATGAGGCAGCATATGTACGTGATTATTAATACTGAAATGTTTTCACAGTCCAGGCAGGCTGATTCCAATCAAAAGACCTCTCCTAGTTTCAGGTGCCTCATCTTGCCACTCTTACTGTCTGTCTGCCTACCTATCATCTTGTTGTGTACGACTGCTGATGCTGCGGCCTGCATCATGCCACTAATGTCACTTGTTAACCATCACATTCCCCAAAGACTCTTTTTTTAAAATCTCATAACACTTTAATCTCTTAGCTTAAACTTTGGCATCTGGAATATGAAAAAGCATGAGACATGTGCCAGCATGGTGTGTTTTTAAACACTCTGTATGATACCACTGTCAAATGTGCGTTTACCCATAGCTATGTGTGCCAGTATCAGTCAGCCATCATTAACTATTGCTGTCTGCGTTCCAGAGCTTGGGGTGGGGGGATGGTGGAGGGAGATAAAAATCATTAAAAATTAATGAAACAGGATAACAAGTTTTCCTAAAAATTATGAGTCCTAGGAGTCTAGAGGGGATTATATACCAACTTTTAGGGCAATTGGAGCAACTTTGGTTTGGCCTGAACCAATTTGGGTCCAAACCCATTTCTTAAAAAATTCGGCGAACCGGTCCCGAAACAAATCTTGACTACTCGGGGAAAAACTGTTAGGGGGTTAAAAACGGGTTCCACTCAGTGTTACAGAATAACACTACATAGTTGACTACATAGTTAATGAGATCACAACCTATAACACTATGTGCATACCCAGATCACCAAAGAAAAAGCGACCATATGTAAGCAAAACAGAGTTGATGAGGTTGAAAAAATGACTTTTTAGAATACAATTTATAATATTACTGTGCCAATTTAGAAGAAGTTAAAAACCTCTAGTAGGTTGTCATCAATTACCCTATGTTATATAGGAAAAAATTCATTCCCGACTCCAAAATGGCAAACACAATAAATTTCTGGATCAACATCCCATCTCCAGAAACACAGCAAATATAACTTAATATTATTATAACTTATATATTATTATTAATTAATATTATTCATTTTTCAAAAGGCGTCTAGGCTCTTGAACTTGTTCAATGAATCAGTCATCACAACATATTGTCTCTTTATATATATAAAAATGAGTTTCTGTCTGTCTGTCTGTCTGTCTAGACGTCTGTCTGGACGTTATTTATGCGCGAACAAATGACTGGACCGATCTTCACCAAATTTGGCACACAGGAAGATCAGGTGTCCGGGAAGGTTTTAGACCGGGTTCTCTAGGACATACCGTTCCTGAGATATTCCCAAAAAATTATCTACATTAGCCAATACAAGCCTACAAGTTTTTCTCTTCAAATCCCAACTGCCATAAACACAGTTTTACTCCAGGTTTCCATAACAACCCAGCCATTTTTCTTTACTGCTTAAAAGGGTGGGCACTGTGGAGGTCACTGTTTTTAAAGAAGCTGGCACAGTGGAGGTCACTGTTATTAAAGGGGCGAGCACTGTGGAGGTCACTGTTATTAAAGTGGCGGGTGCTATGAAGGTCCCTGTTAAAGGAGTGGGCAATGTGAAAGTCACTGTTAAAGGGGCGGTCACTGTGAAAGTCAATGTTAAAGAGGCGGTGACTGTGAAAGTCACTGTTAAAGGGGCGGTCACTGTTAAAGGGGAGGTCACTATGAAAGTCACTGTTAAAGGGGCAGTCACTGTGAAAGTCACTGTTATAGGAGCGGTTACTGTGAAAGTCAATGTTAAAGGGGCGGTCACTGTGAAAGTCACTGTTAAAGGGGCTGTCACTGTGAAAGTCACTGTTAAATGGGCAGTCACTTTAAAAGTCACTGTTAAAGGGGCGGTCACTGGAAAAGTCAATGTTAAAGGGGCGGTCACTGTGAAAGTCACTGTTAAAGGGGCAGTCACTGTAAAAGTCACTGTTAATGGGGCGGCCACTGTGAAAGTCACTGTTAAAGGGGCGGTCACAGTGAAAGTCACTGTTAAAGAGGCGGTCACTGTAAAAGTCACTGTTAAAGGGGAGGTCACTGTTAAAGTCACTGTTAAAGGGGCGGCCACTGTTAAAGGGGCGGTCACTGTGAAAGTCACTGTTAAAGGGGCGGTTACTGTGAAAGTCACTGTTAAAGGGGCGGTGACTGTGAAAGTCGCTGTTAAAGAAGTGGTCACTGTGAAAGTCACTGTTAAAGGGGCGGGCTCTGTGATGGTCTCTGTTAAATGGGCGGGCACTGTGGAAGTCACTGTTAAAGAGGCGGGAACTGTGAAGGTCACTGTTAAAGGGGTGGTCAATGCTAAAGTGGCAGGCGCTGTTAAAGGGGCGGGCACTGTGGAGGTCAATGTTTAAAGGGACGGGCACTGTGGAGGTCAATGTTAAAGGGACGGGCACTGTGGAGGTCATTGTTAAAGGGGCGGGTACAGTAGAGGTCACCATTATGGGGGAAACTGTTGATATCTTTTTATGACACAAGGAAACATAAAATGAAATAGATGAAGTATACCCCTGCGAAGCCGGGTCCTTCTGCTAGTCTCTTATATATATAAAAATGAGTTTCTGTCTGTCTAGACGTCTGTCTGTCTGGAAGTTCTTTATGCGCGACCAAACGACCGGACAGATCTTCACTAAATTTGTCACATAGGTACATTAGGTGTCCGGGAAGGTTTTAGACCAGGTCTCAATTCTCTAGGACTTACTGTTCCTGAGATATTCCCCCAAAAAATGAACTTCATTAGACAATAGAAGCCAGCAAGCCTTTCACTTAAATCCCAACTGCCATTTACACGGTCACATGTCCCTTATTAGCCAATAGAAGCTCGCAGGTCCTACTAGATTGCCATAACAACTGATCAAAGGTTTTAGCAGTTCGCAGGTCCTGAAATATTCAGTCATATGACGTTAGATGGCACAACTACACTGCTACATGCACGGGGGGCAGAGGTCACTATTAAAGGGACAGGAACTGTGGAGTTCACTGTTAAAGGGGCGGGCACTGTGGAGGTCACTATTAAAGGGGCAGGCACTGCAGAGGTCAATATTAAGGGGCAGGCACTGTGGAAATCACTGTTAAAGGGGCAGGAACTTTGAAGGTCACTGTTAAAGGGGCGGCCACTATGAAGGTCACTGCTGAAGGGGTGGTCAATGTTAAAGGGGCGGGCACTGTGGAGGTCACTGTGAAAGGGGCGGATACTATGAAGGTTACTGTTAAAGTGTTTGTCACTGTTAAAGGGGTAGGCACTGTGAAGGTCACTGTTAAAGGGGTGGTCAATGCTAAAGGTGTGGGCACTGTGGAGGTCACTGTTAAAGAGGTGGGCACTTTAAAAGGGACGGGCAATGTGGAGATCACTGTTAAAGGGGCGGGCACTGTGGAGTTCACTGTTAAAGGGGTTGACACTGTGGAGGTAAATGTTAAAGGGCTTGGCACTGTTAAAGGGCGGGTACTGTACAGGTCACTGTTAAAGATGCCGTCACTGATAAAGGGGCGGGCATTGTGGAGGTCACTGTTAAAGGGGCGGCCACTGTGGAGGTCAATGTTAAAGGGGCAGTCACTGTGGAGGTCACTGTTAAAGAGGCGGGCACTGTGGAGATCACTTTTAAAGGGGCAGACACTGTGGAGGTCACTGTTATAGGGGTGGCTACTGTGGAGGGCACTGTTAAAGGGGCAGCCAATATGTAGGTCAATGTTAAAGGGGCAGCCATTGTGGAGGTCAATGTTAAAGGGGCGGCCACTGTGGAGGTCACTTTTAAAGGGACGGGCACTGTGGAGATCACTTTTAATGGGGCAGGTACTGTGGAGATCACTGTTAAAGGGGCAGACACTGTGGAGGTCACTGTTAAAGGGGTGGGTCCTGTTAAAGGGGCGGGCACTGTGGAGGTCACTGTTAAAGGGGCATGCACTGTGCAGGTTACTTTCTAAGATGCGGTGAATGTTAAAGAGGCAGGAACTGTGGAGGTCACTGTTAAAGGGGCGGGCACTGTGGAGGTCACAGTTAATGGGGCGGCCACTGTGGAGGTCACTGGTAAAGGGGAAGGCATTGTGGAGATCACTGTTAAAGGGGCCGGCACTGTGGAGGTCATTGTTAAAGTGGCAGGTACTGTAGGAGGTCACTGTTTAGGGGGAAACTGTTGATATCTTTTTACTAAACACAGAAACATAAAATGAAATAGATGAATATTCCCATGTGGGTTCCTTCTGATAGTATTTCATAATAATGAGTATATGTATTGTAACAATTCGGGTTCATTTAGATCTCCAGGATCTTTGTCTTTTTACATAGATTCAGTAACCATGATTTAGAAGTGACTAAAGAGCTTTGATGGGAGGGTTACTCCCATTTAATGGCCTAAAAGAAGTGAAGCCCTAGACCTTATAGAGCGCCTTCATATTAATGCTATAAATTAAAATTAATCTACCATTACACTCCACATGCTAAGACAATATCAAGCATATCCCTGTTGCCCCTGTTGTGCCACTTATCTATTTCTGAACAGGGATAAAGCCCAAATGGTATATGTGGAAAATCTTCTTGGGAGCCAGGCAATGGAATGGGTGCTTCTTTGTAGTTATGTCTGCCCATGAACTGTAGATAGCACGCAGTTCCTGAATATGTAGTACCCCAGAGCAGGCACTAGCATTTTTACACCCTGCTACTGTCTCTATTGGCTAACCAACAATGTCATCTCTGTATTTGATTCCAGGTCCTTTTGATATTGTGCCTTAATAATATTGTTATGTACTGTGCCTGGTTCACCAGCAGGTGGCAGTGTATCTGGCAGAGACAGATCTCTAGATAGAATGGAACTTACTATTCCATTCTCCCCCCTGTTGGGCAGAAGTGGGCTAGTCCTGCGTCCTACCAAGGGAGGGGTTGAAGGAAGCAACGGTCATTCTAGAGTTAAAAGAAGACAAGTCAAGTCATGGTGCAGTGAGGGAAATGACCACCCCCTTCCTGTAGCAGGAGTCTCCCAAGGGAAGAAGATCATAGAGCACGCTACATTTTTTATACAGTGTATTATGAGGGGGTCAACAGCCAAAGGCACCACACTCAAAGGTACCAGTACTGTCATAAAGTCCAGTAACCAGACTAAAGCCAGAGATTAGCACAGCAGAGAAAGGTAAAGCAAAGTGTCCGAGCTAACCTGCAAAACCTGCTGGAATCAAGAGAAATATCAAGTGCTGTCTGGATGCAAGTTTAAATAAAATAAATCTGTTTGGACTTTTACTCCACCAACTATCACTCTTCCCATTATTGCTTCACAGCGACGATATCCAGATAGGAGCACCATGACACACCAAACTAATAAGGACGCATCACCACTCGGCAATTCCTAAAAGCTGGGACATGATCATCCCTGGGGGGCAGCATGCTGCAAATATACTATATTATTGTTTAAAAATGATTTTTATTGGGTTTCTGTAAAGGGGATATTAATTATTAATATTTTGGGTAATCTCAATAATTACAATTTATAAATAGGCGTGAGTCGTCTATTGATGACTCCGCCTATTTATGCTATAAATAAAATTACCTAATTACTGAACTATTTACAACTTACTACCACTATTACTGCGGCTACAACAAAAGACTATACATTGTGTTATTAACAACAAAGTATATTTATTAACACAACAACAAGTTTACAATCTAATTATTGCTATAACTATATATATATATATATATATATATATATATATATATATATACATATACAGTACAGACCAAAAGTTTGGACACACCTTCTCATTCAAAGAGAGTTTTCTTTATTTTCATGACTATGAAAATTGTAGATTCACACTGAAGGCATCAAAACTATGAATTAACACATGTGGAATTGTATACATAACAAACAAGTGTGAAACAACTGAAAATATGTCATATTCTAGGTTCTTCAAAGTAGCCACCTTTTGCTTTGATTGCTGCTTTGCACACTCTTGGCATTCTCTTGATGAGCTTCAAGAGGTAGTCACCTGAAATGGTTTTCACTTCACAGGTGTGCCCTGTCAGGTTTAATAAGTGGGATTTATTGCCTTATAAATGGGGTTGGGACCATCAGTTGCGTTGAGGAGAAGTCAGGTGGATACACAGCTGATAGTCCTACTGAATAGACTGTTAGAATTTGTATTATGGCAAGAAAAAAGCAGCTAAGTAAATCAAAAACGAGTGGCCATCATTACTTTAAGAAATGAAGGTCAGTCAGTCAGCCGAAAAATTGGGAAAACTTTGAAAGTAAGGGCTATTTGACCATGAAGGAGAATGATGGGGTGCTGCGCCAGATGACCTGGCCTCCACAGTCACCGGACCTGTATATTTTCAGTTGTTTCACACTTGTTTGTTATGTATATAATTCCACATATGTTAATTCATAGTTTTGATGCCTTCATAGTCATGAAAATAAAGAAAACTCTTTGAATGAGAAGGTGTGTCCAAACTTTTGGTCTGTACTGTATATATATATATATATATCTCAAAGGACATATAAATATATATACTATTAGTCGAACACAGTAATATTAACAACACTACAATACACACCTAGCTACACTACACACAGTACAATATCTTACACAATTCCACCCAACACACTACCTAAATAGTACACTTACATACACACGTAAATAGCAGCAGCACCCACCCAAACCTACGTATCTACACACTGTCACTATGGGGATTTACACAATCAGGCACTGCAAGGGTTAATTACAGAAAGAGTTAACCCAGGGTTAACACAGGGTAATGGCCAATTCAGGGATTGCTGGGAAGTAATGCTCTGCATTGCAGGGGATGCTCTGCAGGGCAGGGATAGGGAACAGGGCAGGGATAGGGTACAGGGGTAATCAGGGCTACAGGCTATGGCAGGGGCAGTCCAGTCAGGGAAGGGGTTAATGGACAGCAGGGGCTGGGTTATATTGGTGGTTCAGGAGTAGGGAAGGGTACTTAGCCATCAGCCTCTCGATAGGGTTGCTGCGTCCATCTTCTGAGCGGTGAGTGCGCTTTTCTCCTGGAGCTGGGGGGTGTCCGGACTTCTCTTGAGCAGAGCGCTGCCTCCTGAGTGCTATCTGCACTCTGCTTATGCGGGCTGGTCAGGGTTCTCCCTGCTCAGCGCAGCCTGGGCTTTCCTTCTGGGCACAGGGGGAGGTCGGGACCCTCTAGTGCAGCGCATCACTGCCTGCGCTCTCTTCTGGGGATCTTCTGGGAGGTGGGTCGGGATTCTGTTCTCTAGAGCAGCGCTGCCAGGTTATTTAAACCCGGCACGCTCGCTCCCACCTAACCGCGCTGCAGGAAAGCGCACGCACACCTGCAGGGAAGTCCACGTGGGCCGGCGTGGTGATGTGACATCACTGCGCCAGCTCACATGTCCTGGCGCACGCTTCCAGACGGGGGATGATTTGAATCTCCCACCTGTGAAGCGCCTGCATACCTCCTGGTGCTGTAATTACATCATCGGAGGTATGCGACCTATAGGGGTGGGGGAGCTCTTTGTTCCCCTGACCTTGTAGTGCAGAATATCTCCGGCCTTGCAATCAAAGGACAGAGGATCTAAGTGGATTCTCTGTCCTTTGAAGTAGCCGAAACTGGACATAATTGTCCAGTCGTCGGCCTCTACCTCCTGAAGGCACATTCCAGAGGGGAGGGCACCCGAGATGTGGGTATTTTTTAGCCACATATAAGTATATATATATATATATATATATATTTGCTTGGGGCACATCTATATACATATATATACTCAATATAAACCTGGGGCATCTATAAGCCCATATCCTGGGGGCACATAAGTGTAAATACATATATATAGACATGTATGCTGAAAAAGGGGCATACATACATACATATATATATATATATATATATATATATATATATATATATATATATTGTAGTAACCTAGAGGGGAGAATCGTGGATGGTCAGTACGTCTCACTGAGAATGTATGCCTCAGTGATATAATTCCCGGAAATAAGTATACCAGTAACATTAGGTTGCTGGGAGGTTTTCGTTAAAGTGGATTTTGGGTCCGGGTTTTAGGAGTGACCAGAGAGCTTGGGTGGGACAGGTCACTCCCGTACTCCATCCAGGGTTTTCCTACTGTGTGGTTAAAAAGGGTGTGGGAATCTCAGCTGAGGAGATCAAGTGTGCACAGGCTAAGTAAAGCTGAACAAGCTAAGAGGGAGGACTTGGTTTCTGAAAGACCCCAGAGAGTGGTGAGACCATATTGTTGTTACCTGATTTGGACTGAACACAGAATGTGGGACTTTATGTTATGCAATGTTTGTGGGCTGAAGAAAGCTTAAAGCTAAAGCTTGGACATGTTTACCTTTGTGTGCTGAAATAAACACTGCCTGTGGTGAAGACTGAACTGACATGCGTGTATGTGTGCACAGTGACGGAGTTAAAACCCCCACAATATATATAGTGACGGAAGTTCAGGGCAGCACACCTTGTAACAAGTGATGGGTGCCAGCGATGTCGACACTCGACCAAAGTGTCAAATAACAGAGAAAATTAACACACTGCAGCACATCTGATGGTGAAAAAATGGTGGGATCCTTTATTCACCCAAGCAGCGACGTTTCGGTCCGCTTGCTGGGACCATTTTCAAGCAATGCATCAAATACAACTGTGAGTTTTTATATGCTCGTGTCAAATTAACATACATAAGTGATACTTAAACAAAATAGTAAAAAATAGGATACAATACATTACATGTGAATATATCCAGACGTCATATCAGAGAGACAATGCAATCAAATACATGGATACATATCACTCAAATATACGAGGCCATCGGTACATAAAATATATACCTATATCAAACAAGTGATAATCAGCAGTGAATAATTGGCACCTGTGTATGTGACATCATAGGAGGGCCAGGCATGGAGTCAGGCAAGCTCAAATGGCAGGTGGATGCAGGATTCCGTGCTGTGCCTCATGGATACGGCGTCCCGGAACTGGAATTGCGCATGTCCGTGACGTCACTGAAGGAGCGGTCACATGTTCACGCATAATGCATCACATGACCCTCGCGTCATAGACAATATAAATAGAACGCTTGAATGCAAGTACAGAATAATGTATAAGGCCAAACAAAATTCAGGATGGTCTACCCAGGGTGCACTGCCGGGTGATGTGCTATCTTACGATGCACTATAGTCCGGAATGTGCAGACGGGGGAGGAGGGGACCAGCGGCAGCTGTTACCCTAGCACCCCCTACATTAACCCTTAGCGGGCAGAGAACTTCCAAAGTTAGCCATATTAAATGAAAAAGACGCATACAGAAGCGCATCAGTGTGAATACAAAAGTAGATACAATATAATCAGGGATAGACCGCACGTGTCCAAAGCATCTAACCTCCTGCTGAGCTAAGCCCTTCCATCCACAGGTCCTATATGTGAAATAAAATTGTGAATTAAAAAATATATTATCCAAATATATTTAGAATAAAAACATAACAGATTTTTCGTCACTGATATCGACAAGGACACAAAATAAGAAATCATATGAATAGCCATGGTTTATACTCCACATTTAAACCACCCGGTTTGATGGTTTGTAATTTAAAGATCCACTCAGATTCGCGTTTTTTGAGCATCTTTATGCGATTGCCTCCTGTGCGTGGCAATGGGACATGGTCTATGATCATAAACTTCAGATCACCTTCCCCATGGCCCATGTTCGCAAAGTGGTGTGAGACTGGCAAATCCTTTAGTTTTTTTCCGTATTGAAAAACGGTGTTGATTAAAACGGGATATGAAATCGCATGTAGTCTCACCCACATACAAGAGCTTGCAAGGACACCATAAAACATATATAACATAACAGGAATCGCAAGTTAAATAAAATTTGAGAGGGTATGAGACCCCAGTTTTTGGATGAGTAAAATCACGTCCCTTCACCATGTGCTTACAGTTCACACAGTGAAGGCACGGATAACTACCACACTTTCTAGGGGCTAGAAATAACTGATGTGTACCCTTTTGTGAGCCAATGTCATTTTTAACTAGTTTATCTTTAAGATTGCTAGCTCTCTTGTATGACATTATAGGTCTGTTGCAGAGTTCAGGAATGTTCTTGTGTTCTGTGCCTAAAATTGGCCAATGTTTATTGATAATTCTACCTACTTGAGCACTGGCTTCACAAAAGGTGGATACGAAGGGTATTTTTTGAGATTGATCCCTCTCAGGACCATGAAATAAATCCCTTCTCTCTCTCTGGTTGATACGGCTCAATTGTTGTTGTAAAACAGATGCTGGGTAACGTCTCTGTTTAAAGGATTGTGTCATTTTTTCTAAAGTAGTGTCAAGTGTAGATGTGTCACTCACTATCCTCTTTACTCTAGTAAATTTGCTATACGACAGTGACCACACCATCGTCCAGGGATGAGCACTGTCATACCTCAGGACGGTGTTGCGGTCAGTGGGCTTCGTATAAACCTCAGTTTTTAACAATGTACCAATACGTTGGACATTGACATCCAGAAAATGCAACTCACTAGTGGAAAATTCCAAGGTGAATTGTATATCTGGAATTAAGCTATTCAAGTATATGTGGAACATGTGCAACTCGGCAACTGTGCCCGTCCAGATAACAAAAATATCGTCTATGTATCTCCACCACCTCAGCACATGGCTGAAGTGGTGGGATACATAGACATGTTGTTCCTCCAAATGAGAGACGACCATGTTGGCGTACGTGGGGGCCACATTCGTCCCCATGGCCGTCCCCCTAATTTGCATATAATAATCATCACCGAAAAGGAAATAATTATTATACAAAATTAATCGTAGTAAAGCGAGAAAAAAGGTTGAGGCCCAAACTTTTTTTCTCGCTTTACTACGATTAATTTTGTAAAATTAAAAAATACCCTTCGTATCCACCTTTTGTGAAGCCAGTGCTCAAGTAGGTAGAATTATCAATAAACATTGGCCAATTTTAGGCACAGAACACAAGAACATTCCTGAACTCTGCAACAGACCTATAATGTCATACAAGAGAGCTAGCAATCTTAAAGATAAACTAGTTAAAAATGACATTGGCTCACAAAAGGGTGTACACCAGTCATTTCTAGCCCCTAGGAAGTGTGGTAGTTATCCGTGCCTTCACTGTGTGAACTGTAAGCACATGGTGAAGGGACGTGATTTTACTCATCCAAAAACTGGGGTCTCATACCCTCTCAAATTTTATTTAACTTGTGATTCCTGTTATGTTATATATGTTTTATGGTGTCCTTGCAAGCTCTTGTATGTGGGTGAGACTACATGCGATTTAAAATCCCGTTTTAATCAACACCGTTTTTCAATACGGAAAAAACTAAAGGATTTGCCAGTCTCACACCACTTTGCAAACATGGGCCATGGGGAAGGTGATCTGAAGTTTATGATCATAGACCATGTCCCATTGCCACGCACAGGAGGCAATCGCATAAAGATGCTCAAAAAACGCGAATCTGAGTGGATCTTTAAATTACAAACCATCAAACCGGGTGGTTTAAATGTGGAGTATAAACCATGGCTATTCATATGATTTCTTATTTTGTGTCCTTGTCGATATCAGTGACGAAAAATCTGTTATGTTTTTATTCTAAATATATTTGGATAATATATTTTTTAATTCACAATTTTATTTCACATATAGGACCTGTGGATGGAAGGGCTTAGCTCAGCAGGAGGTTAGATGCTTTGGACACGTGCGGTCTATCCCTGATTATATTGTATCTACTTTTGTATTCACACTGATGCGCTTCTGTATGCGTCTTTTTCATTTAATATGGCTAACTTTGGAAGTTCTCTGCCCGCTAAGGGTTAATGTAGGGGGTGCTAGGGTAACAGCTGCCGCTGGTCCCCTGCTCCCCCGTCTGCACATTCCGGACGATAGTGCATCGTAAGATAGCACATCACCCGGCAGTGCACCCTGGGTAGACCATCCTGAATTTTGTTTGGCCTTATACATTATTCTGTACTTGCATTCAAGCGTTCTATTTATATTGTCTATGACGCGAGGGTCATGTGATGCATTACACGTGAACACGTGACCGCTCCTTCAGTGACGTCACGGACATGCGCAATTCCAGTTCCGGGACGCCGTATCCATGAGGCACAGCACGGAATCCTGCATCCACCTGCAATTTGAGCTTGCCTGACTCCATGCCTGGCCCTCTTATGATGTCACATACACAGGTGCCAATTATTCACTGCTGATTATCACTTGTTTGTAATAAGTATATATTTTATGTACCGATGGCCTCGTATATTTGAGTGATATGTATCCATGTATTTGATTGCATTGTCTCTCTGATATGACGTCTGGATATATTCACATGTAATGTTTTGTATCCTGTTTTATACTATTTTGTTTAAGTATCACTTATGTATGTTAATTTGACACGAGCATATAAAAACTCACAGTTGTATTTGATGCATTGCTTGAAAATGGTCCCAGCAAGCGGGCCGAAATGTCGCTGCTTGGGTGAATAAAGGATCCCACCATTTTTTCACCATCGGATGTGCTGCAGTGTGTTCATTTTCTATCTATCTATCTATCTATCTATCTATCTATCTATCTATCTATCTATCCACACACAACCTGGACAGACCCATATTCTGGGCCCACATACAGGGGACCCATATGTGTCCATTGGCTATACAGGGCCAATATATATATATATATATATATATATATATATATATATATATATATACTTAAATATCACTCTTCCCTCAAAGACCCCCCTGTTGTCGAGTACACGACAATAGTTTTATGGAAGGGTTGGGATCTTTTTGCCTCCTCAACCCCACTCACTGCTGGTAACAGTTCAGGAAGGACTGAAGTATACTTTGGCCCTTAGGTACATAGACATCACCGATCACGGCTAACATCGTCGACCTGCCCTTCACCGTAACCAAACGTCTCCAGCCACAGCTTCTTTCTGGATCTTGGTCTTTCTCTCAACTGTCAGTGTCTATATTCAGGTTTCAGCTGCTCACACTGTCGCCTTTTATGGGTCAGACTCTGGGGTGGCTTCACCCTCACCGTCTCTCCACGTAGCAACCGTGGAATAGCCTTCTTTCATAGGCACAACTTCCATCCGACACTTTTCCTTTCATTCATGTATCAGTGTCTCCCACTGTCGTATTGGTCAGACTCTGGGATGGCTTCACCCTCACTGTCACCTTCTTTCTGGGATACAGTCGACCGGGGAATGGCATCTTCTCAGCATAGGCACGACTTTCGTCTGACACTTCTTCTTACATCTTGATTGAAGAATCTATTGCGGAGGAGGTTCTCCCATATACAGATATGTAGGTCTTTACAAGGCAGGTCAGAATTTCTGACAAGAGACAATGTCATAGTACCTAAATTCTAACTGTGGGAAAGAACACCGCCCTATCTGACATTCAGTCCAGACCTTACAAACGTCACCGTTCTTGGGGTTAAAGTGGCAAATTAACTTGGTAAAGGAGGGGAACTGTCCCTAGGGGATCTATTCTCTTCCCCATTCGCACAAAAACAGGTCACATCCCTCCCCCTCCCGATCACCGCCAAATTAAATTTAGTGTGTGTACCCATAGAGACTCATGCAACAGGTCATATCTCTCTACACCTCCAAAGACACAGGTAGATCACAAACCCATGTGTCAATGGGAAACGACTATATGATGCAAATGTGTACAGCCATATAGTAACAGCACCGCGGTACGTTGGGCAAGTCTCAGTATAGGCAGTCACATATTTGCACCTAGAGTGTCCATGGGTGCACAATTAACAAACATACAAATTATCAATATATATACACAGTACTATGGGGTTTCAGGATGGCATAGGTTATACATCCCGAACCCTCATAGGAAACAAAGTGTGTCCATAAGTCCTCCTCCTCCTGTTAGCTCTGTAAAGTTCTGTCTGGTTAAGGTGAGCCTGGTCAGCAATTCCCTTGACCCTCTGGTACACAGTCCCATGTAGATGATAACCTGAACCAGAAGAACTTTCACTGGATGAATAAAGAGATTGTAGCTGAATAAGCTCTTCCACCCGAACATTTCAAAGTCTTTCTCCAGAGCATGAGATACAGTAATGTTCCCGCTGGATTGTGTCTCAGTTCTCTGTCTATTGAAAAACTCTCCAAAACCCAGTGGGAACCTCTGGAGCCTCACAAGAGTGTCAGGGCGGATAGCAAGTCTCTTCTGTGGCGTCATCTGGGTTTTTCCTCTGCTTCATAGTAAACATATATATGACAGAAGAAATTAACAGGCGCTCCAGGGGGATTTCTCCCCTCACGGTGCAGTTAATTGTGCACTACCAGCACCAATACCCTTGACCCAAATGAAGAGAAAGGTATTGGGCCGACCTTCATCTCACAGGACCCCTCGTTATCCCAACACTAGTGTCTGCATCCTACCTTCAGAGGATCGTGTTCTCTGTTTCACATCCCTCTGCACTAACAGATAAGGATGGACACCCTAATAGGTTAGGATATCCGAGGGGAGCTGCGGATGAAGAACCATCTTTTCTTGATTGCCTGGTATTCCTGTCCCACTCATGTGCACCCAGGCTGATTTCCCCCTGTCTTGTGGAGGCCAGTAGAATCCATGGCATAAATCATGCCTTGACTTTTCAGGACTCCACAACACACAAACACAGGCCACACTCCGCTGACAATCATTCTGTGTCCAATCCCCATCAGAGCTGGGTTACCTGATCGGACTAGATAGTAAGTGTGCAGTGCAAAAATAGACCAATGTTGTCTGTCTGCTCCAGTCCCCAGTATAACACAGCCCTTACCGAAAACCTTGAGCCTTAGGGCTCTTTCACACCTGCGTTCTTTTCTTCCGGCATAGAGTTCCGTTGTCGGGGCTCTATGCCGGAAGAATCCTGATCAGTTTTATCCTAATGCATTCTGAATGGAGAGAAATCCGTTCAGGATGCATCAGGATGTCTTCAGTTCCGGAACGGAACGTTTTTTGGCCGGAGAAAATACTGCAGCATGCTGCGCTTTTTGCTCCGGCCAAAAATCCTGAAGACTTGCCGCAAGGCCGGATCCGGAATTAATGCCCATTGAAAGGCATTGATCCGGATCCGGCCTTAAGCTAAACGTCGTTTCGGCGCATTACCGGAACCGACGTTTAGCTTTTTCTGAATGGTTACCATGGCTGCCGGGACGCTAAAGTCCTGTCAGCCATGGTAAAATGTAGCGGGGAGCGGGGGAGCAGTATACTTACCGTCCGTGCGGCTCCCGGGGCGCTCCAGAGTGACGTCAGGGCGCCCCACGTTCATGGATGACGTGTCGCCTGGATCACGTCATCCATGCGCATGGGACGCTCTGACGTCATTCTGGAGCGCCCCGGGAGCCGCACGGACTGTAAGTATACCGCTCCCCCGCTCCCCGCTCCTACTATGGCAACCAGGACTTTAATAGCGTCCTGGGTGCCATAGTAACACTGAAAGCATTTTGAAGACGGCTCCGTCTTCAAATGCTTTCAGTACACTTGCGTTTTTCCGGATCCGGCGGGCACCTCCGGCAACGGAAGTGCACGCCGGATCCCAACAACGCAAGTGTGAAAGAGGCCTAACAGTGCTACCTGTAACGATCAGAGACTTTGGTTGCTCATCGTAACATCCCACTTAGGCCTCCTGCACACGACCGTTGTGTGCACCAGTGGCCGTTGTGCCGTTTTCCGTATTTTTTTCGCGGACCCATTGATTTTCAATGGGTCCGTGGAAAAATCGGAAAATGCACCGTTTTGCAGCCGAGACCGTGATCCGTGTATCCTGTCCGTCAAAAAAATATGACCTGTCCTATTTTTTTGACGGACAACGGTTCACGGACCCTGTAGTTAACTTGTTGGTGGCCAGTGGGCCCCCCCCCCCCTCCCTCCCCTGTAGTTAACTCGTTGGTGGCCAGTGCGGCCGCCCCCCCCTCCCTCCCCTGTAGTTAACTCATTGGTGGCCAGTGGCCCCCCTCCCACTTTACATGACCTGTCACTTACAGGTAGGAGGAGCTCCCGGCCGGACGCAGACATCGCAGCTCGCAGGTAAGTATAATGGTTCTACAAATTGCTAAGTAACCATGGCAACCGGGACTGCAGTAGCGTCCTGGTTGCCATGGTTACCGATCGGAGCCCCAGCGATTAAACTGGGACTCCGATCGGTACACTCCGCTGCCACCAATGATAGGGGGGAGATTTTAATTAGGAGGGGGAGGGAGGGGAGAAGGCCCACTGGCCACCAACGAGTTAACTACAGGGGAGGGAGGGGGGGGCCCACTGGCCACCAACGAGTTAACTACAGGGGAGGGAGGGGGGGGCCCACTGGCCACCAATGAGTTAACTACAGGGGAGGGATGTGGGCCCACTGGCCACCAATGAGTTAACTACAGGGGAGGGAGGGGGGCCCACTGGCCACCAATGAGTTAACTACAGGGGAGGGGGGGGTGGCCTCACTGGCCACCAATGTGTTAACTACAGGGGGGGCTGCCCCCTGCTGCCTGGCAGCACCTGCCAGGCAGCAGGGGGCAGTCATGTACACAGTTCTTTTAGTATATTCTAACCTGAAGCATCCCCATCACCATGGGAACGCCTCTGTGTTAGAATATACTGTCGGATTTGAGTTTCACGATGTAACTCAAATCCGACGGTATATTCTAACATAGAGGCGTTCCCATGGTGATGGGGACGCTTCAAGTTAAAATATACCATCGGATTGGAGAAAATCCAATGGTATATTAATTCCTGACTTTACATTGAAAGTCAATGGGGGACGAATCCGTTTGAAATTGCACCATATTGTGTCAACGTCAAACGGATCCGTCCCCATTGACTTGCATTGTAATTCAGGACGGATCCGTTTGGCTCCGCACGGCCAGGCGGACACCAAAACGACTTTTTTTTCATGTCCGTGGATCCTCCAAAAATCAAGGAAGACCCACGGACGAAAAAATGGTCACGGATCACGGAAAAACGGAACCCGTTTTTGCGGACCGCAAAAAAATACGGTCGTGTGCATGAGGCCTCAACCGTGTACCAATTTCATCCATTTCGCTAACCAACAACTTTCTCAATCCACAGTATAACACCATTTTTACTCAAAGGGGACACAAGAATAAATCAATGGGGTGCATATGACTTTTTGATCGCTTGCTATTGCACTTTTTGTGACGTAAGATGACAAAAAATTGCTTTTTTTACACCTTTTTAATTATTATTTTTTTAACGGTGGTCATCTGAGGGGTTACGTCATGTAATATTTTTATAGAGCCGGTCGATATGGACGTGGCGATACCCAATATGTAAACTTTTTTTTTATTTATGTAAGTTTTACACAATGATTTCATTTTTGAAACAAAAAAAAACATGTTTTAGTGTTTCCATAGTCTAAGAGCCATAGTTTTTTCATTTTTTGGGCGATTATCTTGGGTAGGGTATGATTTTTGCGGGATGAGATGACGGTTTGATTGGTACTATTTTGACGTACATGCAACTTTTTTAATCACTTTTATTACCTTTTTTGGGAAGTAAGGTGGTTTTGGGAAGTAATAGTTTTTATTTTTTTATTTTTATGGCGTTCACCGTGCGGGGAAAGTAACATGACCGTTTTATAGATCAGGTCGTTACGGACACGGCGATACCTAATATGTGTAGTGTATTTTTTTTTTTTTAATTCAGTGATAAATGTTTTTTTTTTTTTTTATCTTTACTTTTTTCACTTTATTTTTACATTTTTTTGACCCAGACCCACTTGGTTCTTGAAGATCCAGTGGGTCTGATATCTGTATATTACAGTACAGTACACTATATAGTGTATTGTACTGTACTGTATTTTACACTTTGTCTGAACAGATCTATGCCTTTAGCACAGATCTGTTCAGCACCATGGACAGCAGGATGTCTGAGAAGGCGTCCTGTTGCCATGGGAACCTTCCCCGTCTGCCACAACTGAGCAGACGGGGAAGGGTAAGGAGGAGGGCTCCCTCTCTCTGTGACCCCATCCTGTCTGGGGGCTGCAAAGGCACAGCAGCCCCCCGATGGGAGAGGGAGGGAGCTCCCTGACTGTTAACCTTTTCCATACAGCGGTCCGTACGGACCGTGGTATGGAAAGGGTTAAACGGCTGACATCACAGCACAGATGTCAGCTGTTTAACAGCACACTCTGGTATACCCACTGGACACCAATGAATATTCAAGAGGAGGCGGGCGGGGGATCGCGATCCCGGCTGCCGCACCGCCCGCCTCCCGCACCGCTCGCATCGCCTGCAACGCCCCCCCTGCACGACCCGCCACATAAAATCATTCAGGGGTGCAGGGGGGTGAAAAAATTTACATTTTGTGCAAACCGCAGGTCTGAATTGACCTGCAGTTTGCGGCGATCGCCGATACAGGGGGGGGTCACATGACCCCCCCCGGCGTTGTGACAGGATGCCCGCTGAATGATTTCAGCAGGCATCCCGTTCCGATTAACCCCCGCTGCGCCGCAATCGCATTTTAAAGCCATGACGTATCGGTACGTCATGGGTCCTTAAGGACTCGGGAAACATGCCGTACCGGTACGTCATGCATCCCTAAGGGGTTAAACCCGGTAAATATACCAAATAAACATATTTTTGGTGAAGCTGTTAACTTCAATTTACAAAGGTTAGACAATAGAGCACAAATCTCTATCCAATATGTGGAAATTTTTGGACACGACCACCAAATATGGGCATAAGTGCCTGTAGCATTGTTACACTGCCAACAGATGGGGCTTGTATCAGGAAACATCTGATGGAGATGCTGTGGAGTATAGTGCAATTTTGTCAGTAATTTGTAACTATGTTCTTGTAGTTTAACACACCTGGACACCCTGGTGAAGCTCGATAGTAATATAGTCAGTTTTTGTTCTGTAAACTGAATACCTAGTTCCTTTTCCCAAGAGGAAATAAAGGTGTGTTGTTTTGGGCCTAGTAGACTAACTAAAAAAATATATAGTTTAGAGATCTTTTTCTTGGGTTCTTTATTTTGTAATGTTAGAGACTCAAAAATCGAGAGCTCTGTGGTATGTGAAAGAATTGGTTGGTGTTTTTTAATGAAGTGTAAAACATGGCCTAATTGAAAGGTGGAAAGGCCCACGACTGATGGGTTATCTCTTAGGCCCCTTTCACACGGGCGAGTATTCCGCGCGGATGCGATGCGTGAGTTGAACGCATTGCACCTGCACTGAATCCTGACCCATTCATTTCTATGGGGCTGTGCACACGAGCGGTGATTTTCACGCATCACTTGTGCGTTGCGTGAAAATCGCAGCATGCTCCTCTTTGTGCGTTTTTCACGTAACGCAGGCCCCATAGAAATGAATGGGGTTGCGTGAAAATCGCAAGCATCCGCAAACAAGTGCGGATGCGGTGTGATTTTCACTCACGGTTGCTAAGTGACGATCGGGATGGGGACCCGATCATTATTATTTCCCCTTATAACATGGTTATAAGGGAAAATAATAGCATTCTGAATACAGAATGCTAAGTAAAATAGGGCTGGAGTGGTTAATAAAAAATATAAAAAAATTTAACTCACCTTAATCCACTTGTTTGCGCAGCCGGCATCTCTTCTGTCTTTAACTGTGAGCAATAGGACCTTTGATGATGTTACTACGCTCATCACATGTTCCATCACCATAGTGATGGATCATGTGATGGACCATGTGATGAATGCAGTGACGTCATCAAAGGTCCTATTGCTCACAGTTAAAGACAGAAGTGATGCCGGCTGCGCGAACAAGTGGATTAAGGTGAGTTAAAAATTTTTTTACATTTATTTTAACCCCTCCAGACCTATTGTACTATGCATTCTGTATTCAGAATGCTATTATTTTCCCTTATAACCATGTTATAAGGGGAAATTATACATTCTACACTACAACTAACCCAATCCTGAACTTCTGTAAAGAAGTTCGGGTCTGGGTACCACAGTCGGTTTTTTATCACGCGCGTGCAAAACACATTGCACCCGCGCGATAAAAACTGCAATTGCGTTCCTACTCGCGCGGGTTTGCCGCAATGCACCGGGACACATCCGGACCTAATCCGGACATGTCCGTGTGAAAGAGGCCTTAAGTCTTTATATGAGGGGATGTCATTTCCTGGACAAAGAGATAAAAGAGGGGTGTTTAATGACTTCGCGGAGTCTGTCAGTGTTGCCCAGAAGGCTGGCGATGAAGCACAAAGTGCATCTCGTACTTGCATGAGAAGAAAGTAGTGGGGTGCTAAACTGTTTAGTAACTGAGCATCAGACCATATCTTTACTGCATAGTGAGTCAGGTCATTGGATGTATCTAACATTGTACGGACTAGAGAGCGATCTATGAATAAAAGGGAACACAGTGGAATGTTCGACATGGCATTTTCCATAGACATGTCAATACGCCCTTTGGGAGAGTGGAGCCAGTCCAGCCATCTAGTGCAAATGATTGCCTTATGGTAGGTATAAAGGTCTGGAATATCCAGACCTCCATTCCTGGGTTGCTGGATTAACTGTTTATGATGTAGTCTGGGTCTGCACCCTCCCCACAAGAAAGATGTGAATATGCCCTGTAGTCGCTTGAAGAATACACGTGGGATTGGTAGTAGAATTGTTTTAAGGAGGGTCTTTCAACCTGACCACAAAACAAAGGGGATCTCCCAGGATTTTAGCAGGTCCTCCAGAGTCCCCGGCAATCCTTGAAAGTTTTCTGTAAACAGAGATGAAAAATCTGGGGATATTTTGATTCCCAGGAATACTATTGAGTGAGTTGTCCATTGAAATGGGGCAGTTTGCTGTAGGTTATCTTGCAAACGAGCTGCTAAAAAAGGACTATTGATTTAGAGAAGTTCACTGAGAAATTGTATAGATTGCCAAAGACCTGGAGATGCGACATAATTGCTAGGAAAGCCTTTTCCGGATTTGCGACAAATAATAGATTATCGGCTGCGAATGCGGCTAGTTGATGCGTTCGGGTGCCGATTTGTATTCCTTTAATCTCCTCTGACAGCCTAAAAGCCTGCAGCAGGGATTCTATTACAAGAACGAACAGTAATGGGGATAGCGGGCATCCTTGACGGGTCCCGTTAATAATGTCAAACTGAGGAGAAAGGGTACCGTTAAGCAGAACCTGTGCTGTAGGGTTTTTAAACAGTACATACCAATTACTCCGTCTATAAAAGGAGCTGGGATTCCAAATTGTGACAACACCTGGGACATGAATAACCCATCTACTCTGTCAAATGCCTTTTCAGCATCCATACTTAATAAGGTTAAAGGCATTGTAGAACTGTTTGTAAGTTGTATGAGTTGTATCACTCTTGCTATGTTGTTTTTTCCTTCCCTTCCAGGAACAAAGCCCACTTGCTCCGGTGATATGAGGTCATGCAAAAATACTCTCAATCTGTTTGCCAGCATTTTGGCATATAGTTTAAGGTCATTATTGAGGAGTGAGATCGGTCGGTAATTTGAACATAAAGAGTGGTCTTTATGTGGTTTTGGAATGATAGATATTTGAGCTGAAAGCATAGCACCAGAGAAGGCTTTACCCTGTTGTGCTGTGTTGCAAGCTGCCTATAAACAGGGTAAAAGTATGTTTTTAAAAAAGTTGTAGTAGTATATAGGTAGGCCATCTGGGCCAGGGCTTTTGTTTTTTGGTGACTCTTTGAGGGCTGTTTGAAGTTCTATAAGAGAGAAGGGACGTTCTAATTTTTTTGTTTCAGGGAAGGGAGATTTAATGTGCTGAGACAGTTTTTGATCTGCTTGGATTTTATTTTCTTTTTGTACGGGGGACATTGGTGTTCGTAAATTCTATAGCTTACTATAATATTCGCAAAACTGTTTCGCTATTATATCCTTTTTACGGTATTCTTGTAAAAGAAAACCTAAAACTAATCAAAGACACACATAGATAAATACAAAAATAACATCTTTATTAATCAATACAACAATGAGTAAAAAATGCAGGGAGTGTTGAAAAGCGGAAGAAACAGGCAAACCCCAAAGCAGAGGTAATATGTGGCAATAAATATTTCATAGGTATATAACCATAACTTGAGAAATATTGTATCACCAGTTAATCCAACACAGAAAGTACTGATCAATGAGGTAAAATACAGTAGCAGTTGCGTGGGGATACCAGGTATTGATAGTGGGGTGACAATGTACATAAGTCATCTACCCCATAAATGGATCATCCCTTATCCCAGGAAAAGTTTCCCTCTGCAACTTAATGTGAACTGCAAAATTCACTGTGTGAAAAACTGGGTATAGCAAGGTATATGTGGTAGCATGGCCGACACCCAACACAGCCAACAACCAACCACACCCTGAGCATAAATACAAGAGGCAAAATTTCTGTAATAATAAATACCAACCAGTTTGGGGAGAGCCGAAAGCCCAACGTACGTTTCGCAAAGTGCGCTTCTTCCAGGGGGCGTGTCTTGCCATGTCCTAGACCTACCTGTAGTCAGGCTGCCAATATCATCAATTTCCTTGGCCCCTTTAATGCCCAATACATGTTAGCAGATGTGTCTTTTGAATTGATGTGACATCTTCCCTACATAGATTTTATTGCACGGACACTTGGGCCAATATATAACAGAAATGGTGGTACATGTAATGGGGTAAGTAATCTTATATTGTTTGTGTTGTCCAGAGTCCCAAAATATGTCAGTCCTATCCATATTGGTGCACGCAACGCACCTTCCACATTTTTTATTGCCCCAGATTGGGCCCATACTGCCAAACAGTCTCGGTTGTTTAGTCATATAGTGGCTATGGACCAAATGATCTCTTAGGTTCTTTGCTCTTCTATATGTCACCTGTGGGTGAGAAGGAATGATGTGCTTAATTGGGGATCAATTTTCAATATTTCCCAGAATTTTTCCAACACTGTGCGAACTTCCCTCCATTTGGTATTATATGTAGTGATGAAGCGCGCAACTCACTGGTATGCTTTTTTTTTTTTTGTAGAGTAGGTCGGAGCGATTGGACAATCGAGCTCTCCAATAACCCCCCTCTATGGAGCGCCTGAAATAGCCTCTCTCCTCAAATCTCCATTGTAGATCTTCAGCCTTTCGCTCAAATGCCTGATCAGTCAAGCATATCCTTCTTGCTCTCAGAAATTGCCCAATTGATATACTGCTTATTAGTTTACTGGGATGTGTGGATCTAGCCAACAACAAGGAGTTCACCGACGTCTCTTTCCTATACATGTCTGTGGTAATTCGAACACGCTCATCCACACTTAGCTAGATATCCAAAAAATCTACCTGTGACCTGCTCGTCTTATAGGTAAGCTTGATGTTCTTATTGTTTGCGTTGAGTAGTGCAACAAACATTCCAAATTCTTCTTCAGAACCCTGCCAAATAATTAGAAGATTGTAAATATAACGTCCCCAATATTGCACTTGATTAGCCATCAGTAAGGGGTCCGATTGTAAAACTTCCCTCTCCCACAGCCCCAGGAACAAGTTAGCATATGAGGGTGCACAAGACGCCCCCATTGAGATTCACTGGAGCTGCAGGAAGAGGGAAACCCCAAAGAAGAAGAAATTGTGGGTAAGCACATATTCTAATAGTGTCAGAATAAACTTACATTTATTGCGATCCATGTCAGCAGTATGTAAGTAGAAACTAGCTGCTTCTAAGCCATACTGATGCCTTATTGATGTATACAGGGATTCACATGTTGCAATAATCATATCGGAATCCAGATGTAGATCTTCCAACTTTTTCAAAGCATCCGTGGTGTCTTTAAGATATGATGGTAAATTCTCCACTAGGGCGTGTAGGAAATATTCCACGTATTTGCAGATTGAGTCGTTTAGGCTGTTGACACCCGATAAAATGGGTCTCCTCGGGGGTTGTTTCGTGTTCTTATGAACCTTCGGGAGAAAATATAATGTAGGAGTTATTGGATGTTCCAATAGTAGGTACGTACTTTGCTGTGTTGTGATTATTCCATCATTTACTCCCTGGTTCAAAATCATGGCCAATTTCCTAGTAAAGGCTATTGTGGGATTGTAGGTTAATTTTCTATAGCAATTGGAGTCATTCAACTGACTCAATGCTTCTTTCTCATACATAGCCCTAGGCCATATAACAATGTTTACCCCCCTTATCTGCCGCTTTTATGATTACATCAGTCCATCCTTTGATTTCCTTCAGTGCCTGCCGCTCCCCTTTCATACAGTTGTCAAAATTTCCCCTATCGTGAATTCTGGACACCTGCCTGCATACCAATTGAACAAATAGTTCAATGTTGGGGAAAAGTGACAGAGGGGGGGAATTGGTTAGATTTAGGTATAAGTGCACTAGGAGACTCACCGGATTTCACAGAGTCGTCTTTCTCCTCCAATAGTGCTGTTAGTGTTTTTAGGGCTTCCTGTTCCATGGTTGTTGGGAAATTTGGATCTTGTTTACTGGTAAATCGCTTCTTGAAAATAAGTTTACGTGCAAAGAGCTGTATGTCTTTTACTGTTGAAAAGAGATCATGATTGGAGGTTGGTGCAAAGCATAACCCTTTCCCTAGGATCGACAATTGATCCTGAGTGAGGACATGATCTGATAGATTCATTATCTGTGCCATCCCTGTAGATCCATCTGGGCGTCTCTTCCCTGCTGGTTGTTGTGATTCACTGTATTTTTGTTTACTGAATCTGTGTTACCATCCTCACTCAATGATGTAACTGATGAGGTAGACACTGATCTTTATTTGTTCATTCGTTCATTTTCTTTCCATCTGTACACCTTATTGTTTTCAACATCCAACAGATCACATTGGAATTTCCTTGTCTTTGTTGCCTTAATTTGTTTTTCCCAATTAAGGAACACCCCTTTCATTTCTTTTTTGTATTCCTCCAGTTCACTGGGGGATAGTTTCTGTAATAATTGATTTTCCATATTCGTAATCTCTGTGTACAATTGTGTCACAGTTTGGGTATTCAAGTCAATAATTAGCTGCATCAAATTAGCTGAACATGTTCTGCACACTTCTTCCCATTTCTTGCAGAATACCTCATTTTCCCTACCATAGGAGGGGAAGGTCTGTACACGCAAACCCCTGGGAATGAGGCCCTTTACAATATACTTCTCCAATGTTGCTTTATTCCACCATGTTTTCATGCGTCTGTGGAGCAGGTTTTTTAATCCCACCTTTAGTTCCCTGACAGTCCTCTGAATTGGATCATATCCACCTCCAGTACCACCTGCAAAAACAGCATCCACTTGGGATGACCAAGCGCTATCAAGTGATCGGAAATCCATCCAAGGTATTCTTGTGAACTGGGGGATTTAATGAGGGAGATAAAGGAGGCTACTCTCCTCTTCTTTATTTGGGATAGTAGTATGTTTGTTGCTTTATTGCCGTGGGCATAATATTTATATTGAGTAGTTAAAAATAGCTTAGCAGTGTGAGTATTTAATACATTTTTTAGCTCCGATCTCAGGGTGTCCAGGCGTGCCAATACATCTTTCACTAGGGATTTTTTGTGTTGTAATTCTAGGGCTGAAATCTGAGATGAAAGTTCCTGTATTCTTGCCTGTCTTTGTTTTTTGACAAAGGCCCCCAAGGCAATAAAGTGACCTCTCATGACAGATTTGTGAGCGTCCCACAACACAGAGTCTGAGATGTCAGGAGATTCATTCAAACTGAAGTATTCCTCCAGGTGACCAGTTATTTTGGTGGCATGGGAACCACCTAACAAGGTTTCATTTAATCGCCATCTAAACTCTAAACTTTGCATTCCTGGTATTATAATGTTAAAAAAAAAGATAGATGTATACTTCCAATTTGTGAAGAAATACGGTACAGTGTTGAAGGGAGTGTGCTGGAAAATATGTATAATCTTTATAGTTTGCATGCATTGCACGCCACGCATCTATCAAACCCTGAAAGGAAAGAGCATTTTTGACCTTGCTTAGGGATGACAAAGACATGGCTGAAGACCCGGTTGAACAATCTAGACCTGGGACCAAAGCCACATTAAAGTTACCACCCAGCATAATTAACCCTTCTGCGAAGTCACCAAATTTAGCAATAGCTTGGCAAAGCCAGGGAGCTTGTGCATTATTAGGTACGTACATATTCCTAAATGTAAACATCTGAGGTCCTATAGTACCTTTGATATAGACAGGGGCGTACATAGAAATCACTGGGCCCCATAGCAAGAATCTAAATTGGGCCCCCATTCCCCTTTTATAGCCCCTCCCACAACCCATTCCAGGCCTCTCTCTTTGTTCCATGAACTATGTTTGCTGCTGCTTTTTATAATTTATGCATCAGGGCCGGATTGGGATTACAAAACAGGCCTGGCAGACAAAAGAGGTATAATAGATGCAGTGTGTACAGATGTATAGTGTATACAGCAGTGTACTGATATGTGAGGAACATGGTATAATATATGCAGTGTGTACAGGTATATAGTATATACAGCAGTGTATTGATATGTGCAGTACAGGGTATATTATATGCAGTCTGTACAGATATATAGTATATACAGTAGTGTAATGTGAGGTACGAGGTACAGATATATTGTATATATAGCAGTGTACTGATATGTGAGGTACTAGGTATAATAGATGCAGTGTGTACAGGTATATAGTAAATATAGCAGTGTACTGATATGTGAGGTATAAATTACAGCTCGTACCTCACATATCAATCCAATACTGTATATACAATATACCTGTACACACCATCTATTATACCTCGTACCTAACATATCAGTACAATGCTGTATATACAATATATCTATACACACTGCATATATTATACCTCGTACCTCACATATCAGTACACTGCAATATATATTATATATCTGTACATATTGCATCTATAATACTGTTTAATATATGCAGTGTGTGTGTGTATATATATATATATATATATATATATGTGAGGCATACAAGGTATAATACTGTAGATGCATTGTTTATAGAAATATGTGGTCAGTTATGCATTATGGTCACTGTGTGGGAGGTACATGAGGTAGTGGTCACTGTACCTGTCTGAAGTATTATACATGAGTGGGCAATCAGTAAAAACAGGGCATGGGGGGGGGGGGGGGTAAATGACAAGAAGTGGAGGACCTCCTCTTACCACTCCATTCCAGTCTGTATGGATCAATGCAGAGCTGATTGTGAACTTCTAATACTTACTGTTAGGGGTTAAAGGACCTGTGATGATGTCATCACAGGTCCTGGCAGATGTACCTTTCAAACCTAGGAACTACACCATTTTTGGTGCAGTTCCTTTGCTAGATCCTGCAGGACCTGTGATGCTGAAGATGATGTCATCACAGGTCCTGGCAGATGCACTGTACTAACCTGGGAACTACACTTTACACTGTGCAGTTTCCCTTACAGGACCTGTGATGACATCATCAAAGGTCCTTTAGCTTTAGAAAGATAGACAGGAGCAATTAGGGGGTGGGGCCTCTCCTCCACTGCGCGCCCCTCTTCCTCACGGGCCCCATAGCAGCTGCGTGGTCTGCCAATATGGTAGGTACGCCACTGGATATAGATATACCTGCCTTCCTCATCAACCATAGTCGTATGATGGACAAAGGGAATCTATCTATAAAACGCTATGCTAACCCCTTTTGATGCAGTGCGTGGAGAGGGGCTATGAAACCATTGCTGTATAACTAATGGGACAATTTTGGGATATGGTTGACACGGAAGTGGGACTCCTGTATCAAGGCTATGTCTACTCTCTTTTTATTTAGGAAATGGCATACCTGGCTACGTTTTGATGGGGCATTAAATCCTCTCACATTAAATGTACATACCTGCAGACTAGCCATAGAAGAGAGCACAAAAGCACCATATCATATTGTCAGACCTGTACTTTCTCTTGTGATACAATGTCATGGGGTGTGGGGAGAGAAGGCTAGGGAAGAGGTAAAGGGAAAACTCAGTACAACAAATTAAAGCATTGCAATAAAGAAAGGAGTCAGCATATGTGATCAGCACTCCTGACTTATGTATCATATAAACTTGTGAACCTGAGAGGCGGTCCATACATTGCGGCCTAGTTACCTTGGCGGGCATTTTGTAGTGGGCAGTTAATATATTCCTTGTGAAGTTCTCATTCAAGTAGGGTAATGCGGTCGATAGCGCTTTGTCAAGCTAGAAAACAGCTCCACCATTGAATGAGAACTGACGCGCAATATGAAGTAGGGGGAAAGAAGGCTTTCCCATCATATATATTAGTAAAAAGAAGTTAGAGAGGATAAGGGCTGAATAGGAGGTTGAAAGGAAAGGGTGGAGAGAAGCTTATAATAGAAGCTTATGTGAGGGTCATATCATATAGCTTAAGCTAGGAGAAATGGATAGTTATTCAGTATTTCTGGTATATCTCTTTGAAGCTTGAAGTCCAGAGGTCTTCTTTTGTCTCTGTGGCTTGGCTGGGACAGCTTGCAGAGGTCTGTCGCAGGTAGGGGAGGTAAGGAGGCAACGTTTTGGCCGGCATTTTGTAGTGGGCACCAATCTGGAATTTCTAGGTTAGAAATGTCCAGGGCTTCATAGGCTCTCTCTGGATCAGCATGTGCACGGATGACAAGCTTACGATTAGGACTAGTGATCAGAAGACCAAAGGGGTGCAGCCATCTATAAGACACTTGGCGTTTTTGAAGGACCTCCAATAGAGGTTTTAACAGTCGCATTTTGTTCAGGGTCATCGGGGAGAGATCTTGGAATACAGATATTATTGACCCACCAATTTCCAATGCCCTATTAGACCGGGCTGCTGCCATTATTTTCTCCTTGGTCAAAAAGCTTGTTAGGCGACATATCACGTCCCTGGGAAGTTCTTGAGGCTTTGGCGCAGGACGGAGGGCGCAATGTATTCTATCCATGCTGAATGCCTCTAGTGTTTCAGAGGGGATAAAGCATTCAAAAAGCTGCATAATTGTGGTGCGCAGCATGTCCGGGCCTATAGTTTCAGGGACCCCTTTGAGTCTTATATTGTTAAGTCTCCCCCTATTGTCCTGATCTTTGATCAGGGAGTATAAATCATTTATATGGGCTTGTGCGTTGTCTAGATTATGTGATATTTGCTCACCAAATTCGGTTGTTGCCCTCTGAGCGTCTTCTAGTGCATCAACCCGGGTACCTAGTTGTCGCATATCCTGCTTTATTTTCTTCAGGTCTTGCTGAATAGGTTCTAGGGCCGCGTTAAATAGACCCTTCATGAATTCTCTGGAGACTGGTAAGTCCTCTGCAACCGATGCGTCATCCCACTCGCTGTCTCTGTCTCCATCCGAGTCAGCTTCTCCTCCCGCCATGAGGGCCGTGTGTCTTGCCGTCGCCATTTTGGTTTTACCTCTTGACTCGGCTCTCTTAACGAATCTGTCCATGTCGCTTTGGCTAGCAGACAGTTTCAGTCTGCCAGGGGTTTCTTTACTTCTTTCTCTCGTGAATTTGCCCATAGCTGCTGTAAATATTGCTGTAATTTGCCCACTCTAGATAGACCTGCAGCGGAGCTCACAGATCAGCGTGCATTCGGCTCGGCTGCTAGACTATGCCCATCCCAAATATACTATATTTGAAGTATACAGGCTTCCAACAGGTGAAGAATAGGAGAACTTAAATGATCTATTCTGATCGTAGCTGCATCTATAGTATCTCATCATCCCTTATTTTCAATATAACATATTCATATTTATCAGTATTTTAAAGCCATATTGTCAGACCTTACACATCACTTGAATAGATATTCAGTTAGGGCTTGCAGAGCTCTCTTAGGATTTTTTCCCTTTTCAGCACGAAGCTGATACTCTTTGCCTTTTTCGGATTTGAACTTTTAGATTCAAGAATTTTTCACAATGCTCAAGTTCCTTCCACCGTGGTTCCCTAATCTGCAACCTCTCTTCTAGGTCTAGAGTCACTTCCAGTATTTTGCACAATGAGACTTGTCCAAGGTGGAGAAATGCAGATTAGACATGTCTATGAAGTCTCCTGCTCTAGCATCTCTTTGCGAAAAGCAACAGATACTGTACTTTGATCTTAGCTGTATGCACAGACTATACTTTCTCTAACCTGTTTTGTTTAGGAAGAGCACTGATCTGTATACAACGAGGGCATGGGGAAAGCAATGGACCTACCCTCTTAATAAGTGCAGCTTAGAATCCGTATCCAGCGCGTCACAGTACTAGATACAGAAACTAAAAGGAAATAAGCTTGTAGTAAACTAGTAGGAGTTGCATGAATACCTATTTGACTGAGAGCAGCAGGTGAGATACTGGAGAAACATTGCTCTTCCGATGCAACATATGGTGCATTAGGCAAATGTAGCTGTCCTATTGATATGTATAAAATCATCAACAAACTGACAATTTTGTATCTACTTGGAATAAGCAATAAAAGTTTCCATTGAATGTCTGCTACAGAGATTTTAAAAATGTAATTGTATGTATGTTTCATGCTGATTTCAATGCATATTCTGCATGTGAAACCTTTGTCAAATCAGGGTCTCATTGCTCTCAAAGGGAATCCGTGATGCCATTTTATGAATTATCTGCATATCTTGACGAAATCCATATCATGAAGTGACATGTCTATTCTTGAGGCAGATTCCCCATTCACCCATGTAGGACACTGTCAAATTGTATTTTTTTCATTTTTGTTTCTCTTTCCCGCCTTCCAAGAGACATACTTTTTTTCCCCATTTTTAGTGTACATAGCCATATAACAGCTTGTTTTTTTTGTGGGACAAGTTGTATTTTTTAAATGGCATTGCTTATTTCAATTGTTTTGGAAAATGGGAACAAAAATATTAGTGTGGTGAAACTGGAGAAAAATGACTATTCCGCCAAAGTTTTTTTAGGTTGAATACACACTGCGGATGGTTCTGTCTAGTATCTAAGTGCTGCCTTTGGCTACAAGACATCCTACTTTGTCAGTACTAATGTCAGTGACAAAGACTGCGAAACAAGCAGTGTAGCAAATCTGATTAATATTTCAAGTAATGTGTAATTATTTAATGTATTAAGGGCAGTATAATGTATTCACTTCCTAATTATATTGTATTTTTTAACAGATAATTTTGACAAAATTAGAAGATTAATTTTTTTTATTGTATTTTTGTATTTTGTATTGTATTGTAAAATTTGTGACCTGCTTCTACTAATGTAACCTTTTTTGAAATGATTTGGTCTTATAAATATTAAATACAATATATGAGTCTACATTAATACTGTATGTGATTTTCCAACAATGTGTTGTCTTGTTCTTCAATATTTGTCATGCTTTTAAAAGTATCAAGGCTTGACTTTATATTAAATGTAATGATGGATTCTAAATCTGCAAACCGGATTCCAAAAAAGTAGGGACACTATACAAATCGTGAATAAAAACTGAATGCAATGATGTGGAGGTGCCAACTTCTAATATTTTATTCAGAATAGAACATAAATCACGGAACAAAAGTTTAAACTGAGAAAATGTACCATTTTAAGGGGAAAATATGTTGAATCAGAATTTCATGGTGTCAACAAATCCCCAAAAAGTTGGGACAAGGCCATTTTTTACCACTGTGTGGCATCTCCCCTTCTTCTTACAACACTCAACAGACGTCTGGGGACCGAGGAGACCAGTTTCTCAAGTTTAGAAATAGGAATGCTCTCCCATTCTTGTCTAATACAGGCCTCTAACTGTTCAATCGTCTTGGGCCTTCTTTGTTGCACCTTCCTCTTTATAATGCGCCATATGTTTTCTATAGGTGAAAGATCTGGACTGCAGAAAATGAAGGGTCTTCGCTGAAAGAGATGACGTCTGGATGGGAGCATATGTTGTTCTAGAACCTGAATATATTTTTCTGCATTGATGGTGCCTTTCCAGACATGCAAGCTGCCCATGCCACACGCACTCATGCAACCCCATACCATCAGAGATGCAGGCTTCTGAACTGAGCGTTGATAACAACTTGGGTTGTCCTTGTCCTCTTTGGTCCGGATGACATGGCGTCCCAGATTTCCAAAAAGAACCTTGAATCGTGACTCGTCTGACCACAGAACAGTCTTCCATTTTGCCACACTCCATTTTAAATGATCCCTGGCCCAGTGAAAACGCCTGAGCTTGTGGATCTTGCTTAGAAATGGCTTCTTCTTTGCACTGTAGAGTTTCAGCTGGCAACGGCGGATGGCACGGTGGATTGTGTTCACTGACAATGGTTTCTGGAAGTATTCCTGAGCCCATTCTGTGATTTCCTTTACAGTAGCATTTCTGTTTGTGGTGCAGTGTCGTTTAAGGGCCCGGAGATCCAGTATGGTTTTACGGCCTTGACCCTTACGCACAGAGATTGTTCCAGATTCTCAGAATCTTCGGATGAAGTTATGCACAGTTGATGATGATAGATGCAAAGTCTTTGCAATTTTTCGCTGGGTAACACCTTTCTGATATTGCTCCACTATCTTTCTGCGCAACATTGTGGGAATTGGTGATCCTCTACCCATCTTGGCTTCTGAGAGACACTGCTACTCTGAGAAGCTTTTTTTATACCCAATCATGTTGCCAATTGACCTAATTAGTGTTAATTGGTCTTCCAGCTCTTCGTTATGCTCAAATTTACTTTTTCCAGCCTCTTATTGCTACTTGTCCCAACTTTTTTGGGATTCGTTGACACCGTGAAATTTTGAATCAACGTATTTTTCCTTTAAAATGATACATTTACTTGGATTAAACGTTTGATCTGTCATCTACGTTCTATTACAAATAAAATATTGACATTTGCCATCTCCACATCATTGCATTCAGTTTTTATTCACAATTTGTTTAGTGTCCCAACTTTTTTGGAATCCGGATTGTACATAAAGACCATGTTTTTTTTTTTTATTGATTTTTAATATCTATTCAAGATGCATAATATTGAACTACAATGGAACATTATACAGTAGGCTTTTCATACACAAATGAAAGCCAATTTTTTTTTTATTAGAAACAACATCTGAAAGCATTCCAAAGACCAAGGACAGTAATATAAAGCATCAAAAGACTTTGAAAAAGAGGAATGTCTTCTTAGTCACTAAAGAATGTTGTTTTCACAAATGCTGCTTTCAGTAAGTTCTACTGACATTATAAACCTCCTTGAATAAACAGCACACTAATGCTAATAAAGAAGTAGAAAAAGCAGAAAAGTGAGGCATAATTAATGAGTTAAATCAATGTGAAGAACAGATAATAAGAACAACTGACTTATCAGCAAGGAAGAATGACCTGAAACTGTGGTCGAAATGGAAGCAGCCAAGAAAATTGCTCTTTAATATTTTGCCATCACCATTTAGCACGTTTTCACTATCATTATTTTATGGCCTGCTATTACTGAAAGTCTCTTCAGTTAGAAAAAGGTGATATGCACAATAATCTACTGTGATTCATAATTTGTTTATAAAAAGTCATGCATGGAATAGTTGCAGTAATAGTTTGAAGACATTACTGACTTGACCATTAAAGTTTTGTAGTACATATTATACTGGTCACCAAATATGAATATTGGATATCCATATACTGTATATATATATATATATATATATATCTTAGGCTATGTTCACATCAGCGTTCAAGCTCTCCGTTCCTTTTGTCCGACCGAAAGTTTAAAAAAAAATTGAAAAACGTATACGTTCAACCCCCCATAGACCTTAATTGATGTTTGTATGCATACGTTTGTGTCCAGTAGTTGGTAATACGTTCTGAATCCATTTTTTTGGAAGAAAAAAAAAATCCTACGTTCAAAAAAGCGGATTCATGATGGAGCGTCCCTTCACGTTCATTGTAGTCAATGAGAGACAGATTAAAAAATATTGCCTTTTCATGCATAACGTTTATATCGTACTTTTTTTGGTTATGAACATGTGCAGGGAGTGTCATGTGACAGTCACGTGAGTGCTACTCTTCGCCATTTCTGGATGCAGATGGTCAAGTTTGAGAAAGTAACAAAAAAAGGGTATGAATTGATGCAATTGAAAAGTTTACTTTGATCAGTTCCACAGAACCTTATTTTTGGCTGCTATGAGGCTACTGGGGGATGCTATTAGGCTACTGGGGGATGTTATTTGACTACTGGGGCATGCTATTTTGCTACAGGGGGCTACTATAAGGCTACTGGGGGATGCTATTTGGCTACTGGGGGCTACTATTAGGCTACTGGGGGATGGTATTAGGCTACTGGATGATGCTATTTGGCTACTGGGGCTACTATTAGGGTACTGGGGATGTTATTTGGCTACTGGGGATGCTATTTGGCTACTATGGGAATCTTGGCTACTGGGGGCTACTATTTAGAAACTGTGGATGCTATTAGGCTACTGGGGACTACTATTTGGAAACTGTGTGGATGCTATTAGGCTACTGGGGACTACTATTAGGCTACTGGGGGATGCTATTAAGCTACTGGGGGATACTATTAGGCTACTGGGAGATGCTATTAGACTACTGGGAGATGCTATTTGGCTACTGGGTACTACTATTAGGCTACTGGGTGATGCTATTTGGCTACTGGGGGATACTATTAGGCTACTGGGGGATGTTATTTGGCTACTGGAGGCTACTATTAGGCTACTGGGGGATTCTATTAGGCTACTGTGGGCTGGATGAGAGGCATGGGGCTCTTATCTGCGGTCTGATTGTGGGTCATTCACATTGTTAACTGATCTGAGGTGTGGTCTGGTCTGTTGTTGGCAGCTAAAGTTGAATTACATAGGGGTTCTTATTGTTGTACTGACCTGAGGAGGAAATGTTAAAAATATTTTGTTTTTTGACATAGTCCAAACCCTTGTTGAATCTTGGGCCAATGTGTCTATTGAAATATGTCAATGGAAGCGCTTGTATCAAAACGGTTCTTTAACTTTTTATTTCAGATGTCTTCGCCTTCTCCTTCGGTTGGCAGTCAAAGTACTCCATCCTTTCAGATGCCGGTAATAAATCAATATGTAAAAAAACATAATACACAAAGATATGTAACAGGGTTGATGTTCCTGGAGGGAAACGCCAAATGGAAAAGGATTTAGGAAAACTAGAAGAATGGTCAGAACTCTGGAAACTGAAATTTAATGTGGATAAGTGCAAGATAATGCACCTGGGGCGTAAAAACCCAAGGGCAGAATATAGAATATTTGACACAGTCCTGACCTCAGTATCTGAGGAAAGGGATTTAGGAGTAATTATTTCAGAAGACTTAAAGGTGGGAAGACAATGTAATAGAGCAGCACGAAATGCCAGCAGAATGCTTGGATGTATAGGGAGAGGTATAAGCAGTAGAAAGAGTGAAGTGCTTATGCCGCTGTACAGAACACTGGTGAGACCTCACTTGGAGTATTGTGCGCAGTACTGGAGGCCATATCTCCAGAAGGATATAGATACTCTAGAGAGAGTTCAGAGAAGAGCTACTAAACTAGTACATGGATTGCAGGATAAAACTTACCAGGAAAGGTTAAAGGACCTTAATATGTATAGCTTGGAAGAAAGAAGAGACAGAGGGGATATGATAGAAACTTTTAAATACATAAAGGGAATCAACTCGGTAAAGGAAGAGAGCATATTTAAAAGAAGAAAAACTACCACAAGAGGACACAGTTTTAAATTAGAGGGGCAAAGGTTTAAAAGTAATATAAGGAAGTATTACTTTACTGAGAGAGTAGTGGATGCATGGAATAGCCTTCCTGCAGAAGTGGTAGCTGCAAATACAGTGAAGGGGTTTAAGCATGCATGGGATAGGCATAAGGCCATCCTTCATATAAGATAGGGCCGGGGGCTATCCATAGTATTCAGTATATTGGGCAGACTAGATGGGCCAAATGGTTCTTATCTGCCGACACATTCTATGTTTCTATGTTTCTATAATGTTCAAAAAAATATATATATATGATCCACAATACATATTTACATATTTCAAGGAGACTCCCCTACCGAATCCTCTGATGCAGAGGAATTGTGTTTTTCTCCTGAGCCAATGGAGTCAGTAAGTGTGAAATGTTTTTTTTTCTTATTTTTATAGAAATGTATATTAGGGTTTCAAGGGTTCCAATTTTTGTACAATGAATACAGACTCCTAAATAAAAGGTCCATGATCGGCCAGCAACGCCAAAGAATAGAGACGACAATGTATTGGAACCACTTGTTATTAAATTACTTTACAGAAAAGAGTGTATATGGGTGATGCCCTTATGTTGCAGCATGTCAGGCACACGGCGATGTGAGCGAGTACTAAACTCTCTTTGTTTTTCATACACAGTAGGGTACACATTCCTTTGAAACTCCACGAAGTAGGCGTCAACAAAACAACGATGTGAGTATATATTCTTAGGTTCTCTAAAGTAACCAATTGTCTTTTGTAGTAAACTATAATATTATTTATTAGGAAACAAACAGGCAAAGTGACACTCCATCACCTGTTTGATCAAGAATTTCAAGTTGTGGTCGTGGACAGCGTGGGCGTGGCAGTTGTCGGGGAGGCCGTGTCAGTAGGCACATTTGCTGTGATGTGAACTGTCCACACTGCCCCCATCATACAGTATCGCATATCGCCTATTAGATACCGTGGCCATCATCGATAACAACATCCCAAAAAATATATAATTATTACACTATCTGACCGTGAGGATTGGTAATGTTGCCCTATTGGGCGCAGACCCCAAAAAGTCTTGCTTCTAAAAGGCAGCAACCATCCCCTAATGGACGTACCAGGAAGTGACTGACAGGGCCCACTCCTAAATTTTTAGACATGCAACGACCCTTTCCCCCTGTCTATATATTTATACCCACACACACAGAAAGACCTAAAAATAAAAAAATAATAGGAAGGAAATAAAAAATTGTGTTATATTTTTTTATTTTTAAATAACAAGATGCTGTGGCCAGTGCTGGCACATTCAACATGTTCTGTATACATTATTCAACAAAAACAGTCATGTGAAGTTGGCATTGCAGGCAGATTCAACATGTTCTATATAAATTTTTAAAGTATTGATAACATTTGTTTTAAACCAAATAGGGTAATAGAAAGCAAGACGTGGACAAAGGAATATAGCCTATTGGTCCCAATCATAAACTGTGAGCTGCTAATACAGCTAGTAGAAGCCAGGCCAGCTTTATGGAACCAAACAGACCCCAAACACTCGGACCACAACATCACTCGTCACCAATGGCATGAGGTTTATGCCGATGCGGTACCCACATGGAATGATTTGAGCCATCAGGCTCAAAAGAATTGTGGTACATTTATTTCCTTCTATTTTTTAGTTTCATTTGGATATAGAAATAAGATTTGATAGTGATGTTTCACGTTGGAAACATTGAAACACCAATGGAACATTGAAATGCCAATGTGTTTTCTGTTAGGAAATCTTGGTTTCAACAGATACTGCTACTACAACTTAAGGTACCCGGGAAAAATAACAGTTAAATACAGTGATCTACAGTGCATACCTTTAGGCAAGCAGGGGCAGCACTTTCTATGCAATCCTATGTCGAAAGAAAAGAATACATACAGAAGTTATTACAGGTAATATAATATATTGAATTTAAAATTGTGATTCTTTCTTTTCAGTTGAAATCATATCAACATGCTGGAGGTCAATCCGTGATCGGTTTATGTGTGACCTCAATCATGAACAAACAGCGCCAAGTGGTTCTGGGGCATCTCGGAGAAAACCATACCAATATGCACCCCATCTTTAATTTCTTCGACGTTGTTTTCAGCAGCGCCCGTGAGTGAAATATTCTAAATGGAAGCAATATTCAATAATTACTACAGGGAGTGCAGAATTATTAGGCAAGTTGTATTTTTGAGGATTAATTTTATTATTGAACAACGACCATGTTCTCAATGAACCCAAAAAACTCATTAATATCAAAGCTGAATATTTTTGGAAGTAGTTTTTAGTTTGTTTTTAGTTTTAGCTATTTTAGGGGGATATCTGTGTGCAGGTGACTATTACTGTGCATAATTATTAGGCAACTTAACAAAAAACAAATATATACCCATTTCAATTATTTATTTTTACCAGTGAAACCAATATAACATCTCAACATTCACAAATATACATTTCTGACATTCAAAAACAAAAACAAATCAGTGACCAATATAGCCACCTTTCTTTGCAAGGACACTCAAAAGCCTGCCATCCATGGATTCTGTCAGTGTTTTGATCTGTTCACCATCAACATTGCGTGCAGCAGCAACCACAGCCTCCCAGACACTGTTCAGAGAGGTGTACTGTTTTCCCTCTTGTAAATCTCTCATTTGATGATGGACCACAGGTTCTCAATGGGGTTCAGATCAGGTGAACAAGGAGGCCATGTCATTAGATTTTCTTCTTTTATACCCTTTCTTGCCTCCCGCGCTGTGGAGTACTTGGACGCGTGTGATGGAGCATTGTCCTGCATGAAAATCATGTTTTTCTTGAAGGATGCAGACTTCTTCCTGTACCACTGCTTGAAGAAGGTGTCTTCCAGAAACTGTCAGTAGGACTGGGAGTTGAGCTTGACTCCATCCTCAACCCGAAAAGGCCCCACAAGCTCATCTTTGATGATACCAGCCCAAACCAGTACTCCACCTCCACCTTGCTGGCGTCTGAGTCGGACTGGAGCTCTCTGCCCTTTACCAATCCAGCCACGGGCCCATCCATGTGGCCCATCAAGACTCACTCTCATTTCATCAGTCCATAAAACCTTAGAAAAATCAGTCTTGAGATATTTCTTGGCCCAGTCTTGATATTTCAGCTTGTGTGTCTTGTTCAGTGGTGGTCGTCTTTCAGCCTTTCTTACCTTGGCCATGTCTCTGAGTATTGCACACCTTGTGCTTTTGGGCACTCCAGTGATGTTGCAGCTCTGAAATATGGCCAAACTGGTGGCAAGTGGCATCTTGGCAGCTGCACGCTTGACTTTTCTTAGTTCATGGGCAGTTATTTTGCGCCTTGGTTTTTCCACACGCTTCTTGCGACCCTGTTGACTATTTTGAATGAAACGCTTGATTGTTCGATGATCACGCTTCAGAAGCTTTGCAATTTTAAGAGTGCTGCATCCCTCTGCAAGATATCTCACTATTTTTGACTTTTCTGAGCCTGTCAAGTCCTTCTTTTGACCCATTTTGCCAAAGGAAAGGAAGTTGCCTAATAATTATGCACACCTAATATAGGGTGTTGATGTCATTAGACCACACCCCTTCTCATTACAGAGATGCACATCACCTAATATGCTTAATTGGTAGTAGGCTTTCGAGCCTATACAGCTTGGAGTAAGACAACATGCATAAAGAGGATGATGTGGTCAAAATACTCATTTGCCTAATAATTCTGCACGCAGTGTATAGAGATTCTAGAAAAAATGTTTTCCATATATATTTTAGGACTCATTCAAGCACACTCCCTACTGAAGCAGAACCTCTTGAACATGGTGTTTCAACCGAACAACTGTCTGGACCATCTACAGATCAAACTTCTGTACCGTCTCAGTCACAGAATTCTGCTCTGGAGTCTCACGGTCGCCGAACTGAAACATGTGCTCAGATTGATGATACTGGACAGTTGATTTCTTCTTCCTTTGATAGAGTTTTAAGTAGGCTGAGACCAGTTAGGAGACAACATAGAGTCTTTGAGGATCTCGCACAAATCTTTAGAGATTGTTTATTAAAAGTAGAGGAACAGCAGACTCGGTATAAGCAAGAGTTAACTACCATGATCCGGCACATCGAGGTAGTTAGTCGTCCTGAACCCCTTATCCCTAATCAGCAGTTTCTCTTAACATTAAGTCATTGGATGAACGACATGACTCCAGAGCAGAATTGTGATTGTAGAGTGAAATTGATCAAAAGTGTCTGGAATATTAGACACCCACCCCCCTCTCAGTCCTGTCCTCCATCAAAGTCATATCCCCCAGCCACCTCGTACTCAACATCCATGACTTCTCCACCTGCTCACTCCTACTCTGTGGCATAAATCTTTCCACCATCCCACAACTTTTTACAATCCCAAAACTTTCCCCAGTCCCAAAACTTTCCCACAGCCAACATCTTCCCCCCATCCAACACCTTTCCACCGTCCAACACTTTTCATCCATCCCACAACTTTCCCCAGTCCCACACCTTTCCCCAGTACCAAACTTTCCCACGTCACAAAACTTTCCCCCGTCCCACAACTTTCAACCATCCCACACCTTTCCCCCGTCCCAAAGACAACCTACATCCAACCAATACCCAATGTCTCACACATTTCCACCATCTCAAACCCATAGCACATCCCACAGCTATCAACCTGCATCAACCTTTAGAGTTCCTCAGTCGTTAAGCCAATCACAATCCCAGCTACCTTCCTATGTCTCTTCACAAACAACTTCACAATCCCAAACCAGTGGTGGTTCTCATACTCGACTAGAGACACCTAGTCCTGATATGACTTCTACGTCGACTACATCTAGAATCTCCAAAAACGAAGGTGTTTCTCCATCCATTTTTTCAACTCCCACTGCTTTTAATACCCCTTTCTCAAACCAATCTATTCCATACCAATCGGGTTCAGAGTCCTATCCCCTTCATACTCCACAACACCATTAGCAGGGTGAATATCTCAGACCTCAGAGTCGTTCATGCAATCACTCCTAGACCAAAGTGCTGAAGATGTTGGGTCCACAACTGATGCTCTAGGAAAGGCTCCATTGACTCAACCACCACCATAGTAAACATAATTTATAATTTTTGTAGCAGTTATAACTGAATACCTCATCAGGTCCTTTTGACGACTTAGTCAATTTTTGCACTTTTATTGATCAATAATAATCTTAAAATATTTTATTAGTGTTCCACTTTTAAAGTTTTAAATTACTTTTAAGGAACTTATTGGGTTGTGTATACTTACCTCATTATTACAGGGAACCTGTCGTCAACTTTATGAAGCCCATACTAACTGCATAATAAACTAGAAACAGGTGGTTTGATTTCAGCGGTCGATCATTGAAGTGATTGTCGAGAACTAACATCATAATCATAGCAGATTGGGCCTTGAAAAGAGTTACTGTAACCTGAAAAGAGGCCTGGCTATTCATGAATTCTTTCTCTCCATGTCCACCTGCTGATGACTGACAATATTCTACCTATTTTTCTCCCTTTCTATTAAAGGGACACTGACAGGGCCAATAAGCATATTGAGGTATATATATGGCAGTACAGGTCTTATAATGGGTATTACAATCATCTAAGTATCCCCCCTGTCCACATTATACATACAGTAAACTTAAGTTTTATAACCTGCTCCAACGGTCTTCAATCTGCCCAAGGGGCGGCGTTTCACCTCTCTTGCGCCCAGCCAGCCTCCCCCAACTGCCGCTTTGAAGCGCCGCCCAGCTCATGAATATTCAGTTTGCTGGGCGGCTTCTGCGGTCCCCGCTCTGAAGCGCTGCGCTTAACAGTGCCCGGCGCATGCGCCGGATCTTGTGAAGTCCGGTACAGTAATCGCCGCCCAGCTCATCAATATTCACTTCGCTGGGCGGCACTTACTGTCCCCGACTTCACAAGATCCGGCGCATGCGCAGGGCACTGTTAAGCTCAGCGCTTCAGAGCGGGGACCGCAGAAGCCGCCCAGCAAACTGAATATTCATGAGCTGGGCGGCGCTTCAAAGCGGCAGTTGGGGGAGGCTGGCTGGGCGCAAGAGAGGTGAAACGCCGCCCCTTGGGCAGATTGAAGACCGTTGGAGCAGGTTATAAAACTTAAGTTTACTGTATGTATAATGTGGACAGGGGGGATACTTAGATGATTGTAATACCCATTATAAGACCTGTACTGCCATATATATACCTCAATATGCTTATTGGCCCTGTCAGTGTCCCTTTAAGGAGAGAACTGCCAATCATCTGCAGATGGATGACAGCGCCAGAAATTAGCAATAACCTTGACTATTCTCAAGTAGATTCCACTCTTTTAAAGTACTGGGCTGAAATGATTATGCTTTGTACAGACCTCACTGGTAAACAGGCCAACAGTGAACAAGTCATCAGCTTTGTACAGACCTCACTCTGTGCAGCATAAATTAGTGACAGCAATGTGGATTTGTGCAGTGTGTCACTCATGAACTAAAAATGGTTGACAAGAACCAGCATGGTTCTTGTCAACCATTTTTAGTTCATGAGTGACACACTGCACAAATCCACATTGCTGTCACTAATTTATGCTGCACAGAGTGAGGTCTGTACAAAGCTGATGACTTGTTCACTGTTGGCCTGTTTACCAGTTGTTCCATTGCAATAGTCTCGCTCTCTATCATGATCCTCCATTGTACAATTGTTGGAGAACATAGCAGTAACAAGACTAGGAATGGCATATGTCATTACTAGGTCCTTTAATATAATAATGGCTCATGCACAAGACCATACGCCCTCCGAGACATGCGGTTTGTCAGCCAACAATGTGACCTGTTGCTTTAATTTTCATGGGCACAATGATTCTGTGCATGTTGTTCTGTGCACTATAGTCAAGCACTTATATGATTATATTAGTCAGAAACAATAGCCCCGCGGTTAGAAATACGTGGATAGAATTTACCAGTCAATATGCCAAAAGGACACTCTACTATTCTTCTGGCCCGAGTCAATCTGTAATTGAATACTCTTTTTCGATTGTCTCTAGACCACGGCTAGCATATGGCTTCAGTAAATTTCCACACATTTGGAAAGCTTCATCTCCAACAAGAACAAATTGAAGAGCGGAGTTTGTAGTAGCAGGTAAAGGCCTGGGCTCAGGTATATCATAGTTTCCTGAGTACAGTCTTCTTTCCATATAGAATTTTTAAAAACACGAGAATCATTTGTTCGTCCAAAAGTTCCTATACCGACAGCTACAAATTTGTATTGTGCATCCATAATTGCCATTAATATCACAGAAAAATACTTTTTATAGTTAAAAAAAGAGGATCCACTAACGTGGGGGCTTCAAGACTCTTACATGCTTTCCGTCTACTGCACCAATACAATTGGGAAACTGGGTGACCTCGAAAAACTTGTCGGCTATGCTGACCCACTGCCGGCAAATAGGAGGGGGAATAAATTCTTCAAGCAGAAGATTCCATATTGCCCAGCAGGTATCTTTAACTATGTAAGAAATTGTAGATTTTGCAAGTCGAAATTGAAAATGAATACTGGAAAAACTTTCACCAGTGGCCAGAAACCCCACAAAAAATAAATAAATATATATATATATAAACATAAGTACCTCATACTATTCATAATTAGAGTTGAGCGAACACCTGGATGTTCGGGTTCGAGAAGTTCGGCCGAACTTCCCGGAAATGTTCGGGTTCGGGATCCGAACCCGAACCGAACTTTGTCCCGAACCCGAACCAAATTGAAGTCAATGGGGACCCAAACTTTTGGGCACTAAAAAGGCTGTAAAACAGCCCAGGAATGAGCTAGAGGGCTGCAAAAGGCAGCAACATGTAGGTAAATCCCCTGCAAACAAATGTGGATAGGAAAATGAATTAAAATAAAAAATAAAAAATAAAAATGAACCAATATCAATTGGACAGAGGTCCCATAGCAGAGAATCTGGCTTCACATCAGCAGAGAAACAGTCTCTTCATGCCATAGCAAAGAATCTGGCTTAATGTCAGCAGAGAATCAGTCTCTTCATGCCATAGCAGAGAATCTGGCTTCATGTCACCCACCACTGGAAGAGGCCACTGTCACATATTTAGGCCCCGGCACCCAGACAGAGGAGAGCGGTCCCGTAACAGAGAATCTGGCCTTATGTCAGCGCAGAATCTGTCTTCATGTCATAGCAGAGAATCAGGCTTCACGTCACCCACCACTAGAACAGGCCACTGTCACATATTTAGGCCCAGGCACCCAGGCAGAGGAGAGAGGTCGCGTAACAGAGAATCTGGCTTCATGTCAGCACAGAATAAGTCTTCATGTCATAGCAGAGATTCAGGCTTCACGTCACCCACCACTGGAACAGGCCACTGTCACACATTTAGGCCCAGGCACCCAGGCAGAGGAGAGAGGTCCCGTAACAGAGAATCTGGCCTTATGTCAGCGCAGAATCTGTCTTCATGTCATAGCAGAGAATCAGGCTTCACGTCACCCACCACTAGTACAGGCCACTGTCACACATTTAGGCCCAGGCACCCAGGCAGAGGAGAGAGGTCCCGTAACAGAGAATCTGGCCTTATGTCAGCGAAGAATCTGTCTTCATGTCATAGCAGAGAATCAGGCTTCATGTCACCCACCACTGGAACAGGCCACTGTCACACATTTAGGCCCAGGCACCCAGGCAGAGGAGAGAGGTCCCGTAACAGAGAATCTGGCCTTATGTCAGCGCAGAATCTGTCTTCATGTCATAGCAGAGAATCAGGCTTCACGTCACCCACCACTGGAACAGGCCACTATCACATATTTAGGCTCAGGCACCCAGGCAGAGGAGAGAGGTCTCGTAACAGAGAATCTGGCCTTATGTCAGCGCAGAATCTGTCTTCATGTCATAGCAGAGAATCAGGCTTCACGTCACCCAACACTGGAACAGGCCACTGTCACACATTAAGGCCCAGGCACCCAGGCAGAGGATAGAGGTCCCGTAACAGAGAATCTGGCCTTATGTCAGCGCAGAATCTGTCTTCATGTCATAGCAGAGAATAAGGCTTCACGTCACCCACCACTGGAACAGGCCACTGTCACATATTTAGGCCCAGGCACCCAGGCAGAGGAGAGAGGTCCCGTAACAGAGAATCTGGCTTCATGTCAGCACAGAATAAGTCTTCATGTCATAGCAGAGAATCAGGCTTCACGTCACCCACCACTGGAACAGGCCACTGTCACACATTTAGGCCCAGGCACCCAGGCAGAGGAGAGAGGTCGCGTAACAGAGAATCTGGCTTCATGTCAGCACAGAATAAGTCTTCATGTCATAGCAGAGAATCAGGCTTCACGTCACCCACCACTGGAACAGGCCACTGTCACACATTTAGGCCCCGTCACCCAGACAGAGGAGAGGTTCATTCAACTTTGGGTTGCCCCGCAATATAATGGTAAAATGAAATTAAAAATAGTATTGAATGAGGAAGTGCCCTGGAGTAGAATAATATATTGTTAAGGGGAGGTAGTTAATATCTAATCTGCACAAGGGATGGACAGGTCCTGTGGGATCCATGCCTGGTTCATTTTTATGAACGTCAGCTTGTCCACATTGGCTGTAGACAGGCGGCTGCGTTTGTCTGTAATGACGCCCCCTGCCGTGCTGAATACACGTTCAGACAAAACGCTGGCCGCCGGGCAGGCCAGCACCTCCAAGGCATAAAAGGCTAGCTCTGGCCACGTGGACAATTTGGAGACCCAGAAGTTGAATGGGGCCGAACCATCAGTCAGTACGTGGAGGGGTGTGCACAGGTACTGTTCCACCATGTTAGTGAAATGTTGCCTCCTGCTAACACGTTCCGTATCAGGTGGTGGTGCAGTTAGCTGTGGCGTGTTGACAAAACTTTTCCACATCTCTGCCATGCTAACCCTGCCCTCAGAGGAGCTGGGCCGTGACACAGCTGCGTTGGCGACCTCTTGCTCCTCCTCTGCCTTCGCCTTGGGCTTCCACTGGTTCCCCTGTGACATTTGGGAATGCTCTCAGTAGCGCGTCTACCAACGTGCGCTTGTACTCGCGCATCTTCCTATCACGCTCCAGTGTAGGAAGTATGGTGGGCACATTGTCTTTGTACCGGGGATCCAGCAGGGTGGCAACCCAGTAGTCCGCACACGTTAAAATGTGGGCAACTCTGCTGTCGTTGCGCAGGCACTGCAGCATGTAGTCGCTCATGTGTGCCAGGCTGCCCAGAGGTAAGGACAAGCTGTCCTCTGTGGGAGGCGTATCATCATCGTCCTGTGTTTCCCCCCAGCCACGCACCAGTGATGGGCCCGAGCTGCTTTGGGTGCCACCCCGCTGTGAACATGCTTCATCCTCATCCTCCTCCACCTCCTCCTCATCCTCGTCCTCCTCGTCCTCCAGTAGTGGGCCCTGTCTGGCCACATTTGTACCTGGCCTCTGGTGTTGCAAAAAACCTCCCTCTGAGTCACTTCGAAGAGACTGGCCTGAAAGTGCTAAAAATGACCCCTCTTCCTCCTCTTCCTCCTGGGCCACCTCCTCTTCCATCATCGCCCTAAGTGTTTTCTTAAGGAGACATAGAAGTGGTATTGTAACGCTGATAACGGCGTCATCGCCACTGGCCATGTTGGTGGAGTACTCGAAACAATGCAACAGGGCACACAGGTCTCGCATGGAGGCCCAGTCATTGGTGGTGAAGTGTGTCTGATCCGCAGTGCGACTGACCCGTGCGTGCTGCAGCTGAAACTCCACTATGGCCTGCTGCTGCTCGCACAGTCTGTCCAGCATATGCAAGGTGGAGTTCCACCTGGTGGGTACGTCGCATATGAGGCGGTGAGTGTGAAGGCCGAAGTTACGCTGTAGCGCAGACAGGCGAGCAGCGGCAGGGTGTGAACGCCGGAAGCGCGAACAGACGGCCCGTACTTTATGCAGCAGCTCTGACATGTCGGGGTAGTTGCGAATGATCTTCTGCACCACCAAATTCAGCACATGCGCCAGGCAAGGGATGTGCGTCAAACCGGCTAGTCCCAGAGCTGCAACAAGATTTCGCCCATTATCGCACACCACCAGGCCGGGCTTGAGGCTAACCGGCAGCAACCACTCGTCGGTCTGTTGTTCTATACCCCGCCACAACTCCTGTGCGGTGTGGGGCCTGTCCCCCAAACATATGAGTTTCAGAATGGCCTGCTGACGTTTACCCCGGGCTGTGCTGAAGTTGGTGGTGAAGTTGTGTGGCTGACTGGATGAGCAGGTGGAAGAAGAGGAGGAGGAAGCTGAGTAGGAGGAGGAGGAGACAGGAGGCAAACAATGTTGCCCTGCGATCCTTGGCGGCGGAAGGACGTGCGCCAAACAGCTCTCCGCCTGGGGCCCAGCCGCCACTACATTTACCCAGTGTGCAGTTAGGGAGATATAGCGTCCCTGGCCATGCTTACTGGTCCACGTATCTGTGGTTAGGTGGACCTTGCCACAGATGGCGTTGCGCAGAGCACACTTGATTTTATCGGACACTTGTTTGTGCAGGGAAGGCACGGCTCTCTTGGAGAAGTAGTGGCGGCTGGGAACAACATACTGTGGGACAGCAAGTGACATGAGCTGTTTGAATCTGTGTGTGTCCACCAGCCTAAATGACAGCATTTCATAGGCCAGTAGTTTAGAAATGCTGGCATTCAGGGCCAGGGATCGAGGGTGGCTAGGTGGGAATTTACGCTTTCTCTCAAATGTTTGTGAGATGGAGAGCTGAACCGTGCCGTGTGACATGGTTGAGATGCTTGGTGACGCAGGTGGTGGTGTGGGTGGGACATCCCATGTTTGCGGGGCGGCAGGTGCCAACGTTCCTCCAGAGGCGGAGGAAGAGGCCGAGGCGGCGGCAGCAACAGCAGAAGAGGCCGAGGCGGCGGCGGCAGCAGAAGAGGCCAAAGCGGCAGCAGCAGAAGAGGCAGCAGGGGGAGCCTGAGTGACTACCTTGTTTTTAAGGTGTTTACTCCACTGCAGTTCATGCTTTGCATGCAGGTGCCTGGTCATGCAGGTTGTGCTAAGGTTCAGAACGTTAATGCCTCGCTTCAGGCTCTGATGGCACAGTGTGCAAACCACTCGGGTCTTGTCGTCAGCACATTGTTTGAAGAAGTGCCATGCCAGGGAACTCTTTGAAGCTGCCTTTGGGGTGCTCGGTCCCAGATGGTGGCGGTCAGTAGCAGGCGGAGTCTCTTGGCGGCGGGTGTTCTGATTTTGCCCACTGCTTCCTCTTTTGCTACGCTGTTGGCTCGGTCTCACCACTGCCTCTTCCTCCGAACTGTGAAAGTCAGTGGCACGACCTTCATTCCATGTGGGGTCTAGGACCTCATCGTCCCCTGCGTCGTCTTCCACCCAGTCTTGATCCCTGACCTCCTGTTCAGTCTGCACACTGCAGAAAGACGCAGCAGTTGGCACCTGTGTTTCGTCATCATCAGAGACGTGCTGAGGTGGTATTCCCATGTCCTCATCATCAGGAAAAATAAGTGGTTGTGCGTTAGTGCATTCTATCTCTTCCACCCCTGGGGAAGGGCTAGGTGGATGCCCTTGGGAAACCCTGGCAGCAGAGTCTTCAAACAGCATAAGAGACTGCTGCATAACTTGAGGCTCAGACAGTTTCCCTGATATGCATGGGGGTGATGTGACAGACCGATGGGCTTGGTTTTCATGCGCCATCTGTGCGCTTTATGCAGAAGACTGGGTGGGAGATAATGTGAACGTGCTGGATCCACTGTCGGCCACCCAATTGACTAATGCCTGTACCTGCTCAGGCCTTACCATCCTTAGAACGGCATTGGGCCCCACCAAATATCGCTGTAAATTCTGCTGGCTACTGGGACCTGAGGTAGTTGGTTCACTAGGACGTGTGGCTGTGGCAGAACGGCCACGTCCTCTCCCAGCACCAGAGGGTCCACTAACACCACCACGACCATGTCCACGTCCGCGTCCCTTATTAGATGTTTTCCTCATTGTTCCCGTTCACCACAATTTTGAGAATGGCAAATTTGGGAATAGTTTTTCAACCCAGAACAAAAAGTCTGCTTTTACGGTCACTACAAATAACTTGACCAGCTAAAACAGTACAGATTTGGTTGAATAGAAATGTCAGGCCTGTTTTTTTTTTTTTGCGCTATGTGACAGGTATAGGTTTAATCACAGAATCAGACTTCTATCTGCACGGTAGCGTGTGTCTTAGGTTTTTCTGAATGACACTATCAGCACCTTCAATGTAAGATATCCTTTTTGGGATAGATTTCAAGTAGGCCTCATATACCAGAAACTAGTTATTTTGAGAATGGCAAATTTGGGAATAGTTTTTCAACCCAGAACAAAAAGTCTGCTTTTACGGTCACTACTAGGGATGAGCGAACCCGAACATTTTCGTAAAAGTTCGGGTTCGGTGTTCGGCGCTTTCTTGGCGCTTTTTGAAAGGCTGCAAAGCAGCCAATCAACAAGCGTCATACTACTTGGCCCAAGAGGCCATCACAGCCATGCCTACTATTGGCATGGCTGTGATTGGCCAGTGCACCATGTGACCCAGCCTCTATTTAAGCTGGAGTCACGTAGCGCCGCACGTCACTCTGCTATGTTCAGTATAGGGAGAGGTTGCAGCTGCGACGTTAGGGCGAGATTAGGCAGATTAACTCCTCCAAAAGACTTCATTCTGTGATCGATCTGCAGCTGTGGATCATTGAAGTGCTATTATTGACTTGCTCACTTTTTTGAGGCTGCCCAGATGGTTTTTGTAACTCTTTTTTTCTGGGGTGATCGGCGGCCATTTTGTGACTTGTGGTGCGCCAGCACGAGCTATCACCAAGTGTATTTAACCATCGATAGTGTGGTTATTTTGTGCTATATCCTACATCAGCTGCAGGCTGAGCCTGTGTCACCGAAGTGCATTTAACCATCAACAGTCTGGTTATTTTTTGGCCATATACTACATCAGCTGCAGGCTGAGCCTGTGTCACCCAAGTGCATTTAACCATCAACAGTCTGATTATTTTTTGGCCATATACTACATCAGCTGCAGGCTGAGCCTGTGTCACCCAAGTGTATTTAACCATCGATAGTGTGGTTATTTTGTGCTATATCCTACATCAGCTGCAGGCTGAGCCTGTGTCACCCAAGTTCATTTAACCATCAACAGTCTGATTATTTTTTGGCCATATACTACATCTGGTGCAGGCTGAGCCTGAGTCACCTAAGTGCATTTAACCATCAACAGTGTGGTTATTTTATGGCCATTTATTACATCAGGGGCAAGTTGAGCCTGTCACCCAGCGCCTAAAAAATAGACCTGACATTTCTATTCAACCAAATCTGTACTGTTTTAGCTGGTCAAGTTATTTGTATTGACCGTAAAAGCACACTTTTTTTTCTGGGTTGAAAAAGCATTCCCAAATTTGCCATTCTCAAAATAACTAGTTTCTGGTATTTGAGGCCTACTTGAAATCTATCCCAAAAAGAAAATCTTACATTGAAGGTATTGATAGTGTCATTCAGAAAAACCTAAGACACACGCTAGCGTGCTGATAGAAGTGTGATTCTGTGATTAAACCTATACCTGTCACACAGCGCAAAAAAAAACAGGTCTCACATCTCTATTCAACCAAATCTGCACTGTTGTAGCTGGTCAAGTTATTTGTAGTGACCGTAAAAGCAGACTTTTTGTTCTGGGTTGAAAAAGCATTCCCAAATTTGCCATTCTCAAAATAACTAGTTTCTGGTATTTGAGGCCTACTTGAAATCTATCCCAAAAAGAAAATCTTACATTGAAGGTATTGATAGTGTCATTCAGAAAAACCTAAGACACACGCTAGCGTGCTGATAGAAGTGTGATTCTGTGATTAAACCTATACCTGTCACACAGCGCAAATAAAAACAGGTCTTACATCTCTATTCAACCAAATCTGCACTGTTGTAGCTGGTCAAGTTATTTGTAGTGACCGTAAAAGCAGACTTTTTGTTCTGGGTTGAAAAAGCATTCCCAAATTTGCCATTCTCAAAATAACTAGTTTCTGGTATTTGAGGCCTACTTGAAATCTATCCCAAAAAGAAAATCTTACATTGAAAGTATTGATAGTGTCATTCAGAAAAACCTAAGACACACGCTAGCGTGCTGATAGAAGTGTGATTCTGTGATTAATCTATACCTGTCACACAGCGAAAAAAAAAACAGGTCTCACATCTCTATTCAACCAAATCTGCACTGTTTTAGCTGGTCAAAATATTTGTAGTGACTGTAAAAGCAGACTTTTTGTTCTGGGTTGAAAAAGCATTCCCAAATTTGCCATTCTCAAAATAACTAGTTTCTGGTATTTGATGCCTACTTGAAATCTATCCCAAAAAGAAAATCTTACATTGAAGGTATTGATAGTGTCATTCAGAAAAACCTAAGACACACGCTAGCGTGCTGATAGAAGTGTGATTCTGTGATTAAACCTATACCTGTCACACAGCGCAAAAAAAAAACAGGTCTCACATCTCTATTCAACCAAATCTGCACTGTTGTAGCTGGTCAAGTTATTTGTAGTGAACGTAAAAGCAGACTTTTTGTTCTGGGTTGAAAAAGCATTCCCAAATTTGCCATTCTCAAAATTGTGGTGAACGGGAACAATGAGGAAAACATCTAATAAGGGACGCGGACGTGGACATGGTCGTGGTGGTGTTAGTGGACCCTCTGGTGCTGGGAGAGGACGTGGCCGTTCTGCCACAGCCACACGTCCTAGTGAACCAACTACCTCAGGTCCCAGTAGCCAGCAGAATTTACAGCGATATTTGGTGGGGCCCAATGCTGTTCTAAGGATGGTAAGGCCTGAGCAGGTACAGGCATTAGTCAATTGGGTGGCCGACAGTGGATCCAGCACGTTCACATTATCTCCCACCCAGTCTTCTGCAGAAAGCGCACAGATGGCGCATGAAAACCAAGCCCATCGGTCTGTCACATCACCCCCATGCATATCAGGGAAACTGTCTGAGCCTCAAGTTATGCAGCAGTCTCTTATGCTGTTTGAAGACTCTGCTGCCAGGGTTTCCCAAGGGCATCCACCTAGCCCTTCCCCAGGGGTGGAAGAGATAGAATGCACTAACGCACAACCACTTATTTTTCCTGATGATGAGGACATGGGAATACCACCTCAGCACGTCTCTGATGATGACGAAACACAGGTGCCAACTGCTGCGTCTTTCTGCAGTGTGCAGACTGAACAGGAGGTCAGGGATCAAGACTGGGTGGAAGACGATGCAGAGGACGATGAGGTCCTAGGCCCCACATGGAATGAAGGTCGTGCCACTGACTTTCAGAGTTCGGAGGAAGAGGCAGTGGTGAGACCGAGCCAACAGCGTAGCAAAAGAGGGAGCAGTGGGCAAAATCAGAACACCCGCCGCCAAGAGACTCCGCCTGCTACTGACCGCCGCCATCTGGGACCGAGCACCCCAAAGGCAGCTTCAAGGAGTTCCCTGGCATGGCACTTCTTCAAATAATGTGCTGACGACAAGACCAGAGTGGTTTGCACGCTGTGCCATCAGAGCCTGAAGCGAGGCATTAACGTTCTGAACCTTAGCACAACCTGCACGACCAGGCACCTGCATGAACTGCAGTGGAGTAAACACCTTAAAAACAAAGAAGTCACTCAGGCTCCCCCTGCTACCTCTTCTGCTGCTGCTGCCTCGGCCTCTTCTGCTGCTGCCGCCGCCTCGGCCTCTTCCTCTGCCTCTGAAGGAACGTTGGCACCTGCCGCCCAGCAAACATAGAATGTACCACCAACACCACCACCTGCGTCACCAAGCATCTCAACCATGTCACACAGCAGCGTTCAGCTCTCCATCTCACAAACATTTGACAGAAAGCGTAAATTCCCACCTAGCCACCCTCAATCCCTTGCCCTGAATGCCAGCCTTTTTAAACTCCTGGCCTATGAAATGCTGTCATTTAGGCTGGTGGACACACACAGCTTCAAACAGCTCATGTCACTTGCTGTCCCACATTATGTTGTTCCCAGCCGCCACTACTTCTCCAAGAGAGCCGTGCCTTCCCTGCACAAACAAGTGTCCGATAAAATCAAGTGTGTACTGCGCAACGCCATCTGTGGCAAGGTCCACCTAACCACAGATACGTGGACCAGTAAGCACGGCCAGGGACGCTATATCTCCCTAACTGCACACTGGGTAAATGTAGTGGCGGCTGGGCCCCAGGCGGAGAGCTGTTTGGCGCACGTCCTTCCGCCGCCAAGGATCGCAGGGCAACATTCTTTGCCTCCTGTCTCCTCCTCCTCCTACTCAGCTTCCTCCTCCTCTTCTTCCACCTGCTCATCCAGTCAGCCACACACCTTCACCACCAACTTCAGCACAGCACGGGGTAAACGTCAGCAGGCCATTCTGAAACTCATATGTTTGGGGGACAGGCCCCACACTGCACAGGAGTTGTGGCGGGGTATAGAACAACAGACCGACGAGTGGTTGCTGCCGGTGAGCCTCAAGCCCGGCCTGGTGGTGTGCGATAATGGGCGAAATCTCGTTGCAGCTCTGGGACTAGCCGGTTTGACGCACATCCCTTGCCTGGCGCATGTGCTGAATTTGGTGGTGCAGAAGCTCATTCGCAACTACCCCGACATGTCAGAGCTGCTGCATAAAGTGCGGGCCGTCTGTTCGCGCTTCCGGCGTTTACACCCTGCCGCTGCTCGCCTGTCTGCGCTACAGCGTAACTTCGGCCTTCCCGCTCACCGCCTCATATGCGACGTACCCTCCAGGTGGAACTCCACCTTGCATATGCTGGACAGACTGTGCGAGCAGCAGCAGGCCATAGTGGGGTTTCAGCTGCAGCACGCACGGGTCTGTCGCACTGCGGATCAGACACACTTCACCACCAATGACTGGGCCTCCATGCGAGACCTGTGTGCCCCGTTGCGCTGTTTCGAGTACTCCACCAACATGGCCAGTGGCGATGACGCCGTTATCAGCGTTACAATACCACTTCTATGTCTCCTTGAGAAAACACTTAGGGCGATGATGGAAGAGGAGGTGGCCCAGGAGGAAGAGGAGGAAGAGGGGTCATTTTTAGCACTTTCAGGCCAGTCTCTTCAAAGTGACTCAGAGGGAGGTTTTTTGCAACACCAGAGGCCAGGTACAAATGTGGCCAGACAGGGCCCACTACTGAAGGACGAGGAGGACGAGGATGAGGAGGAGGTGGAGGAGGATGAGGATGAAGCATGTTCACAGCGGGGTGGCACCCAAAGCAGCTCGGGCCCATCACTGGTGCGTGGCTGGGGGGAAACACAGGACGATGACGATACGCCTCCCACAGAGGACAGCTTGTCCTTACCTCTGGGCAGCCTGGCACACATGAGCGACTACATGCTGCAGTGCCTGCGCAACGACAGCAGAGTTGCCCACATTTTAACGTGTGCGGAATACTGGGTTGCCACCCTGCTGGATCCGCGGTACAAAGACAATGTGCCCACCTTACTTCCTACACTGGAGCGTGATAGGAAGATGCGCGAGTACAAGCGCACGTTGGTAGACGCGCTACTGAGAGCATTCCCAAATGTCACAGGGGAACCAGTGGAAGCCCAAGGCGAAGGCAGAGGAGGAGCAAGAGGTCGCCAACGCAGCTGTTTCACGGCCAGCTCCTCTGAGGGCAGGGTTAGCATGGCAGAGATGTGGAAAAGTTTTGTCACCACGCCACAGCTAACTGCACCACCACCTGATACGGAACGTGTTAGCAGGAGGCAACATTTCACTAACATGGTGGAACAGTACCTGTGCACACCCCTCCACGTACTGACTGATGGTTCGGCCCCATTCAACTTCTGGGTCTCCAAATTGTCCACGTGGCCAGAGCTAGCCTTTTATGCCTTGGAGGTGCTGGCCTGCCCGGCGGCCAGCGTTTTGTCTGAACGTGTATTCAGCACGGCAGGGGGCGTCATTACAGACAAACGCAGCCGCCTGTCTACAGCCAATGTGGACAAGCTGACGTTCATAAAAATGAACCAGGCATGGATCCCACAGGACCTGTCCATCCCTTGTGCAGATTAGATATTAACTACCTCCCCTTAACAATATATTATTCTACTCCAGGGCACTTCCTCATTCAATACTATTTTTAATTTCATTTTACCATTATATTGCGGGGCAACCCAAAGTTGAATGAACCTCTCCTCTGTCTGGGTGCCGGGGCCTAAATGTGTGACAGTGGCCTGTTCCAGTGGTGGGTGACGTGAAGCCTGATTCTCTGCTATGACATGAAGACTTATTCTGTGCTGACATGAAGCCAGATTCTCTGTTACGCGACCTCTCTCCTCTGCCTGGGTGCCTGGGCCTAAATATGTGACAGTGGCCTGTTCCAGTGGTGGGTGACGTGAAGCCTGATTCTCTGCTATGACATGAATACAGATTCTGCGCTGACATAAGGCCAGATTCTCTGTTACGTGACCGCTCTCCTCTGCCTGGGTGCCTAGGCCTAAATGTGTGACAGTGGCCTGTTCCAGTGGTGGGTGACGTGAAGCCTGATTCTCTGCTATGACATGAATACAGATTCTGCGCTGACATAAGGCCAGATTCTCTGTTACGGGACCTCTCTCCTCTGCCTGGGTGCCTGGGCCTAAATGTGTGACAGTGGCCTGTTCCAGTGGTGGGTGACATGAAGCCTGATTCTCTTCTATGACATGAAGACAGATTCTGCGCTGACATAAGGCCAGATTCTCTGTTACGGGACCTCTCTCCTCTGCCTGTGTGCATGGGCCTAAATGTGTGACAGTGGTGGGTGACGTGAAGCCTGATTATCTGCTATGACATGAAGACAGATTCTGTGCTGACATCAGGCCAGATTCTCTGTTACGGGACCTCTCTCCTCTGCCTGGGTGCCGGGGCCTAAATGTGTGACAGTGGCCTGTTCCAGTGGTGGGTGACGTGAAGCCTGATTCTCTGCTATGACATGAAGACTGATTCTGCGCTGACACGAAGCCAGATTCTCTGCTATGGCATGAAGAGACTGATTCTCTGCTGACATGAAGCCAGATTCTTTGCTATGGCATGAAGAGACTGATTCTCTGCTGACGTGAAGCCAAATTTTCTGCTATGGGACCTCTGTCCAATTGATATTGGTTTATTTTTATTTTTTTAATTTTTATTTTAATTCATTTCCCTATCCACATTTGTTTGCAGGGGATTTACCTACATGTTGCTGCCTTTTGCAGCCCTCTAGCTCTTTCCTAGGCTGTTTTACAGCCTTTTTAGTGCCGAAAAGTTCGGGTCCCCATTGACTTCAATGGGGTTCGGGTTCGGGACGAAGTTCGTATCGGGTTCGGATCCCGAACCTGAACATTTCCGGGAAGTTCGGCCGAACTTCTCGAACCCGAACATCCAGGTGTTCGCTCAACTCTAGTCACTACAAATAACTTGACCAGCTAAAACACTACAGATTTGGTTGAATAGAAATGTCAGGCCTGTTTTTTTTTGCGCTATGTGACAGGTATAGGTTTAATCACAGAATCAGACTTCAATCTGCACGGTAGCGTGTGTCTTAGGTTTTTCTGAATGACACTATCAGCACCTCCAATGTAAGATATCCTTTTTGGGATAGATTTCAAGAAGGCCTCAAATACCAGAAACTAGTTATTTTGAGAATGGCAAATTTGGGAATAGTTTTTCAACCCAGAACAAAAAGTCTGCTTTTACGGTCACTACAAATAACTTGACCAGCTAAAACAGTACAGATTTGGTTGAATAGAAATGTCAGGCCTGTTTTTTTTTTGCGCTATGTGACAGGTATAGGTTTAATCACAGAATCAGACTTCTATCTGCACGGTAGCGTGTGTCTTAGGTTTTTCTGAATGACACTATCAGCACCTTCAATGTAAGATATCCTTTTTGGGATAGATTTCAAGTAGGCCTCAAATACCAGAAACTAGTTATTTTGAGAATGGCAAATTTGGGAATAGTTTTTCAACCCAGAACAAAAAGTCTGCTTTTACAGTCACTACAAATAACTTGACCAGCTAAAACACTACAGATTTGGTTGACTAGAAATGTCAGGCCTGTTTTTTTTTTTGCGCTATGTGACAGGTATAGGTTTAATCACAGAATTAGACTTCTATCTGCACGGTAGCGTGTGTCTTAGGTTTTTCTGAATGACACAATCAGCACCTTCAATGTAAGATATCCTTTTTGGGATAGATTTCAAGTAGGCCTCATATACCAGAAACTAGTTATTTTGAGAATGGCAAATTTGGGAATAGTTTTTCAACCCAGAACAAAAAGTCTGCTTTTACGGTCACTACAAATAACTTGACCAGCTAAAACACTACAGATTTGGTTGAATAGAAATGTCAGGCCTGTTTTTTTTTTGCGCTGTGTGACAGGTATAGGTTTAATCACAGAATTAGACTTCTATCTGCACGGTAGCGTGTGTCTTAGGTTTTTCTGAATGACACTATCAGCACCTTCAATGTAAGATATCCTTTTTGGGATAGATTTCAAGTAGGCCTCAAATACCAGAAACTAGTTATTTTGAGAATGGCAAATTTGGGAATAGTTTTTCAACCCAGAACAAAAAGTCTGCTTTTACGGTCACTACAAATAACTTGACCAGCTAAAACACTACAGATTTGGTTGAATAGAAATGTCAGGCCTGTTTTTTTTTTGCGCTGTGTGACAGGTATAGGTTTAATCACAGAATTAGACTTCTATCTGCACGGTAGCGTGTGTCTTAGGTTTTTCTGAATGACACTATCAGCACCTTCAATGTAAGATATCCTTTTTGGGTTAGATTTCAAGTAGGCCTCATATACCAGAAACTAGTTATTTTGAGAATGGCAAATTTGTGAATAGTTTTTCAACCCAGAACAAAAAGTCTGCTTTTACGGTCACTACAAATAACTTGACCAGCTAAAACAGTACAGATTTGGTTGAATAGAAATGTCAGGCCTGTTTTTTTTTTTGCGCTATGTGACAGGTATAGGTTTAATCACAGAATCTGTCTTCTATCTGCACGGTAGCGTGTGTCTTAGGTTTTTCTGAATGACACTATCAGCACCTTCAATGTAAGATATCCTTTTTGGGATTGATTTCAAGTAGGCCTCAAATACCAGAAACTAGTTATTTTGAGAATGGCAAATTTGGGAATAGTTTTTCAACCCAGAACAAAAAGTCTGCTTTTACGGTCACTACAAATAACTTGACCAGCTAAAACACTACAGATTTGGTTGAATAGAAATGTCAGGCCTGTTTTTTTTTTGCGCTGTGTGACAGGTATAGGTTTAATCACAGAATTAGACTTCTATCTGCACGGTAGCGTGTGTCTTAGGTTTTTCTGAATGACACTATCAGCACCTTCAATGTAAGATATCCTTTTTGGGTTAGATTTCAAGTAGGCCTCATATACCAGAAACTAGTTATTTTGAGAATGGCAAATTTGGGAATAGTTTTTCAACCCAGAACAAAAAGTCTGCTTTTACGGTCACTACAAATAACTTGACCAGCTAAAACAGTACAGATTTGGTTGAATAGAAATGTCAGGTCTATTTTTTAGGCGCTGGGTGACAGGCTCAACTTGCCCCTGATGTAGTATATGGCCAAAAAATAACCACACTGTTGTTGGTTAAATGCACTTGGGTGACACAGGCTCAGCCTGTACCAGATGTAGTATATGGCCAAAAAATAACCAGACTGTTGATGGTTAAATGCACTTCGGTGACACAGGCTCAGCCTGCAGCTGATGTAGTATATGGCCAAAAAATAACCAGACTGTTGATGGTTAAATGCACTTCGGTGACACAGGCTCAGCCTGCAGCTGATGTAGGATATAGCACAAAATAACCACACTATTGATGGTTAAATACACTTGGTGATAGCTTGTGCTGGCGCACCACAAGTCACAAAATTGCCGCCGATCACCCCAGAAAAAAAGTGATCTAAAAACGCTCTGGGCAGCCTCAAAAAAGTGAGCAAGTCAATATTAGCACTTCAATGATCCACAGCTGCAGATCGATCACAGAATGAAGTCTTTTGGAGGAGTTAATCTGCCTAATCTCGCCCTAACGTCGCAGCTGCAACCTCTCCCTATGCTTGAATCAGCAGAGTGACGTGCAGCGCTACGTGACCCAAGCTTATATAGAGGCTGGGTCACATGCTGCACTGGCCAATCACAGCCATGCCAATAGTAGGCAAGGCTGTGATGTCCTCTTGGGGCAAGTAGTATGACGCTTGTTGATTGGCTGCTTTGCAGCCTTTCAAAAAGCGCCAAGAAAGCGCCGAACACCGAACCCGAACCCGGACTTTTACGAAAATGTTCGGGTTCGGGTCCGTGTCACGGACACCCCAAAATTCAGTTCGGGTTCGCTCATCCCTATTCATAATGTAACAATACAGCATAACAAGTTTTCGGAGTGTTCAACAAGCGGCCTTCAAGATACTTAACAACAGATAGATAAAAATAAAAATTATCATACAGTACCTAGCTCTTGAAAAACTATGTATTTTACACATAGTTTAAAGAAAGTATGTTATATAACATTAACAAAAAGTATTTAAAATTTTGGAAATATATCAATACACTGTATATGTTCAGACAATAAATATTGTCTCTTGAGATTAAAAATCCCATACTCTCAATATATTAGAAAATTAAAATTGGGCTTACAAAAAGGAAATAAAACACAGTAGCAGCAAAAATTTGAAAGTTGGTAATTAGTACAATACATACCTCAAAATGACCATCAGTCGTTCTTCTGGAGTAACACTTCGCCGAAATTTTGTATCCTTACGTCTCAATCGTCTACGTAAACGTTGGACAAGGTCATCAAAGCTTGAGACACTGACACGGAGATACTCATAAAATTTGACAGGGTGTTTTCTAAGATCTTGATAAAGGGTGGAAAAAAACACTGCGTGTCATTCGGCACAATGTAATGGGATGCACCCAATATTGCCGTCTTCTTTTCATGGATGACATTCGCATGTTTCTGAGTTTCCACATTATATAGTCCACAGAAAAAAGGACATGAACAGGCAGCATTGTTCCTTTTCCAGCAAAGATGTCAGAATATAGCACCATTGAATATAAGCATGTAGATGTGGGAGGGACTAATGGAAAAAAAATAAAGAGAAAGGGAAAACGGATCCGTTACTAGACTTACATAACGCATTGAACGGACATTGAACAGACATTTTTTACTTTGTTTTTTAACGTATCCATTTATGATATCCGTTATTAAACGTACCTAAAGGTGTACGTTATGTTACTTTATGAATGAATCCGTTTCATTTCACGAACGGACACAAACCATAACGGAGAGCCGAACGGAAGACTAAACGCTGATGTGAACGAACCTTTATATATATAAAAACGAGTTTCTGTCTGTCTAAACGTCTGTCTGGACGTTCTTTATGTGCGACTAAACTACTGGACCGATCTTCACCAAATTTGGCACACCGGTACATCAGGTGTCCGGGAAGGTTTTAGACCGGGTCTCAGCTCTCTAGGACATACCGTTTCTGAGATATTCCCAGAAATTGACCCACATTAGCCAATACAAGCCTGCAAGTCATTCTCTTCAAATCCCAACTGCCATAAACACCGTTTTACTCCAGGTTTCCATAACAACCCAGCCATTTTTTTTTTACTGCTTAAAGGGGCAGGCCCTGTGGAGGTCACTGTTATTAAAGGGGCGGGCACAGTGGAGGTCACTGTTATTAGAGGGGCGGGCGCTATGGAGGTGCCTGTTAAAGGGGCGATCACTGTGAAAGTCACTGTTAAAGGGGCGGTCACTGTGAAAGTCACTGTTAAAGGGGCATTCACTGTGAAAGTCACTATTAAAGGAACGGTCACTGTGAAAGTCATTGTTAAATGGGCGGTCACTGTTAAAGGGGCGGTCACTGTGAAAGTCACTGTTAAGGGTGCGGTCACTGTGAAAGTCACTGTTAAAGGGGCGGTCACTGTGAAAGTCACTGTTAAAGGGGGGGTCATTTTGAAAGTCACTATTAAATGGGAGGTCACTGTGAAAGTCACTGTTAAAGGGGCGGTCAATGTGAAAGTCACTGTTAAAGGGGCGGTCACTGTAAAAATCACTGTTAAAGGGGAGGTCACTGTGAAAGTCCTTGTTGAAGGGGCGGTCACTGTTAAAGGGGAGGTCACTGTGGAGGTCTCTGTTAAAGGGGCAGCCACTAGGAAGGTCACTGTTAAAGGGGTGGTCAATGCTAAAGGGGCGGTCACTGTGAAAGGGGTGGGCACTGTGGAGGTCACTGTTAAAGGGGCAGGCACTGTTAAAGAGGCAGGCACTGTGGAGGTCAATGTTAAATGGGCGGGCACTGTGGAGGTCAATGTTAAAGGAGCAGGCACTGTGGAGGTCATTGTTAAAGGGGCATGTACAGTAGAGGTCACTGTTATGGGGGAAACTGTTGATATCTTTTTACGACACACGGAAACAAAATTAAATAGATTAAATATACCCGTGCGAAGCCGGTTCCTTCTGCTAGTATATATATATATATATATATATATATATATATATATATATATACTGTATATAGAGGGAATACTACTGGCTAAACTGAATCCCACATTATGAATAGCCTCCATTCAAAATTAATATCCAAGTCTTTATTAAATACATATTTAATACATGTTAAAACACATAAGGAAAGATAGCAGCAAATGAAACCCCCCAAATGAGGACCAAGAGGGAACCACAGAGCCAGCCAGTCACAACTAGAGATGGCCTTGCGGTTCGCCCGGCAGTCGTTTCTCGGCAAACTTTGCATGTTCGCAATTCGCTGAACATGCGAACATATGAAGATATTCGCGCCTGCCATATTCTTTTACATTATGAAGAAATTTGACCCATGACACATCCATCAGGTGGTACAGAACAGCCAATTGAGACGTTTCAGCAGAAGGACATACCCCCTACCTTATAAATAAACCTGATCTGGCCGAATTTTACATTCAGTGTTTTGCCAGTGTAGGGAGAGATTGCGTTGTGGAGCAGGGACAGGCTGTTAGGTACACAAAACGCTAGCTAATAGGGCCACAAAAGTCATTTTAAGGACTGGTATAGGTGTGCTATCGATAGGTGTGATACACAGAGGGGTGCGATACACATATAATATACTTTTATAATGAGTCAAAAACACATAGATCTATATAGTGATCACCTGGAAGTCAGGGGCCTAGGGGCTAGGAGCTTACTAGGGCCATTTTTATATAGGGTAAGGTTCCGGACGGGGTTGCTCTTATCAGGGCGGGTGGTCTGTGGTTAGGCTATCAGGGCCAGAATAGCACCCCCCTGTAGGGCAATATCAGAGACAGTTCTTTGCCCACCCTGTCCTTCAATACCACATTATCATCATCTAGCCCAGGGATAGATGTTTTTTGCTTTCCCTCCGGGATACATGGATGTGCACTGGAACACCCGGATTGTGGTAGGACATATGGTTTCTGATTTGGTGCCGCCGTGCACTTGTTATTGCCTACCACATCGATGCTGTTGCTTAACTTTTAATAATTTTATTTATTTTCATTTTGAGGGATATCTTTTCCATTTACATGTCTGCAAAATTGGTCCGCATCCGTTCCGCAATTTTGCGGAATGGGTGCTAACCTATTCATTTTCAATGGGCGGGAATGTGCTGCCCGCATCCGCATCTGCGGATACACATCCGCATTTGCGGATCCGCACTTCCATGCTTCCATTTCCGCAAAAAAATATAACATGTCCTATTATTGTACGCAATTGCAGACAAGATTAGGCTACTTTCACACTGCCGTTTCTGGGTCCGCCTATGAGAACCGTTTCAAGGCTCTCACAAGTGGCCCAAAACGGATCAGTTCAGCCCTAATGCATTCTGAATGGATAAGGATCCTTTCAGAATGCCAGTTTGCCTCCGTTCAGCCTCCATTCCGCTCTGGAGGCAGACACCAAAATGCTGCTTGCAGCATTTTGATGTCCGTCTGAGGAAACTGAGTCAAAACGGATCCGTTTGCATATTTTTTTTCCATTGTAATGCAAACGGATCCGTTCTGAACGGATACAAGCGTTTGCATTATAGGTGCGGATCCGTCTGTGCAGATACCAGACGGATCCGCACCTAAACACAGGTGTGAAAGTAGCCTTAGGCATTTTCGATTATAGTGCTGGCAATGTGAGGTCTATGTTAGAAAGTATATTATAGTGCATTTGTATTGTCCGGCAGTTGTGTGCGGTTCTGCAGTTGAAGGGATATAGAGGGACAAGCGTTATTGGAACAAATAATTTCTACTGGTGTGATATAGCATTCCCCCCTAAAAAAAAAACTGATTAAAGCAGGGTGTTATATGCCAATATACTTTCTTTATAGTGCATTTGGGTACTGTATAGTGCATTTGCGCATGCGGGTACACAAAAATTATATTGCCAATATTTTGCATTGAAAAAAATTATGAATGGAGATCGCAAATTCGAATAATACATCTGGTACAGTATGTCACTGTCCATGTTGTGGGACTATTTATGCACTTCTAGTAATTATTTCTTGGCTGCAAATATGAGCTGAAGGTTTTTCAGGTTCGCCTGCCATTAAAATGAATGGGACCCGCCGCAAACTTGCGGTTTGCGAACATTTGATCGCGTTAGCGCGATTGCGTTCGTGAACCGTCCAGGCAGATGTTCTTCCATCACTAGTCACAACAAGTGGAAAAATGGAAAATGGAAAGTCAAGGCCACTTAAACAAAGATTACATCACTGTTGAGGCAAGGAAACCCCATACAATAAAGCTAAATACATAAAGGGGAAAGTGGAATATCAAAAAGCCATAATGCCACGTGTGACATGCCGACTCTGTAGCCACCTCCTCCCAGCACCGTTACGCCTCACAGGCTTCTTCCGGGGATAAGTCTTATAAAGCAAAAAATACAGTATATATATTGGCTTTTTTAAATTCTTTTACCACTAAGGTATATAAATTCAGATGATAGCTGATCATATATCACATATCGTTATTATATGAGTAGTGTTGAGAGAGCATGCTCGGCTGAATACCAGTTCGGCTCGAGCATCGCTATGCTCGGCACATGGCGGAACTCGGCCGAGTAACGCATGTTCACGAGAGCAATGCTCGAGTCTCTTTCCCGCACGTTTTGCGGCTGCTAAGCAGCCAATAAACATGCAGGTAAGTACTGCCCTCACTGTAATGCCAGTAGCCATGTTGGCTACTGGCATTACAGTGATTGGCTGGCCTGAACACATCATCGAATGCTATATAGCACCCGATGACGTGTGTTCGGCTCATTCTAAGTCAGGGAAGGCTGAGGATAGGAAGGGACAGAGAGTGTAGGGAGTGTAATTGAATATTCTAAGTGTACAAAAACGTTTCAGAGACCCAAAAGTCCTTGTAAGGACTATTGTGTGTGACAACAGCAATATATTTTTGTAATGCTAACTGCGCTAAATTGTTCAGTGTTAGGGACAGCTGTGCATAGGAAGGGACAGACAGTGTAGGGGGTTGTTAAAGCAAGATATTTATACAAAAAAGAGGCCCAAAAGTCCTTTTAAGGTGTTCGCTGCAGACAGTTAAATTATCCGCGCCACATCTCCTGTTTAAAGTGTGCGCATCCCTAAAATATCAGTGACATCCAGTACACTTTTTCCGTGGATGGTGTCCGCTGCGGACAGTTAAATTATCCGTGCAACATTTCCTGTTTCAAGTGTGCGCATCCCTAAACTATCAGTGATATCCAGTGCAGTTTTTCAGTAGACGGTGTCCGCTGCGGACTGTTAAATTATCTGCGCCACATCTCCTGTTTAAAGTGTGTGCATCCCGAAAATATCAGTGACATCCAGTGCAGTTTTTCCATAGATGGTGTCCGCTGCAGACTGTTAAATTATCTGCGCCACATCTCCTGGTTAAAGTGTACCCATTCCTAAAATATCAGTGACATCCAGTGTAGTTTTTCGGTAGACACTACGAACTGTGACATTACCTGTGGTACCTGTCCTGTATAACGTTTCCTCATCACAAATACTGTTGTAAATTTTTTTGCACATACACTTCCAAATCCTACGCTACTGTATGTGTGACTTACTTTCAAGAATATTTCATATTTAAAATGAAGAAGATGAGCAGTAGGGGATGGGGAAGTGGCCGTGATACTGATGGTGCACGCAGAGGCAGTGACCCTGGGCACGGAGAAACTGTGCCTGCTGCCAGAGCACAAGAAAAACAATCATCCAAGATACCTAGCTTCATGTCCCAGTTTGCAGGGCGGTGTAGGACACCACTCTTGAAGTCAGCCCAGTGCGAGCAGGTGGTCGGTTGGATTGCAGCAGATAATGCTTCCAGTCGGTTATGCACCACCCTGTCTTCCAGTCTCAGTAGCCAGGAGTCTGGTCCACACAATCCTTACCCTGATCCTCCTTCCTCCCACCATTTACAGTGTGGCCAAACAAGTCATCCCACACTCTGATATTCCGAGGAGCTCTTTTCAGCACCATTACTTGATTTGGCCCTGTCTCCAAGCATGCTTGAAGAGGGACATGAGATCTTGTGCCCTGATTCCCAACCTCTTGAGCATCCACAGTCACAAGAACATGACGGTAGTGAACGGCAATTAGAGTTTAATGAGGTGGATGATGATGAGACACAGTTGCCAATGAGTCAACTGCAATTACTGTCCCAAGAGGTTGATGAAGAGGATGAGACACAATTGGCAATCACTGAGGTTGTGGTTCGGTCAACAAATCAGGAGGATGATCAGAGTGAGAAAGTGGAAGAGGAGGTGATGGACGATGAGGTCACTGACCCAATCTGGGAAGGTAGCAAGCAGAGCGAGGAGAGCAGTACAGAGGGGGAGGGATTTTCAGTACCGCAACAGGCTGGAAGAGGTGGTGGGGTGGCAAAAGGGAGAAGGCGGGCCACACCAAACAGCCCCGCAACTGTTCCACGGAGCACACCCTTGCAGAAATCTCCCTTGCCAAGGGGTAAATGTTCCGCAATCTGGCACTTTTTTGAAGAAAGTGAGAACGACAAAAGAATAGTAGTTTGCAACCTGTCCCATACAAAAATGAGCCAGGGCGTGTACACTAGCAACCGCAACACCACCAGCATTATCCGCCACATGGCATCCAAGCACCGTAATAATTGGGATGAACGCCTGGGTCCACAATCTATGTCTGCAGGTCACACCACTGCCTCCTCTTCCCCTATGTTATGTGCTAGCCAATCCCCTGTCTAAGGAGCAGGCCCAGATGCCTCCCGCCCTGCACCTGGACCTTCGCAAGCACTATCAGCGACTACATCCACTTCCGTGTCCCAGCGCAGCATATAAATGTCCTTACCGCAGGCCTTTGAACGCAAGCAAAAATACCCATCCACACACCCACAGGCCATAGCACTAAATGTGCAGCTTTCCAAATTACTGGCCCTGGAAATGTTGCCATTTAGGCTAGTGGACACTGTGGCCTTCCGCAGCCTGATGTCGGCGGCTGTCCCGTGTTTCGCAGTCCCCAGCCGCCACTATTTTTCAAGGTCTGCCATGCCCGCCTTACACCAACATTTGTTCCATAACATCACACGTGCCCTGACCAACGCAGTTACTGGGAAGTTCCACTTAACCACAGACACATGGACAAGTCTATTCGGCCAGGGACGCTTCATTTCCCTGATGGCACGCTGGGTGAATGTTGTGGAGGCCGGAAGCGAATCATACCCTGGGATGGCACAGGGGTTACTGACGCCAAGGATTACAGGCCCTACATCGATTAGGGTTTCCACCAGCACCTACGTTAGTGGCTCCAACCCCCACTTCTCCTCCTCCGCCTCCTTCTCCACTTCCACCTCCAAATTATACAAGTGAAGCACCAGTCAGTCATCAGTTGGTAGCTGGAAGCAGTGTAGCACTGCAGTGGGGAAGCGGCAACAGGCCGTGCTGAAGCTGATATGCTTAGGGGACAAACAGCACACCACTGCAGAACTGTGGCAGGGGATAAGAGACCAGACTGAGCTATGGCTCTCAACACTCAACTTAGAACCAGGCATGGTTGTGTCTGATAATGGCCGTAACTTGGTGGCGGCTTTGGAGCTCGGCAAGCTTAGACACATCACATGCCTTGCATATGTCTTCAGCCTAGTGGTTCAGTGGTTTCTCAAAACCTACCACAATTTGCCTGAGCTACTGGTGAAGGTGCGCTGCGTGTGTGCACATTTCCGCAAGTCACCAACAGCTTCAGCCGGTCTGCCAACGCTGCAGCAGCGCTTGAAATTTCCAGCTCACCGGCTGTTGTGTGACGTGAGCACACGCTGGAACTCCACGTTCCCCATGTTGGCCAGGCTTTGTGAGCAGCAGAGGGCAGTAGTGGAATACCAGCTGCAACATGGTCGTCACCTTTCCAGTCAGCTTCCGCTATTCACAAGCGAGGAGTGGGCATGGATGTCTGACCTCTGTGAGGTTTTAAGACAGTTTGAGGAATCAACACAGATGGTGAGTGGCGATAATACTATTGTCAGCGTAACCATCCCACTTCTGTGTCTACTCAAATGCTCGCTGCTCACAATTAAGGACGATGCTTCTCATGTGGAAGAGGTGGAAATGGGGAAAAACATTACACTGTGTGATAGCCAGACCACCCTCAGTTCATTGTATATATATAGGCGGGTGGCTCACACCTAATAGCTACGGTGGGTGCTGCTAACTCAAAATTGGGTGCCCGATCCCAAAAGTAGTAGAAAGCTTGAAATAAAAAGGAGAGTGAGCACTCACAACATCTGTGTTATATGGGAATGATTTTACTTAGACCTGATTGGTCAGATAAGGTTATAACAATAATCCATTCACATTAAAATACAATGAACATAAAACTTATCTAAAATTACTATAATATGGTACCATTTGATTTCCACAACTATAGTCGGGGTAAAAATTTGTGGCCGCACTCCGTGACACTTGTGGCAACAGTGTCACTAACTGTAAGTACAATGGATGGAAGCGTCCTAAAAGTTCCTCATATGGGGCACTTTAACGGCTTATCTCCAATGCAAGCAGACGCCGTGTAGAGTAATTCCTTCAGGAAAGTTCACTCCAACCAGAACGGTAAGGACAAAGTCCCAGACTTATAATTTTTCAGTTCCTACCTGGTTCCTTAGTAATGTATCTCGCTATGTGGCGTCTCCTCGAGGCGAGCGGTGCCGGCCGTCCGAGCGTCTTGCGCCGCAAGTCTCAGGCGGGTGACGTCACAATATCGCGGGATCCGGCAGGTAGGATTCTGATCAGCAATCTGCGCTGAAGGCTGTGTCTGTACTAACTTTGCTGAAGATTCATTCATGCATGGCCATGCAATCCATAGGAGTGTCCGGTATATTAGGTGGGCGCTTTTCCTTCTCTTTCACCAGACGCGTTTCGGGGCGTCTACACCCCTTCCTCAGTGGTCAAAGCGCCATCAATCATTATCCACCTTTTATAGTCTATATGGTAATCCACAAAAACAGGAATCCGGATCATCTGGACATAATAACTACCAATGAGGTTTTAAGTGCGGTATTCGTGCGGTTTCTCAACATCCATTGCGTTTTTTATTACAAATACATCTAACACACTATAGTATCCTGCCCGACACAATATTTAAGATAAAAAATAATAATTTAATACTTTAATATACATATTAAAATTAAAATGGTTAAAAACAATAAATATACATACATACTAACCCTTTCTGTACACACATTAATAAGCATCAGCTGATATATCTGGGGACATTATAAATATATGAAGATATAAGATATAAATATATGAAGATATGAAGATATAAAATATATAGGGGAGGGTTTGTGGGAGAATTTCTGCCAATGAAATAAATGTAGAAAGTGAGGTACAGAAGTCATGGATGCTGATCTCCTCTCCGAGGGGGGGCCCCAGAGCCAGAAAGGCTATTCATGGGATCTCCCATCAGAGAGGGGAACAGCACCCTATAGAAAACTGAAGATCTCCAGGTCCGAATTCAGGCCTGCTGGCAATAGACAGCCAAATTCATAAATATGTTTCGATTCGGCTCTGGACATCCTCCTAATATAATCACCCCCTCTCCAATGTCTATCAATTTTTTCCAGGGCCACAAAGAACAATTTAGATGGATCCCTGTTATGTACTTCATCATAGTGTTTGGAGAGGGAGTGTTTCAAATAGCCCTTTTTGATATTTGATACGTGTTCACTTATTCTAATTTTCAATAATCTTTTTGTTCTGCCAATGTATTGGCGCTTGCATGGGCACTGTATCAAATAGATAACTCCAGATGAGTTACAAGTGAGGCAATTGTTAATTTCCCAGACAAAAGAATTGTGTGCTGAGTGTACTGTGGTTATTTTTCTTTCTTGTAGGCTCATCCTGCACCCCATACATCTCCCGCACTTAAAGAAACCTTTTAGGTTCATATAGGATCCTAAATTAGTAATTGTGGGTCCTTTTTCTTTCACTGACGGGGCTATTTTGAGTTTTAAATTTGGGGCTTTTGTATATATTATTTTCGGTATACTCGGCAGTAAAGGGCCTATCACCCTATCACTCGCCACGTGATGCCAGTGTTTAAATATAATATTTTTTATCTTTTTATAATCACTGCTAAAGGGTAAAATTATTTTAATATCACTCTTAGAATCCTCAATTGTCTCAATTGCTGTTTTTAATTCAAAAAAGGACTTCCTGTCCAATTTTCTCACCTTATTTAGGGAATCATCCAGAACCATTACTGGGTATTTCTTATCCATAAATTGCGATTTCATTCTAACTGCCTCTTCCTCGAATTTTTCCGATTCGGTACAATTTCTCTTAATTCTCCGGAATTGGCCTAATGGGACATTTAGTAGCCACCTGGGTAGGTGGCAACTATCAAAAAGAATGAAACCATTCTTCGCAGTTGGCTTCTGGTATGTGCTACAGGAATAGTGGTCACCTACCTTTTTTATCAATAGATCCAAAAATTCAGTTTCCTCACTAATATTAGACGTGAAGACTAAATTTCGGTCATTGTTATTGATTTCTTCCAAGAACCTCATTAATTCTGTCTTTCCCTTCCTCCAAATAAATATCACATCATCGATGTAACGCCGCCATAGGACCAGATCCGCCCCAAGTTTGGGCATGATGGTAGTAAATTCCCATTCTGCCAAAAATAAATTGGCGTAACTTGGGGCAAATCTGGTCCCCATGGCGGTGCCACATCTCTGCAGATAGTACTCCCCCTCAAAATAAAAATAATTGTGTTGTAAAACATACTGGATACCTTCCAGTATCAATTTTATTTGGGGGTCCTCAAATGTGCCATTCCTTATCAATTGTTGTTCGACTGCCTCCAATCCCTGTTGATGGTCTATAATTGTATACAGGGATTGGATGTCTAGAGTTCCCATAATCCAGTCCTGTTCAATTGTCAATCCCTCCAAAATCTGTATAATCTGTGTGGTGTCTTTCAAATAGGTTTTAGTGTTTTTCACCACAGGTTGGAGCTGAAGATCTATGTATCTAGACAGGTTGGAAGTGACGGATCCTATTCCGGACACTATAGGACGTCCCGGGGGGTCCATCAGACTCTTATGTACTTTGGGCAAGCAGTAGAAGGTTGGTAACCTTCTCTCCGTGTCCAAAATAAACTCCAGTTCTTGTTTAAGGAGAATTCCCTGTTCCAATCCTCTCTTGCATAGATCCTCCAAGCCCTGAACAAAATCCTGTATTGGGTCACTCTTAAGTTTTGTATATGTAGCCTGATCAGCTAACAGTCGTAGACACTCCTTATTGTATTGATCAGTGTCTAAGATTACCGTAGCTCCGCCTTTATCAGCCGGGCGTACGGTAACCCTATTGTCTTTCTGGAGTGACTTAATGGCCTGTATCTCCCGTTTCGTCAAATTATTTTTGACAGGTGGTCTAACCTTCATCTTCCTTATGTCATCCTCAACACATTTTTGAAAGGTAGCTATCTCTTTACCTATCTCATTTCGTGGGAACATTTTGGATCTCTTTTTCAGGGAGGTGTGTTTAAAAGGATCAACTACTTTGCCACCGGTTGATTCTCTAGTTATAGGATTTTTTATATGATATTTTTTAAGGCAAAGGTTCCTGATGAATTTTTGGATACCTATAAAGGTTGAGAATTTATCTGTAGTATTGGACGGGGCAAACTTCAACCCCTTATTTAATAAATTAATTTGTGCAGTAGTGAGGGTTTTTGAACTTAAATTAATTATAGATCCCATCTCTGGGCTTGTGAGTGTTTCTGGTGTCGTGACTCCCTTCCTCTTACTTCTCCTGGTCTTCCTTTTTCTGAGTGCCAGTGTTGTTGGTGATTTGTGTCGTTGTTGTAGTGATGGTGCTGACTCCGTGTTTGGTGATTTGAATAATGGTCCTTCCCTGTCGGATGCTGATATCTGGTGTTCTTGTGCCTCAAATTGTATGGTGACCTGTGTCGTGGTGGTGTTTGGTCTCTGTATCTTGTGCGTGTTCTGTGATGTGCCGGGGTAAGATCTAAAAAATGTTGCCCAGCCAATTCTTCATATCTGTTACTGACAGGTACATTGTACCTATCTATTCTCTCTTCTCTACCTAACTCCATATCTAACAACCCCTGATGTAAATTATCCTCTTCTTCTACAATTTCTATGTGTCTTTCTTGTTCTTTGTTTTTATAAGTTTCTATATATTTCTTACTTTTTTTATTAATTATATCCCCCTCTAATTTGTCTAAACTCCTACATAGTCTGTCCTGCCATGTATTAAACTCTGCATTTCTGGGAAATTTCTCTGTGTTCCCTTAATTTATTAATCTTTATGTTTAGATCCCCCAGGATCTCTAATCTCCTTTTAATGATCAATTTCATCATGGCAACTGATTGATTGATTGACGCTTCCATCCATTGTACTTACAGTTAGTGACACTGTTGCCACAAGTGTCACGGAGTGCGGCCACAAATTTTTACCCCGACTATAGTTGTGGAAATCAAATGGTACCATATTATAGTAATTTTAGATAAGTTTTATGTTCATTGTATTTTAATGTGAATGGATTATTGTTATAACCTTATCTGACCAATCAGGTCTAAGTAAAATCATTCCCATATAACACAGATGTTGTGAGTGCTCACTCTCCTTTTTATTTCAAACCCTCAGTTCATCTTCTCAGTGCAAATTGGATGATGAAGAGGTAGAGGAGGAGGAGCAGCAGGAGACGGTTACCTCCGCTACAGAGGGTAGTACCCATGGAAGTTTAATTCCATTTGTTAAGCGTGTGTGGGCAGAAGAGGAGGAAGAGGATGATGAGATTGAAAGTGATCCTTTCTGATGACGACAGCAAAGTCTTTCCTGTTAGTACTCTGGCACACATGGCTGACTTCATGTTAGGCTGCCTTTCCCGCAACCCGCACATTTCAGACAACACGGATTACTGGTTTTTCACCCTTATCAACCCCGTTACAAAGAGAACTTCTCTCGCAAGGAGAGAAAAAATGGTGAAGGAGTACATAGCAGACCGTGTCAGCGTCCTCAATGATCCCTCAGTGCCTTACAACTACTGCCTCAGTGCCTTACAAACTAAGCTGGACACGTGGCATGAACTGGCGCTCTACGCTTTGGAGATGCTGGCCTGCCCTGACGCCAGCGTTTTGTCTGAGCGGGTATTTAGTGCTCCTGGTGACATTATAACAGATAAGCGTATTCGCCTGTCAACTGAAAATGCTGACAGGTTGACTCATAAAAATGAACAAGGCCTGGATTGACCATGACTTCTTGACCACCAGAGAAAAGCGGCTGAACATAAAGGCACTTTAAATGTGTTGTTTATAATGTACTGAATACACTCTATTCCCATGCACCCCTTCCACCACAAACAAGGGTATATGGTTGAATCTTGCTTTTCTCATCCTCCTCCTCCTCTTCCATCATATCAACATGCTTATTCGTCACATATAATGCCCTCGCATATATGCCCTTCAAATATAATGTTTTACAGGGTCAGCTCACCTGCAGGCCCTCACATATGATTTTTTAGAGGGTCAGCTTAGCTGCAGGCCCTCGCATATAATTTTTTAGAGAGTCAGCTCAGCTTCAGGCCTTTGCATATAATTTTTTAGAGGGTCAGCTCAGCTGCAGGCTCTCGCAAAAAATTTTTTAGAGGGTCAACTTAGCTGCAGGCCCTCGCATATAATTTTTTAGAGGGTTAGCTCACCAGCAGGCCTTCACCTACAATCTTTTACTGGGTCAGCTCACCAGCAGGCCCGCACCTCAAATCTTTTACAGGGTCAAGGCACCAGCAGGCCCGCACCTCAAATCTTTTACAGGTTCATCTCACCAGCAGGCCCGCAATTCAAATCTTTTACAGGGTCAGCTCACCTGAAGGCCCTCGCATTAAATTTTTTAGAGGGTCAGCTCACCTGCAGGACCGCACCTCAAATCTTTTACAGGGTCAGCTCACCTGAAGTCCCATGCATATAATTTTTTAGAGGGTTAGCTCACCTGCAGGCCCCTGCATATAATGTTTTACATGGTCAGCTCACCAGCAGGCTCGCACCTAAAATCTTTTACAGGGTCAGGCCCTCACCTAATTATACCTAATAGGTATACATTTGCATAGGAAGAGGCCGTTGCGGCCATCTGGATTGAAGATACCATGCAAAATTTTGCTCGCTGTGACATATAATGTCACCACACCAGCCAGCGTGATGACATCATCACGTTACCATGCGAGATTTCAAACAGTGTCTTCAATCAAGATGGCTGCAATGGCCTTTTTGCGATCAATTGGATAAAGTGAGTATTTATTTATTTTCTTACCCTGATTAACACATGAAAGGCCTAAATGGCAGCCTCAGATGCCGTGATCAGCAATGAACGCGGCATCTGAGAGGTTCAATGATGGCGGCAGCGCAATCACCATCTCCCGTCATTGCTTCGGGTACATGCAAAGAAATGCACTTGGTGACAAAGTAATTAGTCATGAATAGAATTTCTTGGTGAAATTCTGCGAAGCAGCCAAATCAAATTTTCCATAACTTAGCTCATCTCTAGTCGACACCAAGGTCGTAGTCAAGATATGATAAATAAGTAGATGAGACAAAGTCATAGTTAGAAGAGAGGCCAAGGGTCAAAACCAGGAATAAAATTACAACTACCAGGTAATATCGAAAGAAATTAGATAGAAACAAAATCCAGTAACAAAACCAAGGTTAGGTCAGAATGAGGATTAGAGTCAGAATCAATGCAATAAAATTAAGGATGTACCTTGATTCACTGGACATGGATGACAGGCTGCATTCCTCTTCAAATATATCTCCAGGCCTGAAGTCTTCAGCCTTTGAAGGTTGGCATGGCAAGCCAATGTGGCTTTTGGCTGTAGACAAGGAACCATGAGCATTAGGATAAAGCTGGACTGAGGAAGGATGAGTTAGGTAGCTTGATAACCTGAAATGTGTGCAGCTAAAGCAAGTAAAGACATGGATGTCAATGGGGACCAGTTGCTTGAATTATAACCTCAATCTGAACTACGGTACTCTATACATTAGGCACATTTCAGGATGGGGCAATCCATGGTGTCTTGATAGTTTAAAATATACTAAAAATAAGTGCTTCAGGCACTTAGCTATTTGTATCATCAAAAATGTCAAAGCCTCTAAACCTTCTTTGCTTAGCAACAACGGTATTTTTAGTCTATAGGAAGGAAAAATTCAGATCATCAAGGGAAAACATTGTGCTTATACTTTAAATATAGCTTAGGTTCTCTTACTTGTTAAATGTGTACCAAACTAGATTTGTTGAATTAGTATATATCAATCTATAATATAAACTCATGTGGTTGTATCACAGATTAAAACAAAGTATTTTCTTATTAAAATTGCTAAAGGGGTTGTCTCACTTCAACAAATGGCATTTAAATCTTTAAATCAGAGGAAAGTTATTTTTATAGTAAAATGCAAAAATTGTGGTGCAAGAGATTAATGTAATGTATTTCTTTTCCCAAATACTGTACATTATTGCAATTTAAAAAATAGGCTTGCATTTAAAACATACTATATATCATCAAACATGACATTTGCATTTGTACATGCATATTTTATTTTTAAAAGACTTAAAAAAAGAGCAGGGAGACTGTTGAATAAAAATATATACTCACCATTTCAATATTCTTCCATTCCTGCACCACTACAGGAATGGTCATGATGCCATTTTCTTAAATGCGATGATGACCTACGTACCATATACCACACTTGACTGCTGCAGCCAGTCACTGGCTTCACTGGTATACAGTATAAGAACACTGAAAACACAATTGGTTGCAAAGATCACATTTATAATACTAGCATATCACTGGTGAAGCTATACACTGCGTGCAGAATTATTAGGCAAATGAGTATTTTGGCCACATCATCCTCTTTATGCATGTTGTCTTACTCCAAGCTGTATAGGCTCGAAAGCCTACTACCAATTAAGCATATTAGGTGATGTGCATCTCTGTAATTAAAAGAAGTGTGGTCTAATGACATCAACACCCTATATCAGGTGTGCATAATTATTTCCTTTGGCAAAATGGGTCAAAAGAAGGACTTGACAGGCTCAGAAAAGTCAAAAATAGTGAGATATCTTGCAGAGGGATGCAGCACTCTTAAAATTGCAAAGCTTCTGAAGCGTGATCATCGAACAATCAAGCTTTTCATTCAAAATAGTCAACAGGGTCGCAAGAAGCGTGTGGAAAAACCAAGGCGCAAAATAACTGCCCATGAACTGAGAAAAGTCAAGCGTGCAGCTGCCAAGATGCCACTTGCCACCAGTTTGGCCATATTTCAGAGCTGCAACATCACTGGAGTGCCCAAAAGCACAAGGTGTGCAATACTCAGAGACATGGCCAAGGTAAGAAAGGCTGAAAGACGACCACAACTGAACAAGACACACAAGCTGAAACGTCAAGACTGGGCCAAGAAATATCTCAAGACTGATTTTTCTAAGGTTTTATGGACTGATGAAATGAGAGTGAGTCTTGATGGGCCAGATGGATGGGCCCGTGGCTGGATTGGTAAAGGGCAGAGAGCTCCAGTCCGACTCAGACGCCAGCAAGGTGGAGATGGAGTACTGGTTTGGGCTGGTATCATCAAAGATGAGCTTGTGGGGCCTTTTCGGGTTGAGGATGGAGTCAAGCTCAACTCCCAGTCCTACTGCCAGTTTCTGGAAGACACCTTCTTCAAGCAGTGGTACAGGAAGAAGTCTGCATCCTTCAAGAAAAACATGATTTTCATGCAGGACAATGCTCCATCACACGCGTCCAAGTACTCCACAGCGTGGCTGGCAAGAAAGGGTATAAAAGAAGAAAATCTAATGACATGGCCTCCTTGTTCACCTGATCTGAACCCCATTGAGAACCTGTGGTCCATCATCAAATGTGAGATTTACAAGGAGGGAAAACAGTACACCTCTCTGAACAGTGTCTGGGAGGCTGTGGTTGCTGCTGCACGCAACCTAAAGGCATCAAACTTATTGGTAGGAACAAACGAGAGTCCGCGACCCAACAATTTCAGTTCCACTTTGGATAGAGCACGAGAAGAGAGGTTAATTACCCGTTTATCTGGTGAAGGAGGTATATCAGTCACAGGTGCAGGGTCTACGACTGAGCGTTCCGACTCCTCAAGGGGTAATAATGTGCCCCCTGATCTAAAAAAGGGGAGCCAGATGCCGGAATCGGGAGAGTTTGAGGGGGGGGGTTTTGGGGATTCTGTCTAGGGCGATAGTTGCGCCCCCTAGATCTATTCGACCCACGTCCTCGCCCCCTGTTTTTAGGGAGTCTCTCTCTTTCTCCGTCAGATGCCTCCGTGTCCGTAGACGAGATATCTGTATTCTGAGTAACCGGTGGGTTTGTCAGAAACTGATATGCCCTATTATCCCGAAAGTCTTGAGAGTCTCGATTGAATTGTTTGTGTTTGCGGTCCTTAAGTTGATATTGAAACCGCTCCACCGCGTTCTGCAACTGGACCTCCTTGGATGAAAACTCTGGTTCAGATTGAAATTTCTTGGCAATCTCAATCTGTTCGTTGAGACTGCTTTCTACTCTAGCCAAGACCTGCCTCTCCTCATCCAAGAGAAGCTGCATCAGTCTCAGGGAAGTGGATGTTGCCTCCCTCTCCCACCTCTTCAGAAATTCAGGATTCCTAACACGGTGTGCAGGAGACAGAGTGATACGCAGACCCCTGGGCACTATACCCTGTTTAATATAGTGCTCCAGGCCCTGTACCTCCCACCAGGGAAAGCCTCCCTCATCAGTGGTGAGGAATTTGAATTTTTGTATCCACTGCATCCGGTCACGGCTACATTTTATTGTCTACCGAAGGTACACAAGGAGACTACCCCAATTAGGGGACGACCTATTGTTTCAGGGGTGGGTAGTTTGTCCCAAAACTGTGGCATTTACGTGGACAAGGTGCTACGCCCGTTTGTGTCATCGTTGCCATCTCATATTAGGGACACGGGTGACCTCTTAGGAAAATTGGAGGACATCTGCATCGAGCCACACTGGTTTCTGGCCTCGGTGGATGTGGAGGCTCTGTATTCCTCCATCCCACATGAACGAGGTTTGGAAGCGAGCAGCCACTTTCTGAAGACCAGGGGCCAACAATTTGTGGAACACAATACTTTTACTCTCGAACTCTTGAGGTTTATATTGACAAGCAATTTTTTCCTGTTTGATGGACGCATATACCACCAGCTCAGGGGCACCGCGATGGGTAGCTCATGTGCCCCATCGTATGCTAACTTGCTCCTGGGCTGGTGGGAGGAGTCTGTGGTATTTGCTGAACCGCCACCATGGTTCGCCGATATGGTCGCTCTCTGGTCACGCTACATTGACGATATTTTCGTACTGTGGAGCGGACCAGAGAGCGATTTTGAGAGGTTCATCTCGGAGTTGAATATCAACGACTTCAACCTGAGGTTTACCTCGGTGATTGTAGAGGACCGCCTTCCCTTCCTGGATGTGGTGATCTGTAGGGACGGGAGGGGCGGCCTCAGTACCTCCATCTATCGCAAACCCACTTCCACCAACTCCCTCCTCAGATGGGATAGTTGCCACCCTGTGCCCCTCAAGAGGGGGATCCCAACCGGACAGTACCTGAGATTGAAACGCAACTGTTCGGAGTCCGGTGATTTCAAACGCCAGGCGAGGGACCTCAGAGCGAGGTTTCAAGAGAGGGGGTACCCTGATAGGACCCTCAGACTGGCGTTTGAAAAAACTAAATCACGGACTCGGACAGAATTACTCCATCCTGTAATCAGCAGGGAGAAGGAATCTCAAGGTACTGTCCGGGTGATAGGAACATTCGACGCCGCGGCCTCTCAAGTAAGGGGGATTCTGTCACGACATTGGAAGACACTCCTCATGGACCCTGACCTTTCGGATGTGCTGGGCCCTAGTGTCTCACTCACCTTCCGAAGGGGCAATAACTTACGGGACAGACTTGTACACAGCCACTTTGCTCCCGTGGCAAAGCCACGGACGTGGTTGAATGCTCCTGTGACCGGCTGCCATAGATGTGGACATTGCAGTTTTTGCGGCAGCCTCTCACAAGGCAAGTCCTTCATAGGGGAACCAGATGACACTGTTTACCAGGTGAAGGACTTCATGAATTGCCGCACGGCGGGCGTGATCTACCTGGTGACATGCGTTTGTGGACTCCGCTATATAGGAAAAACCTTTAGGGAGTTACGCAAACGCATGGGGGAACATCTCGGGGATATCCGTAACAACAAGGATACCCCTGTAGCACGCCACGTGCAGACGGCACATGATGGACGTACCTCGTCCATCACTTTCATGGCCATTGAAAGGGTACCAAGACCCACACGAGGGGGAGACTGGAATAAGCGTATTCTACAGAGGGAGTGTTGGTGGACCTTCACCCTCAATACAGTCACCCCTCAAGGCCTTAATGAACAATTGAATTTCTCTTGTTTTCTCTAAATATCCATTTTTTCAGTCGTATTCCTGTAAACAGTTCGTCTTGGTCATATAACCTCTGTATAATTGGTCTCATTGGGGGAACAGTGGTCTGACATGGCCAAGTACCCCACGAATATGAGGGATGGGGAGGTTATGGTCCCACCAGACCAATGAGCGGTGCTCCGCTCCCCCCTGTACCTAGTTTATAGTTAGACTTCCAGCTCTCTATGACTGGGGTCATAAGCCCCTCCCATTGCCATTTCCTAATGGAGGGGGGGTGACTTAATCTTCATGGCATGTATACCTAAGGAGTGGTTATGCATGCCATCCTTAATATCCTATGGTGATGCTGTCCCGTTGGAGCCTGATTTGGCTACTACTTGTTCACCTGGGATTGTTCTTGCGGCGCTCCGATCATGTGACCCCCGCGATATTATGATGGCCTGTGATGCGGGCAGATCGCGGCGGTCACGTGATGCGGAAGTGTGCCTGTGCGTTCCACGTCGGGCCTATGGAACGCAGGGAGATCTCTCTGCGCATGCGCGCAAGCGGCACTTCCGGTTACAAGACCCGGTGACGGACGCACTTAGTGTGACGTCACACGGAGCGCCGGCGGTGTGCCTGGATGATGCACATGGCCCCACAGCCCTATAAAAAGAGCGTCTATCGCTACAACAATCGCCGGTCACCCCACCACTGTGAACACCACCACCCTGGGTCACAGTCCTCTGGTGGATGTGGAGCCATACGCCTGACCGCTGCCATAAAAAAGTAAGTTACTGGCCTCCATGGCCCTATGTGGGCTGTTAGTGTGGGGGCATATATATGCTGTCTTACTTATTTGTATTTGATATAACTTTTAGATTCAGCTGTAACCTGACTGTAGTGCTGCCCCGTGTCCCCTGACGAATCCTGGGGCATACTCTGTGTGAAGAAACGCGTCGGGACACCTGAGTATTCCTTTCACCTTATCCTCCCCTTGGATAATTCTTTGGTGGGGTTACGCTTATTTTGGTAATTTGGTATGTTTTCCTTGTTCCTCTGGGCGTTTTTTTCTCTTTCCACCTGTGAGGGCCTTATCAGGGTCATCTATATAGGTTAAGAGTTCCTGTCTGGGCCACCCCTTGCGGGGCTTTTTGGACCCCGTCCAGAGGATTTTGGCTATAGGGCGGACCAGGTCAAGCAGGGAGTTACTAGGGCTTACTCATTTACATGTGATATAGCCGTGCTCAGCCTGCATTATTGGTCCAGTCCACCACTCATACCTGCCATTTTCTCTACTTACTGGTCGTATTTTTTGTACCAGTATATGTTTGTATGTATCTTTATTGTTGTGTTGTGTGTCTGTAGGGGCCGTTTTTTACTCCTTATTCATTAAAAGTCATATTTTAGTAGTTACTGCCCCCTTAGTTTACCTGTCTTGTTCCAAGAGCAGTAATCAGGGAGACACTCCTGTCTTCATCTGACTGACCACCTTTAGTCCATATTTAATCACAGAATGACACTTCTATCAGCACGCTAGCGTGTGTCTTAGGTTTTTCTGAATGACACTATCAATAACTTCAATGTAAGATTTTCTTTTTGGGATAGATTTCAAGTAGGCCTGAAATACCACAAACTAGTTATTTTCAGAATGGCAAATTTGGGAATGCTTTTTCAACCCAGAACAAAAAGTCTGCTTTGACGGTCACTACAAATAACTTGACCAGCTAAAACTGTGCAGATTTGGTTGAATAGAGATGTGAGACCTGTTTTTTTTTGCGCTGTGTGACAGTTATAGGTTTAATCACAGAATGACACTTCTATCAGCACGCTAGCGTGTGTCTTAGGTTTTTCTGAATGACACTATCAATAACTTCAATGTAAGATTTTCTTTTTGGGATAGATTTCAAGTAGGCCTGAAATACCACAAACTAGTTATTTTCAGAATGGCAAATTTGGGAATGCTTTTTCAACCCAGAACAAAAAGTCTGCTTTGACGGTCACTACAAATAACTTGACCAGCTAAAACTGTGCAGATTTGGTTGAATAGAGATGTGAGACCTGTTTTTTTTTGCGCTGTGTGACAGTTATAGGTTTAATCACAGAATGACACTTCTATCAGCACGCTAGCGTGTGTCTTAGGTTTTTCTGAATGACACTATCAATAACTTTAATGTAAGATTTTATTTTTGGGATAGATTTCAAGTAGGCCTGAAATACCACAAACTAGTTATTTTCAGAATGGCATATTTGGGAATGCTTTTTCAACCCAGAACAAAAAGTCTGCTTTGACGGTCACTACAAATAACTTGACCAGCTAAAACTGTGCAGATTTGGTTGAATAGAGATGTGAGACCTGTTTTTTTTTGCGCTGTGTGACAGTTATAGGTTTAATCACAGAATGACACTTCTATCAGCACGCTAGCGTGTGTCTTAGGTTTTTCTGAATGACACTATCAATAACTTTAATGTAAGATTTTCTTTTTGGGATAGATTTCAAGTAGGCCTGAAATACCACAAACTAGTTATTTTCAGAATGGCAAATTTGGGAATGCATTTTCAACCCAGAACAAAAAGTCTGCTTTGACGGTCACTACAAATAACTTGACCAGCTAAAACTGTGCAGATTTGGTTGAATAGAGATGTGAGACCTGTTTTTTTTTGCGCTGTGTGACAGTTATAGGTTTAATCACAGAATGACACTTCTATCAGCACGCTAGCGTGTGTCTTAGGTTTTTCTGAATGACACTATCAATAACTTCAATGTAAGATTTTCTTTTTGGGATAGATTTCAAGTAGGCCTGAAATACCACAAACTAGTTATTTTCAGAATGGCAAATTTGGGAATGCTTTTTCAACCCAGAACAAAAAGTCTGCTTTGACGGTCACTACAAATAACTTGACCAGCTAAAACTGTGCAGATTTGGTTGAATAGAGATGTGAGACCTGTTTTTTTTTGCGCTGTGTGACAGTTATAGGTTTAATCACAGAATGACACTTCTATCAGCACGCTAGCGTGTGTCTTAGGTTTTTCTAAATGACACTATCAATAACTTCAATGTAAGATTTTCTTTTTGGGATAGATTTCAAGTAGGCCTGAAATACCACAAACTAGTTATTTTCAGAATGGCAAATTTGGGAATGCTTTTTCAACCCAGAACAAAAAGTCTGCTTTGACGGTCACTACAAATAACTTGACCAGCTAAAACTGTGCAGATTTGGTTGAATAGAGATGTGAGACCTGTTTTTTTTTGCGCTGTGTGACAGTTATAGGTTTAATCACAGAATGACACTTCTATCAGCACGCTAGCGTGTGTCTTAGGTTTTTCTGAATGACACTATCAATAACTTCAATGTAAGATTTTCTTTTTGGGATAGATTTCAAGTAGGCCTGAAATACCACAATCTAGTTATTTTCAGAATGGCAAATTTGGGAATGCTTTTTCAACCCAGAACAAAAAGTCTGCTTTGACGGTCACTACAAATAACTTGACCAGCTAAAACTGTGCAGATTTGGTTGAATAGAGATGTGAGACCTGTTTTTTTTTGCGCTGTGTGACAGTTATAGGTTTAATCACAGAATGACACTTCTATCAGCACGCTAGCGTGTGTCTTAGGTTTTTCTGAATGACACTATCAATAACTTCAATGTAAGATTTTCTTTTTGGGATAGATTTCAAGTAGGCCTGAAATACCACAAACTAGTCATTTTCAGAATGGCAAATTTGGGAATGCTTTTTCAACCCAGAACAAAAAGTCTGCTTTGACGGTCACTACAAATAACTTGACCAGCTAAAACTGTGCAGATTTGGTTGAATAGAGATGTGAGACCTGTTTTTTTTTGCGCTGTGTGACAGTTATAGGTTTAATCACAGAATGACACTTCTATCAGCACGCTAGCGTGTGTCTTAGGTTTTTCTGAATGACACTATCAATAACTTCAATGTAAGATTTTCTTTTTGGGATAGATTTCAAGTAGGCCTGAAATACCACAAACTAGTTATTTTCAGAATGGCAAATTTGGGAATGCTTTTTCAACCCAGAACAAAAAGTCTGCTTTGACGGTCACTACAAATAACTTGACCAGCTAAAACTGTGCAGATTTGGTTGAATAGAGATGTGAGACCTGTTTTTTTTTGCGCTGTGTGACAGTTATAGGTTTAATCACAGAATGACACTTCTATCAGTACGCTAGCGTGTGTCTTAGGTTTTTCTGAATGACACTATCAATAACTTCAATGTAAGATTTTCTTTTTGGGATAGATTTCAAGTAGGCCTGAAATACCACAAACTAGTTATTTTCAGAATGGCAAATTTGGGAATGCTTTTTCAACCCAGAACAAAAAGTCTGCTTTGATGGTCACTACAAATATCTTGACCAGCTAAAACTGTGCAGATTTGGTTGAATAGAGATGTGAGACCTGTTTTTTTTTTTGCGCTGTGTGACAGTTATAGGTTTAATCACAGAATGACACTTCTATCAGCACGCTAGCGTGTGTCTTAGGTTTTTCTGAATGACACTATCAATAACTTCAATGTAAGATTTTCTTTTTGGGATAGATTTCAAGTAGGCCTGAAATACCACAAACTAGTTATTTTCAGAATGGCAAATTTGGGAATGCTTTTTCAACCCAGAACAAAAAGTCTGCTTTGACGGTCACTACAAATAACTTGACCAGCTAAAACTGTGCAGATTTGGTTGAATAGAGATGTGAGACCTGTTTTTTTTTGCGCTGTGTGACAGTTATAGGTTTAATTACAGAATGACACTTCTATCAGCACTCTAGCGTGTGTCTTAGGTTTTTCTGAATGACACTATCAATAACTTCAATGTAAGATTTTCTTTTTGGGATAGATTTCAAGTAGGCCTGAAATACCACAAACTAGTTATTTTCAGAATGGCAAATTTAGGAATGCTTTTTCAACCCAGAACAAAAAGTCTGCTTTGACGGTCACTACAAATAACTTGACCAGCTAAAACTGTGCAGATTTGGTTGAATAGAGATGTGAGACCTGTTTTTTTTTACGCTGTGTGACAGTTATAGGTTTAATCACAGAATGACACTTCTATCAGCACGCTAGCGTGTGTCTTAGGTTTTTCTGAATGACACTATCAATAACTTCAATGTAAGATTTTCTTTTTGGGATAGATTTCAAGTAGGCCTGAAATACCACAAACTAGTTATTTTCAGAATGGCAAATTTGGGAATGCTTTTTCAACCCAGAACAAAAAGTCTGCTTTGACGGTCACTACAAATAACTTGACCAGCTAAAACTGTGCAGATTTGGTTGAATAGAAATGTCAGATCTATTTTTTAGGCGCTGGGTGACAGGCTCAACTTGCCCCTGATGTAATATATGGCCAAAAAATAACCACACTGTTGATAGTTAAATGCACTTGGGTGACACAGGCTCAGCCTGCAGCTGATGTAGTATATGGCCAAAAAATAATCAGACTGTTGATGGTTAAATGCACTTGGGTGAAACAGGCTCAGCCTGCAGCTGATGTAGTATATGGCCAAAAAAATAACCAGACTGTTGATGGTTAAATGCACTTTTTGTGACACAGGCTCAGCCTGCAGCTGATGTAGGATATAGCACAAAATAACCACACTATCGATGGTTAAATACACTTGGTGATAGCTCGTGCTGGCGCACCACAAGTCACAAAATGGCCGCCGATCACCCCAGAAAAAAAGTGATCTAAAAACGCTCTGGGCAGCCTCAAAAAAGTGAGCAAGTCAATAATAGCACTTCAATGATCCACAGCTGTAGATCGATCACAGAATCAAGTCTTTTGGAGGAGTTAATCTGCCTAATCTCGCCCTAACGTCGCCGCTGGATATCTGAAAAGTGCGCCATGGCCATGTAGGAACGCCTGAAATGGCCACACACCTTCCTGGCCTGCTTGATGACGTCCTGTAAGCCTGGGTACTTATGCACAAAGCGTTGTACAATCAGATTCAACACATGTGCCATGCACGGCACATGTATCAACTTGCCCAAATTCAATGCCGCCAACAAATTGCTTCCGTTGTCACACACCACTTTGCCAATCTCCAGTTGGTGCGGAGTCAGCCACTGATCCACCTGTGTGTTCAGGGCGGACAGGAGTGCTGGTCCGGTGTGACTTTCTGCTTTCAGGCCCCAAGACGGCGTGACACTGTCGTATCCGGGATGTGGAATAGCCCCTGGGGAGCTGGGGGGTGCAGTTGATGTGGAGCAAGACACAGCAGCAGAAGAGGACTCAGCTGAGGAGGAGGTTTTAAAAGAGGATGGAGTAGGAGGAGTAGAGTAGGTGGCAGCAGGCCTGCCTGCAAGTCATGGCGGTGTCACCAACTCCTCTGCAGAGCCACGCATTACATGCTTGGCAGCCGTCAGCAGGTTTACCCAATGCGCAGTGTAGGTGATATACCTGCCCTGACCGTGCTTTGCAGACCAGGTATCAGTGGTCATATGGACCCTAGCCCCAACACTGTGTGCCAGACATGCCATGACTTCCTTTTGCACAATAGAGTACAGGTTGGGGATTGCCTTTTGTGAAAATAAATTTCGGCCGAGTACCTTCCACTGCGGTGTCCCAATAGCTACAAATTTTTTGAAGGCCTCAGACTCCACCAGCTTGTATGGTAAAAGCTGGCGGGCTAAGAGTTCCGACAAGCCAGCTGTCAGATGCCGGGCAAGGGGGTGACTCTGTGACATTGGCTTCTTACGCTCAAACATGTCCTTGACAGACACCTGACTGTGGGCAGATGAGCAGGAACTGCTCAAGGCGAGAGACGGAGTGGCGGATGGTTGAGAGGGGGGCAAGAAGGACAGCAGTGGTTGACGTGGCTGAAGATGCTGGACCAGGAGGAGGATGGCGGCTTTGTGTTTGTGTGCTGCTTGTACTCATGTGTTGATCCCATAGGTGTTTGTGATTTGAGATCATGTGCCTTTACAAAGCAGTACCTAGGGGGGTGTTGGACTTCCCACGAATCAGTTTCTTTTGGCACAGGTTGCAAATGGCATTGCTGTTGTCAGAGGCAGACACACAAAAAAAATGCCACACTGCTGAGCTCTGCAATGATGGCATTCTGGTGGTGGCAACAGCATGCGTTGATTGGCGTGCTGTCTGGCTGACCCCGGATGCCGATGCATGCTGTCTGGCTGTGCCACTAGCTTCTTGCGAAGACCTCCCCCTGCTTCCAACTCGTCTTCTCCTCCTCTCTGTCTTCCCATCTGAACTCTCCCCCTGTTCTTCTTCTCTTTGAGCGGGCACCCACGTGACATCCACGGACACATCGTCATCATCAACCGCTTTACTTGTATCTGACAACTCAGCAAAGGAAGCAGCAGCGGGTACAACATCATCATCATCTCACCGTACGTTCATGTGTGTAATGCTGCCTGACTGAGACATATCCCTGTTATCTACATCCTCTGGCAATAATGGTTGCGCATCACTCATTTCTTCTAACTGATGTGTAAATAACTCCTCTGACAGATCAAGTGAAGCAGCTGTGGTGCTATTGTTGGTGGTGGCGGAAGGCGGACGAGTGGTAACTTGAGAGGTGCCCGAAGCTGAACTGGAGGAGGATGATGCGTCAAGGTTCTGTGTTAGCCAGTCAACTATGTCCTCAGAACTTTTCGAGTTCAGGGTACGTGGCCTCTGAACACTGGGCATTATTCTAGTGCCAAAGGGAATCACAGCACCACGACCACCTGAAGGGTGGCCTGCCTCTGCCTGTGATTTTTTTTAGATTAGTTTAGTTGTACTATGCGTGCAAGCTACTGTGACGTGACACCAAATATGAGTGGCACTGTGCACTGGCAGAAGTTGGCAGAGTAGACGCTGTAGGCCTGACACACACGCTTGCAGACAACTAACTGCTATTCAATCTATTACAGTCAAAATTGTTGTTGTTTTTTTAAATGTAATCTACTGTGACACCAGATATGAGTTGCACTGGTGTGACACTGTGCACTTGCAGGGCCTGAAACACACACGCGTGCAGGCTACTGACTGCTATTATTTTACAGTCAAAATTGTTGTTGTTTTTTTAAATGTAATCTACTGTGACACCAGATATGAGTTGCGCTGGTGACACTATGCACTTGCAGGGCCTGAAACACACACGCTTGCAGGCAACTGACTGCTATTATATTACAGTCAAAATAGTTTTTGTTTTTTTTATGTAATCTACTGTGACACCAGATATAAGTTGCACTGGTGACACTGTGCACTTGCAGGGCCTGAAACACACACGCGTGCAGGCAACTGACTGCTATTATTTTACAGTCAAAATTGTTGTTGTTTTTTTTTTATGTAATCTACTATGACACCAGATATGAGTTGCACTGGTGACACTGTGCACTTGCAGGGCCTGAAACACACATGCATGCAGGCAACTGACTGCTATTATTTTACAGTCAAAAATGTTGTTTTTTATTTAAATGTAATCTACTGTGACACCTGATATGAGTTGCACTGGTGACACTATGCACTTGCAGGGCCTAAAACACACACGCGTGCAGGCAACTGACTGCTATTATTTTACAGTCAAAAATGTTGTTGTTTTTTTAAAATGTAATCTACTGTGACACCAGATATGAGTTGCACTGGTGACACTATGCACTTGCAGGGCCTGAAACACACACGCGTGCAGGCTACTGACTGCTATTATTTTACAGTCAAAATTATTATTATTTTTTTTAATGTAATCTACTGTGACACCAGATATGAGTTGCACTGGTGACACTATGCACTTGCAGGGCCTAAAACACACACGCGTGCAGGCAACTGACTGCTATTATTTTACAGTCAAAAATGTTGTTGTTTTTTTAAAATGTAATCTACTGTGACACCAGATATGAGTTGCACTGGTGACACTATGCACTTGCAGGGCCTGAAACACACACGCTTGCAGGCAACTGACTGCTATTATATTACAGTCAAAATAGTTTTTTGTTTTTTTTATGTAATCTACTGTGACACCAGATATGAGTTGCACTGGTGACACTGTGCACTTGCAGGGCCTGAAACACACACGCGTGAGGGCAACTGACTGCTATTATTTTACAGTCAAAATTGTTGTTGTTTTTTTTTAATGTAATCTACTGTGACACCAGATATGAGTTGCACTGGTGACACTGTGCATTTGCAGGGCCTGAAACACACATGCGTGCAGGCAACTGACTGCTATTATTTTACAGTCAAATTTATATATATATATTATATATATTTTTTTATGTAATCTACTGTGACACCAGATATAAGTTGCACTGGTGACACTGTGCACTTGCAGGGCCTGAAGCACACACGCGTGCAGGCAACTGACTGCTATTATTTTACAGTAAAAAAATTATTTTTATTTTTTTATGTAATCTACTGTGACACCAGATATGAGTTGCACTGGTGACACTGTGCACTTGCAGGGCCTGAAACACACACGCGTGCAGGCAACTGACTGCTATTATTTTACAGTCAAAATTGTTTAGTTTTTTTAAATGTAATTTACTGTGACACCAGATATGAGTTGCACTGGTGACACTGTGCACTTGCAGGGCCTGAAACACACACGCGTGCAGGCAACTGACTGCTATTATTTTACAGTGGTGGCACTGGGTAATTGGGCACAGTATACGCTGTGAGCCTGACACACACGCTGGCAGGCAATGTCACGGCCATGGTCATGGCCGTGACTCCTTTACCGCATACGGTTGCCTGCCGTCTGGTTTAGTTGTTCAACCACAGGTGAGGGCCGCTAGTGTGTAGCCTCACTTGTGGTTGCCGCAGGCAACAAGTATTTGGGAATTGTCGCAGTAGAGCAGCCTGAGCTGGTGCTAGGCAGCTTGCGGCAATGTGCATGCGGTTGCACCTAGCAACCTCTCTGTTAGGTGTGTGTGTATGTTATGCACTTTGTATGTCTGGTGTGCACTAGGTTTATGTTAGGTGTGCACTGTGACACTTCCCTTCACTGTGGCTGCCCGTGGCAATGTTTGGTATGTGTACATGTGGTGGCAGTGTCTCGGCCTTCTGGCTGACTCCCAGGACATGGTCACCACCCATGTCGTTGCCTGCGGTAACAGCTACAGTGTGATGTGCATTTGGACACTTCCCCTTTAAGTGGTTTCACTCCCTGTTAGTGTTGGAAGGGTTAATTCCCTCTCCTGTGTGTGTCTGTGTGGGTGTGGCCACTTTGGGCTATAAAGCCTCTTTGGAGATCTGTAGCTGAGGGGTTCTTCAGCCATGCTTTGCTGGAGAAACCCTCCTGGTATTTCCATCTGCCAGTGGGGGCCACCCTTGTGGTAATAAACAAATTGTCATGTATTGTTTATACACGATGTTATGAGGATGTGTTTGTGTGTCATGTCTATTCTTTGCAGCGTATGGTTTCCTGGTGTCCTGTGTGGTGTGTGTGCTCTGTCGTTTGTGTTTGTGGACAGCAGCATTGATACTTGGGTCCCAGGCCCTGTGTCTGTGGCAGGTGGGTGTTAGTACTAGTTGCACTTACCTGCCATTGCCATATGCCTGTTTCCGTTTCCCCTGTCTTTATAGTTTGGCCATCTTTAGACTCCTGTTTCTACATGTCCAGGAGGAACAGGTAGTCTACCCAGCTCCTAGCGTAGGGACCGGCGGAGGGCAAGTAGGGACCCGAGGTTCCAGAGCATGAGTCCTCCTACCTTCAAGGTCGGCTCATGTCGCTAGGAGTTAGTGTCAGATTAGGGAGACAATAGGAGGTGACCTGCTCCCTAGTTCTGTGGTTATGGCCAAGACGTGACTACCATCCTCTGTCATCGCACGGCTGAGGGTTTTCCCCATCTTCAGCCGTGACAGGCTACTGCAATTAGATTACGCAGGAGAAAAAAAAAAAAGCAGACTGATGTACTAGCCCTAAAAAGTGCTTTTTGGGGTGCTGTCAGGACGCTGTCCTTACAGCAGAGATCAGATGAGTCTTTCAGGACTGGAGTGGACACTGAATACACTAGCCTAGCTATCGATTTCCCTATTAAATCAGCAGCAGCTACACTGTCCCTCCTCTCACTAAGACTGCAGCTTCCGAATGAATCTAAAATGGATACTGTACAGGAGGTGGGAGGGTCTGGGAGGGAGGGTATGCTGCTGATTGGCTGGAATGTGTCTGCTAACTGTGAGGTACAGGGTCAAAGTTTACTCAATGATGACGAATAGGGGCGGACCGAACATCGCATATGTTCGCCCGCCATGGCGAACGCGAACAAGCTATGTTCGCCGGGAACTGTTCGCCGGCGAATAGTTTGGGACATCTCTAATTATGGGGTTAATGCAAAGACAGCAATAGTAACTAGAAAAGCTACAATTTACGGGTAAATTGTGTGAAGTGTTCCTGCCTCCACTAGTAGTCCACAACTGGAGTGGGCGGAGTAACTGGGTTGAGTGGCTTGAGTAACTGTTGTATAATTGGAGTGGCTGGAGTAACTGTGGAAAGGCTGAACCGGGCAGAGAAACTTTATGGAGTGGGCAGAGTAACTGTGTGGAGTGTTTGGAGTGAGTAAAGATGTGTCACGGATCAAGCTATAAAGCAAAAGTCCAAACGGATGGTGAAACCGAAGCAGAGTCTTTGCGTAGCCAGAGGTCAGGAAACCGGAAGGGTAGTCAGACGAAGCCAGGATCAGGAACCAGCAGGGTAGTCAGACGAAGCCAGGATCAGGAACCAGCAGGGAAGTCAGACGAAGCCAGGATTAGGAACCAGAAGCAGCAGCAGTCTTAGAAGCATGTGAACACAGGAGGACCAAGCAAGGAACTGACGCCACAGACCTCCTATATATATGAGCTGGGCATCCAGCTCCTCCCAGTGGGAAGGAGGAGCCGCGGGGTGGAAGGCTACAAGAAACCCAGAAACCAAGATGGCCGCCAGCACATGTCAAACGAGGGAGAACAGCAAGAAGGTAAGACCATGACAGTACCTCCCCCTCAAGGGCCCCTCCTCCGCGGAGCAAAAAACGGTTTCTGAGGGAAGCGTGCGTGGAAGGCTCGGAGCAAGGCAGGAGCATGGACATCTGCGGAGGGAACCCAGGAACGCTCCTCTGGACCATAACCACGCCAATGGACCAAAAACTGCACCCGACCGCGGACCAGGCGTGAGTCCAGGATATTGCTCACCTCATACTCCTCACGATTGCCCACTTGGACCGGACGAGGCCGAGGAACCGAGGAAGTGAAACGATTACACACCAGTGGCTTCAACAGGGAGACATGAAACACGTTGGAGATCCGCATGCCAGGGGGAAGCGCAAGGGCATAGGCTACCGGGTTTACCCTGCGAAGCACTCGGAAGGGACCAACAAAGCGAGGAGCCAGCTTGGGAGTGGGCACTCGAAGGTTGAGGTTGCGGGTGGACAACCATACACGGTCTCCGACCTGGTAGGAAGGAGCAGGCGCTCGTCTGCGAACAGCCTGGAGTTTCTGGCGCTGCGCAGAGACCTCAAGGGACTTCTGGATCTGTACCCAAGAAGCACGTAGGACGGAAAGGTGATCCTCCACAGCAGGAATATCCTGGGGAGAGAATACCTCCGGTAAGACGGCAGGTTGGAACCCATAATTGGCCAAGAAGGGAGACGTCCCAGAGGAAGAGTTCACCGCCGTGTTCCTGGCAAACTCAGCCCAAGGCAGGAGGTCAACCCAATTGTCTTGGTGATCGGAGACATAGCAACGAAGGAATTGCTCCAAGGCCTGATTGGATCGTTCTGCGGCCCCATTGGACTGAGGGTGGTAGGCCGAGGAGAAGGAGAGATGAATCCCCAACTGGGAGCAAAAGGCGCGCCAGAACCTGGACACAAACTGACTCCCCCGATCCGACACAATCTCCTTGGGCAAACCGTGCAACCGGAAGACCTCCCTGGCAAAAATCGTGGCCAACTCTTGTGCAGAGGGTAACTTCTTGAGAGGAACACAGTGGCACATTTTGGAAAACCGATCCACAATCATGAGAATGACCGTATGGCCTCGGGATGCAGGGAGGTCCACAATGAAATCCATCCCCAGTTGTGACCATGGGCGCTCCCCGGTAGCTATGGGTTGCAGAAGCCCCAACGGAAGGTGCCGAGGGGACTTACTCTGGGCACAAACGGAGCATGCCGCTACATATGCGGCGATGTCGGAACGTAGGGAAGGCCACCAGAACAGACGTGAAACAGCCCAGGACAGCTGATTCTTTCCAGGATGCCCCGCGGTCTTGGAGTTATGGTAGGTTCGCAACAACCGAGTGCGCAACTCCTCAGGCACAAAACATCTGCCGTTGGGTCTCCCAGAGGGAGCACCAGATTGAGCCGCCAAAATCTGCTCACCCAGAGGAGAGGTCAGGCTGGTGCGAATGGCGGCCAAGATCTGATTCGGAGGTATGACCGAGGTCGGAATCGACTCCTCCCTGGACAGCTCGGAGTACTGCCGTGATAAGGCATCCGCCCTGATGTTCTTGGAACCGGGTAGGTAGGAGACCACGTAATTAAAACGTGACAAGAACAGAGCCCATCTGGCCTGACGTGGTGTCAATCTCTTGGCCTCAGAAAGGTAGGTCAGATTCTTGTGGTCCGTCAGGATGAGAACCGGAACCACCGAACCCTCGAGCAAGTGCCTCCATTCTTTAAGGGCCTGCACGATGGCCAATAACTCCCTGTCACCAATCTGATAGTTGCACTCCGCAGAAGACAGTTTCCGGGAGTAAAACCCACAAGGAAGCAGAGGACCCTCAGGTGTTCTACGCTGAGACAGAAGGGCGCCTACTCCCGTCTCAGACGCGTCCACCTCGAGGACAAAGGGCAACCCAGGGTTGGGATGCGACAGAATGGGAGCCGACACAAAGGCGGATTTTAGGGTCTCAAAAGCTCGGATGGCCTCGAGCGGCCAGACCTGGGAATTACTGCCCTTCCTGGTTAGATCCGTGAGAGGCTTGGCCAGCATGGAAAAGTCCCTGATGAACTTCCGATAATAATTGGCGAAGCCCAAAAAGCGCTGCAGGGAACGAAGACCACTGGGCTGGGGCCACTGTAAGACAGCCGAAACCTTCTCAGGATCCATGGAGAACCCCTCAGCGGAAATGATGTACCCTAAGAAGGTTACCTGGGATCGGTGAAATTCGCATTTCTCAAGCTTACCGAACAGCTTGTTCTCTCGTAACCGTTGCAACACTCGTCTGACATCCAGAATGTGGGCCTCCATGGATTCAGAATATACCAAGATGTCATCCAAATAGACCACCACACACTGCTGCAACAGGTCACGGAAAACATCGTTGATGAATTCCTGAAAGACTGCGGGCGCATTGCACAACCCAAAGGGCATAACCAAGGATTCATAATGACCGGTCCTGGTGTTAAACGCGGTCTTCCACTCATCGCCTGCCTTGATCCTTACCAGGTTATATGCCGCCCTCAGGTCGAGTTTGGTAAAGACCGTGGCCCCTTTAAGGCGATCGAACAGCTCGGAAATCAAGGGTATCGGGTAAGCGTTCTTGATCGTGATGCGATTGAGACCCCTGTAATCGATGCAAGGCCTCAACTCACCGCCCTTCTTTTTCACAAAGAAAAATCCAGCCCCTGCCGGGGACGAGGATTTGCGAATGTGTCCGCGTGAAAGCGCCTCCCTCACGTACTCCTCCATGGCCTCATTCTCCGCTACCGACAGTGGATAGTGTGCTTGCCACGAGGAGGAACGGCACCAGATTGTAACTCTATGGCACAATCGTATGGGCGGTGCGGAGGTAGGGCAACCGCACGCACCTTATCGAATACATCCCGGTACTCCTCGTATTCAGGAGGCAACAGAGAGTCCGAGGAAGTACACAGCAACTTGGCAGGCCCATGGATGCAACTAGCCCCACACTGCGGTGACCACGATCTCCAATCGAAAGTCGGATTATGCTTCTGGAGCCAGGGGTACCCCAAGACCACCGAGTAGTGTGGAGACGAAATAACCTGGAGGCAGACCAACTCTCTGTGAACGGCACCAATGGCTATCCCCACTGGAAGGGTCTCATGAGTCACGTGTGGCGGCAGAAGGGGTCTGCCGTCTATCGCCTCAAGAGCCAGTGGGGAACCTCGAGCCTGCAGAGGAATGGAATTGGCGGCAGCGAACATACTATCAATGAACAAACCACCAGCAACAGAGTCCACCAACGCCTGGGTCGTCACCGAGCCCCCGACCCAGGAGAGGACAACAGTGATCAGTGGTTTGTCAACACGGGAAACCGGGGACGAGGAGACTCCACCCAAGATCTGCCCCCGACAGGATCTCAGGTACGAGCGTTTTCCCGGACGGTTCGGACATGCCAACCGAAAATGCCCACCGAGACCACAGTACATGCATCGGCCCTCGCGTCTCCGGAGTGCCCTCTCCCCCTCGGACAGGCGAGCAAACCCCAGCTGCATGGGTTCACCCCCAGACAAGTCATCCCCAGGAGGCGTGGGAGGAGAGGGAGGCACGGGTGGGATAGCAAACGTAGGCGCCAATCTGTTAGAAGACCTCCGCAGGCTCTCCTTAAAGGAAGGTCTCTCCCTGAGTCTGGTGTCAATCAAAATCAGGAAAGAAATAAGAGCCTCGAGCTCCACTGGTAGGTCCTTAGCTGCAACCTCATCCTTCAAGGCATCCGAGAGACCATGAGAGAAAGCAGCGACCAGAGCCTCATTATTCCAGCCCACCTCTGCTGCCAGGGTACGAAACTCAATGGCGTATTCGGCTACGGATCGTGAACCCTGTCTGATGGACATAAGGAGCTTCGCAGCAGAGGCAGCACGAGCCGGCACATCGAATACCTTCCGAAGAGAAGCAATGAAACCGGAAAACTCGGCAACCACCGGATCGTTGTTCTCCCATAAAGGGCTGGCCCAGGCCAAGGCCTTGTCTGCGAGCAGCGAGATCAAGAAGCCCAACTTTGATCTCTCAGTAGGAAAGGCATGTGGCAGCAACTCGAAATAAATGCCCACCTGGTTAAGGAAACCTCGGCACTGAGTTGGCTCTCCCCCAAAGCGCTGTGGAAGAGGGGCAGAACCGGACATACCCCGAAACACCGCAGGCGCAACAACAGGTGTTGGGGTAGACTCTGGCGCAACAACCGGAGCGGCAGTAGGAGCGAAATGAGCCGTGCGTTCAAGCAGGGTTTGCAACGCCACAGCGAACCGACCCAACAGGTGATCCTGCTGATCAAGTCTGGCAACCAGCGTGGGTAGCGAGGATGGCCCTGTACCGTCAAAATTCATGGCTTGGTCCTAATGTCACGGAACCATGAACCAGACGTACAACAAGAGATACGTGAAAATAAGAAGACTTTATTGCAAATCAAGCTATAAAGCAAAAGTCCAAACGGATGGTGAAACCGAAGCAGAGTCTTTGCGTAGCCAGAGGTCAGGAAACCGGAAGGGTAGTCAGACGAAGCCAGGATCAGGAACCAGCAGGGTAGTCAGACGAAGCCAGGATCAGGAACCAGCAGGGAAGTCAGACGAAGCCAGGATTAGGAACCAGAAGCAGCAGCAGTCTTAGAAGCATGTGAACACAGGAGGACCAAGCAAGGAACTGACGCCACAGACCTCCTATATATATGAGCTGGGCATCCAGCTCCTCCCAGTGGGAAGGAGGAGCCGCGGGGTGGAAGGCTACAAGAAACCCAGAAACCAAGATGGCCGCCAGCACATGTCAAACGAGGGAGAACAGCAAGAAGGTAAGACCATGACAAGATGGTAAACATTACACTAACCAATTGATTGATCAAATTTAAAAAATGCACATGGCAAGCTTGATAGAGTGAGAAATGCATTTCAACTTTTATTTATTTATATAGCACATTTAATTTCAATCTTGTTGCCCAAAGTGCTTCACAGTTACATTAACCCCTTAAGGACCGGACTCATTTTCACCTTCAGGACCAGGCTATTTTTTGCAAATCTGACCAGTGTCACTTTATGTGGTGATAACTTTAAAACGCTTTGACTTATCAAGGCCATTCTGAGATTGTTTTTTTGTCACATATTGTACTTCATGACACTGGTAAAATAAAGTTAAAAAATATCATTTTTATTTATAAAAAAATACCAAAATTGCCAAAGATTTTGAAAAATTAGCAAATTTCCAAATTTCAATTTCTCTACTCCTATAATACATATTAATACCTACAAAAATAGTTATTACTTTACATTTCCCATATGTCTACTTCATGTTAGGATCATTTTGGGATTGACATTTTTTTTTGTGGGACGTTACAAGGCTTAGAAGTTTAGAAGTAAATCTTGAAATTTCTCAGAAATTTTCAAAAACCAACTTTTTAAGGACCAGATCAGGTCTGAAGTTACTTTGTAAAGCTTACATAATAGAAACCACCCAAAAATGACTCCATTCTAGAAACTACACCCCTCAAGGTATTCAAAACTGATTTTACAAACGTCGTTAACCCTTTAGGTGTTCCACAAGAATTAATGGAAAATAGAGATACAATTTCAAAATTTAACTTTTTTGGCAGATTTTCCATTTTAATATTTTTTTCCAGTTACAAAGCAAGGGTTAACAGCCAAACAAAACTCAATATTTATGACCCTGATTCTGTAGCTTACAGAAACACCCCATATGTGGTTGTAAACTGCTGTACGGGCACACGGCAGGGCGCAGAAGGAAAGGAATGCCATACGGTTTTTGGAAGGCAGATTTTGTTGGACTGTTTTTTTTTACACCATGTCCCATTTGAAGCCCCCCTGATGCACCCCTAGAGTAGAAACTCCATAAAAGTGACCCCATCTAAGAAACTAAACCCTTAAAGGTATTTAAAACTGATTTTACAAACGTTGTTAACCCTTTAGGTGTTCCACAAGAATTTATGTAAAATAGAGATACAATTTCAAAATTTCACTTTTTTGGCAGATTTTTCATTTTAATATTTTTTTCCCAGTTACAAAGCAAGGGTTAACAGCCAAACAAAACTCAATATTTATGGCCCCGATTCTGTAGTTTACAGAAACACCCCATATGTGGTCGTAAACTGCTGTACGGGCACACGGAAGGGCGCAGAAGGAAAGGAATGCCATACGGTTTTTGAAAGGCAGATTTTGCTGGACTGTTTTTTTTGACACCATGTCCATTTGAAGCCCCCCTGATGCACCCCTAGAGTAGAAACTCCAAAAAAGTGACCCCATTTTAGAAACTGCAGGGTAGGGTGTAAGTTTTGTTGGTACTAGTTTAGGGTACATAGGATTTTCGGTTGCTCTATATTACACCTTTTTGTGAGGCAAGTTAACAAGAAATAGCTGCTTTGGCGTATTTTTTTTTTTTTTACTTACAACATTCATCTGACAGGTTAGATCATGTGGTATTTTTATAGAGCAGGTTGTCACGGACACGGTGATACCTAATATGTATACAATTTTTATATTTATGTAAGTTTTACACAATGATTTCATTTTTGAAACAAAAAAAATCATGTTTTAGTGTCTCCATAGTCTGAGAGCCATAGTTTTTTAGGTAGGGGCTAATTTTTTTGAGGGAAGGGATGACGGTTTGATTGGCACTATTTTGGGGTGCATATGACTTTTTGATCGCTTGCTATTACACTTTTTGTGATTTAAGATGACAAAAAATAGCTTTTTTTACACAGTTTTTATTTTAATTTTTTACGGTGTACACCTGAGGGGTTAGGTCATGTGATATTTTTATAGAGCCGGTCGATACGGATGCGGCGATGCCTAATATGTATACTTTTTTTTATTTATGTAAGTTTTACACAATGATTTCATTTTTGAAACAAAAAAAAAACATGTTTTAGTGTTTCCATAGTCTAAGAACCATAGTTTTTTCAGTTTATGGCGATTATCTTAGTTAGGGTATGATTTTTGTGGGATGAGATGACGGTTTGATTGGCACTATTTTGGAGTGCATATGACTGTTTGATCGCTTGCTATTACACTTTTTGTGATGTAAGGTGACAAAAAATTGTTTATTTAGCACAGTTTTTATTTTTTATTTTTTACGGTGTTCATCTGAGTGGTTAGGTCATATGATATGTTTATAGAGCTGGTTGATACGGATGCAATGATACCTAATATGTCTATATGTCTTTTCCCTATTTTTAGGACACTTCTTTTTTTTTTTTACTTGAAACTTTTAATTTTTTTTTGTAAAACTTTAATTTTATAAACTTTTTTTTTTTCACTTTATTATTTGTCCCACTCTGAGACTTCAACATTACAGGGTCTGATCCCTGTTTCAATTCAGCACGATACATCTGTATTGTGCTGTATTGAACTGTTAGTGTCTTACACTGTAAGACGCTAACAGTTGCCTTGGAGACCCAGCCTGGGGGCTGGGCCTCTTAGGCCTCCGTACATGCCAGGCCCCAAACCTTGGAATGGCTTGGGGCTGCCATGGAAACTATTGAGTCCCCGCCACAGCAGCGCGGGGACCGATGGATGAGGTGAGGGAGCGCAAAACCTCCCATATGCCGTGGTCAGCGCTGACCGTGGCATATGAGGGGTTAATCCACCGACATCGGCATCATCACCGATGCTGGTGGATGCAGCAGGGATCCGGCTGTCAGTAACAGCCGGATCTCTGCCGCTGATCGCGGCACCGCACGCGGGGGGGAGAAAGGGCCGCAGAAAGAGTATGCTCGTCCTCTAGCGTTGAGTGCCGTCGATTTAGGAAGAGCATTCTTGTCCTTGGTCATTAAGGGGTTAAAAAATAAATTTTTAAAAAACATTAGCAGCATTATCAAGCCTAGAAGCTGAAAGTATAACACATGCATTTGGGGGGGTCTCAGCATCTTGACGTAGAATGGAGGTGAAGGTGTGCTATCTGTTTGATGATAATCAGTGTTCACAACCACTGTTTCCTGGCAACGCTCATGCCCCGTCTATGCAGGCTCTAAGTGGGTGACACCACATCACTATGTACCTCCTGGGCACAATCACTGTCACAAACCTCCATTTCCACTATGCTGCTGTGGGGCTCCGGATCCCGAATGTCACAAACCTCCATTACCACTATGCTGCTGTGGGGCTCCGGATCCAGAAAGCGTGGGTATGAAAGGTCCAGTTTAGTCCAGCATATCTTTGCAGCTTTAGATCTCTTTCCTTTAGATGGCATGATGATATTCACACAGCTCTAATTTCTTTTTGTAAATGTAGCTAGTTGAAACACCTTAAATACTCTCTACTATATAAAACTTATTTCCAAACTTTTAAAGTATCAAAAATCCAAAGTGTCCCAGACAATAGCCCAAACTATGAAGTATTTATATCATGCTAAATGTGCTGGCTATATGTAATTTTTCTAATTTGTTCACCATGACATGTTCCCCTGAGGGGCTTCCTCAGACAGGCTGTGTGGGCGGAGCAGCTGGAAAGTGAAAGTAAATATCCCAGCATGCATTGCAGCAAGCATCTTCAGCGGAGTAGTCACTTGACATCCCCACCCACCTGTGTTCCTATAGAGACAAGAGCCCCTCAGACTTCTGTACAGACACAGCAATAGAAAGCACACCCCAGTCCCAGCAGTAAAGAGAGGTCACTTCACGGCAGTTGCCGTTTTCAAACGGTTGTAGTTAAAAAATTATAAATCCTACACCAAAGAGCTTTATATTGTGATAATCCCAAGACCCAGATATACATTTAGATGCATAGTATGTCTCTGAAATATTAAAAATGAATGCACAGTCAAAGTTTAGAAATTGACCTTCAAATTTGAGGTGGCTAGAGTGGAATTTCAATGAATGTCAATGGACGGCGTGAGTTGCAAACAAATGGTCATATTGTGAAAACTATCAGGACTATGGACTATCAGGTGGGCTTAAAAATGAGGGAGTGGTGGCAGTTTAGAAATCATGTCCTGATTTTTCAGCTCACACTCTAGCTTTTGTCAGCTCACACTCTAGTTTTGAACATTCCGCCATTCATTCCTATGGGACCAATTTCACCACAAAAACGCCGATATTTCGTGAACTATTCGGTTAAACGTTCCACAATGTAATAGCACACCAATCGGAAACAATCCGCACGTTTTGGTGTATTACTGTCTATGTAGTGTAAAAACTGTGGGAGGAGTTTGGGTGGTAAATTTGGCTATAATAAGAATATATATGTGAGATAACAGTCTTGCCATGCAAGAACACTTAAATATTGTCAGAGTGACAATAACATATATAGGTATGGATAAATGAATTTTAAAAAACACAGCCATTGGATTTACCCTTTTTATAATTAAAAAAGCATTCCAAAAATTGTTGGTTAAAGATACCTACGGGTGTTTGAACATATGTGTCACGACCGCTACCCCAGCAGCAGTCGTGTCGCACCAGACGGAGGGGAAGGGGGACCCTTATCTACGGATGGGAATAGTATGGCCACCCCTGACTAACCCTAAGCTGGCACCTGTCTGCCCTGATACCCTAGACGGGGTGTGAACCTGTGCGGCGAGCAGTATGCCTAAACCCTCAGTCACCCTAAAGCCTAGAGTGGGGAAAGGCCGATGTGAGCACTAGTCACCATCACTCATGTCTAGGAGAACAGCAGGGGAAGACAGCAACAAACAAACTATATCAGAGATAGACTTATCCAGTCATGAGCAGAGAAGGCGATCCCAATCACGACAGTCCACGCCGGACAAGAGCTCCACAGCAACACCATCAAACGATCTCCTTCAAAGGTCAGAATAGAACTGGAAGTAAGGACTATATCTGGCAATGACTGCAAGTGAAAGTGAAACTAATATAGTAGCTGGGAGTGGCAGACAGGACTCACCTGAGAAGGATGCCTACAAACTCCCAGTCAGGACAAAAAGGTTCACAAGGCAAAACCCAGATGACATACCCTGAACCACGGAGCAAACTCACAAGCTATCGCGAGTAGCAAGTCGCTGCGACCTTCTCCTCCCAGACCTGTCTCGATCAGTCACAGTCGTGACAGTACCCCCCTTTCTACGAGGGGCCCCTGGACCCTCAAGACCAGGCCTCTCCAGATGGGAGCTATGAAAAGCCCGAATGAGTCTGTCCGCTTTTATCTCTGATGCTGGAACCCACATTCTCTCTTCGGAACCATAACCTTTCCATTGCACCAGGTACTGAAGAGAGCGGCGAACATATCGTGAATCAACAATCTTTTCTACCTGAAACTCAAGACTGCCATCAACCACCACCGGTGGAGGCGGTAGTGGCAATGGTTCAGGAGGTTCTACATATCTCTTAAGCAGAGATCTGTGGAAGACATTATGGATCCTTAGAGTCTGAGGTAGCTCCAGACGAAAAGCCACCGGGTTAATGATCTTAATTACCCTATAAGGACCAATAAATCTCGGACCTAATTTCCACGAGGGAACCTTCAACTTGATATTTCTGGTAGACAACCACACCAAGTCATTCACCCCAAGGTCCGGACCTTCAGAGCGCTTCCTATCAGCCGCACGTTTGTATCTACCACCAATTCTCTTCAAACTTTCTTGCACACTCTGCCACACTGAAGAAAGTGAAGACGCAAATCGTTCCTCCTCGGGAATCCCAGACGGCCCCCCCTCACTAAACGTACAAAACTGAGGATGGAAACCATACGCACCAAAAAATGGTGACTTATCGGTGGATTCTTGACGACGATTATTAATGGCAAACTCGGCTAACGGTAAATAAGATGACCATTCCTCCTGATTTTCGGAAACAAAGCATCTCAAATATGTCTCTAGGTTTTGATTGGTACGTTCAGTCTGACCGTTGGACTGTGGATGGAAAGATGAAGAAAACGACAGATGAACCCCTAAACGAGAACAAAAAGCTTTCCAAAATTTAGAAACGAATTGGGTACCACGATCCGAAACAATATCAGAAGGGACCCCGTGAAGCTTCACGATGTGGTCAATAAAAACCTGAGCCAGTGTGTTAGCATTAGGCAATGCGGCAAGAGCAAGTGAAACTAATATAGTAGCTGGCAGTGGCAGACAGGACTCACCTGAGAAGGATGCCTACAAACTCCCAGTCAGGACAAAAAGGTTCACAAGGCAAAACCCAGATGACATACCCTGAACCACGGAGCAAACTCACAAGCTATCGCGAGTAGCAAGTCGCTGCGACCTTCTCCTCCCAGACCTGTCTGGATCAGTCACAGTCGTGACAATATGGTGGTATTGGAAAATATGGTTGCTCATTCTGAACAAGCAGTCCAAAAAGTATGCCCTAATGGGGGCAGATGTCTACCCATGTTTATATATACAAACAGTGGTATCAGAAGAAACAGTGGCTTGTTCTGGACCAATGTCCAAAAGGTATGTGTTAACAGGGGTCAGCAGTAGCAGCACAGCATGGAACCTAACAATCAAGTCAGTAGATGTGTGGCTATGTAGAGGTAGTAGTAGTGGCATAGCAGCAGATGTGTTACTGTGTAGGTAGGGTAATGGTAGTGGCAGTAGGGGAGTAGTAACCGCAGTGACAGCAGCAGCAATATAGTATGGAACAGTATGGTAGGCAGAGAGTTACAGTGGCATGTTTGAGCTATCGATAACTAGCCATTATCAGCAATGACAGATCTGTTCATTGGCATCAGCTTCATTTAACAACTATAATGCTTTGTACACTTGTGGAGGAAATGTTTGTCAGTTTGAGTGTAACAATGCCATCTTACTGCTCTGAATATTTTCTCTCTGATGTCACTGGAAGCTGGACAAGTGTTCCGGGCACTATTTCAATCTGCCTATCAAGAAGTCCATGAGTTTAAGGAACAGGATATATGCCAAAGAATAGGCACAGTCCAGTTAGGACTGAACCTAGTTGTTCAGGTGGTGCATATTTGTTTGCTGATGTGTGTTAGCTTGGCGTAAAAAAAAAAGTCTTCATTTGTTGATCAAACTGAATTTGCTTCTGGTGCAGCTTCTGATACTTGTCACAGCAAAGACTGAGCCAGTTCAGTGACTCAGAATGGTGTGTAGAGGGGTCACCTGGTCAGATACGTTGGTGGTAGGCATCTGCCCGCCAAAAGCTGTGGCAAGTTGTTTACAGAGCATTTCCTATTAGGCAATACAATAACTTTGCATTTTGGCATCAGGGAAACATTCCCCCCAATGCACATACATTGCTTTGAAAGAGATTGTACAAAAACATGCATTTTAAATAATCATAACTTGACACTAATAATATGCCTGACATCAGGGAAGCAAGCAAGTACCTATTTTTTTCTGGCTCCATCCTCCACTGCAATGATTGGAAGCTGTTTTTTTTAACATTAGCATAAACTTGAGCAGTCGCTTTAATAAACATATCAGGGGAGTGAAATTGTTGATGCCTCTGTTGTCCCAGGCTCTTCTTTTTTTTATGTATTCTCTTTTTTATTGAAAAACATGGTATACAACAAGGCAACATCTCAAAGTATTGTCCATCCATAGACCAAAATAGTATACATGAGGTTAGGGGCATATACAAACTAATGCCAGCATATACAAATGCTAGATCTTGGTCAACATATGAGTAATCGCCAAAACAAAAAGTCCTCATGGGTAGTGAAGACTGTCCATAGCCTGCAAAAGTAGTGATTATCCGTGTAGGAGATGGTACCTGTGGCAAAATAAAATAAGCAAGTAAAAATGGGGGTAACATACCACAAAACAAAAAAGAAAACATAAGAAAAGGAAAAAAGAGGAAGAGATGAGACCGACGGAGAGGTTCCATCTAAGCATGAGACATGTGTATCAAGAGAGAGAGATGTGGTCCTTTTTTTTTCTTTTTTTTTTATTATCACACGCTTCCGTTCCAGAACCCGAGGCCAGAGAGTCTATCCAGGGCTGCCACACGCTTAAATCTCGTTGTCTATTCTTAGCTTCCCAACCTGCCAATTCCTCCATCCTGTTAGTTTGCTGGATTTTTGCCTTCCAAGAAGCAATAGATGGTGGGGATGTATCTCTCTATTTTGTCGGAATGAGAAGTTTAGCTGCTGATAGCATATGTGTGGCAAGGTTGTGTTTGGAAGGAGTGGGTCGTGGCAGCCATAGAAAGACTAACTCCGCCGTGAGTGTTATATTCTCTTTCGACCTCTGTCCAGAATTGGGTGATTAAAGGACAAGACCACCAAATATGGTACATAGTACCCCTATCCTGTTCACATCTCCAACATTTGTCAGAGGGGGAGAGCACTGTGTTAAATAAGAAATCAGGTTTTTTATATCATCTGGTGATAGTCTTAAAGGAGTTTTCTTGAAACTGAATAGACCTAGAGAAACCACAAGCATGTGAGAGGATATAATCAGTTTCTTTTTTGAAAAAAAAAAAAAATAATCTTCCCAGTTCCTTTTACCAATATAATCTGCAATAGGGCTTAGGTGAAGCCAGAAGCAGATTATGATATATCAAGAAAATAAGTTTTTAGGAGGAGTTTCTCTAGCCAAGTAGGGTCTGGCAAAGGTGAGAAGAGGGATCTTCTGAATTATTGGCATGTGCGTGTGAAGTCCAGAGATTGAATAAGTGTAGGAGAATTGAGGTTCTTTCATTTGAGTAACAGGGTAAGTGGGGGTTCCGCTTTCAGTATATCGTAAATTCTGAATGTTTTTTAGGGTGTTTCACCAGTTTGTATTAGGAGCCAACGAATGGTCTAAAAAGGAGGGAACAACTCTCAATGGGGCCAATCGAGAGATGTGTCACATTGAAAGTGTTTTTGAAAGATGACATACCTTCATCATCCCTCTGGTCATGTAGCTCATAATTATGCTGACCTGTGGAGGGGGAGTATTTAGCCAAAGGCAATTCAGCCAATGGGGGCCCATTAGTTGTCTTTCTATATCCAGATACGGCGTGATAAGATCAGTGTTAGCTAGAAGGGTCCATCTTGCCAACTGAATGGATTTATAGTATAGTATCAGGCTTGGCATGTAAATACCTCCTTGTACCTTTTTCTGTGAGAGTAAGGAGTATGCCAGTCTAGGCCTTCTGGCTCTCCACAAAAAAGAATTAAACAAGCTCCCGAATTGCACAAAATAGGTAAAGGGAACAATTATTTGGAGTGACTGTAATACATAAAAGATCTGTAGAAGGATATAGGTTGATAAGATGTTTTTCCTGCCAATTCATGACACGTGAGGGATCTCCATGTTTCTCAGTTGAGACATAATTTTAGAAATGAGCTGGGTATAATTTAAACTAAATAGGTGGGAGGGATTAGAGAGGATCATGAGGCCTAAATATTTCATTGCGGAGGGGGACCATTTAAAGGGCACGGAGGCCTTGAGTGAGGATATTAATTTGGGGTCTACAGAAACATTGAGCGCTTCAGACTTAGAGTAGTTGATCTTGAAATGTGAGATCCTGCCATATTGCTCAAATATCTTTAAGATCTCTGGAAAGGCTTCCACAGTGTTTGTGATAAACAACAATAGATCATCAGTGAAAGCTGCAGTGTTATAAGTGAACTGACCTATAGTAAGACTTTGAATTTTCTCTGATTGTCTAAGCTTTAGTAAGAGTATTTCAATGCATAGTACAAAGAAAGAGGGCGACAAAGGGCACCGTTGGCGTGTTCTGTTTGTTATCGGAAACTGTTCAGACAGTGTGCCGTTCATCAGAACAGTGCTGAAGGTTAAGAATATAAGGAAAATATAGCTGATATAAACTGAGAGGGGAAATTGAACTTCCTCAGGGCTTCCTCCCTGAATGCCCAATTGACCCTGTCAAAGGCCTTTTCGGCATCAGTACCTAAGAGGAGAAGAGGTAATTTTTCTGTCTAACTGTATATATGGTATGGATCACTTTCCAAACGTTATGTTTCCCCTCCCTTCCCGACACAAATCCGACCTGTTCTGGCCCAATGAGCTTTGATAGAAGCGGGGCTACGTGGTGGGCCAAAAGCTTTGACCACCATTAAAGATCACAGTTTAGAAGTGAAATGGGCCTGTAACTCCCACATTCCTCTGGGCCTTTCATCTCTTTATGGAGGACGGCAATGTGTGCTCTAAGAGCGTGAGGAGGGAAAGGCATGCCGAAAAGAAAAGAGTTACATACCTCCAAGAAGTTGAGTAATAGATGTTGCTTGAGTTTTTAAAAATATGTGATGGGAAGTCTATCCGGACCGGGGCTTTCCCTGATGGAATAGAATTCAGTTCTTTTTCCAGGTATGCAATGGTGAACGGGGACATCAGGGAGCTTTGATCCTCTGCTCTCAAACTTTGTGTCCTAATCAAGCGTGAGGAAAAAAAGAGACAATGCAGCAGCACTCTGTAAATCAGACAAAGTACAACAATGCTTACAAAAATTATGGTGCTAATACTACGCTTATTTATAAAAGCGAGATGCTTTGACAATGCATTTTGTACAAAACCATCTAAGCCCGTCTGCCGAACGTCAAGGCGGTCTCTGTTAGACGGGTCCTAACACTAAATACTACCTGTTATGCGCCATAATGACCGCCATAAAATTCAGGGAGTGTTGGACCCACATGCATGTTGGATCCACTCTGCCTTTTTCCATTTTTTGTGCCAAAATGGCCTCCATTACAAGGGATGCAGGTACCAACATGCATGCTGAGCCCACTCTATACCCTTCCTGGTGCTAGACAGCTTCCAATGAATGTAGTGAGAGCAGGCTACAGCTGTATAAACCAAATTCCATTTTCCTTGGTGAAAATGTATTGGGACACGCCCTTTTTTGGGAAAATTTTATCGGTGAATGTACACTTTCTTCTGTATGAACCAAATTCATTATTTTTTTGTTGGAAAAATTTTATTGGGACAAGCCCTTTTTTAGGAAAATTTGATGGGTGAATGTACAAGGTAAATAAGGTAAATTTTGCCAACAAAAAGATAATGGAATTTGTATTTGTATGAACCAAATTCCGTTATCCTTTCATAGGTAAAACTTTTTATTTCAAAATTGTTCTTTTAGGTGAAATTGATGGGTGAACCGAATGACGTTGTGGTGAAATTTTTATTTTTTTTTATTCTTTTTTTTCAGTAAAAATGATGGGTGACTGAAAATCTCCTTTTGCTATATGGACCGAATGACGTCGTGTGAGGTCATGTGATGTCGGAAAGTGTGAGGAAAATATATATATATTTTGAAAAACAAATATATAAAAAGGACATGAAAACAGTGACAACCTCCTGATGCTGCCGCCACCTCCGGACTCTGTCATTGTGCCACTCGGTGGCCTCATCATACTGCTGTCATCTCCAGACTCTGTCATTGTGCCACTCAGTGGCCTTCTCCTGATGCTGCTGCTGCATTCGCCATCTCCAGACTCTGTCATTGTGCCACTCGGTGGCCTCCTCATACTGCCGCCACCTCCAGACTCTGTCATTGTGCCACTCTGTGGTCCCCTTATGCAAATTCCACCTCACCACTATGTCATAGGGACACTTTGTAGACTTCACATGCTGTTCCTACCATCCCGACTTCATGACTGGACCAATACTGATGGATTACTGAGCAAATGCTGACCGAGTGAAGGCGGATGCTCCACAGAGAGGATCTGTTTTTTGTGGGTTACTGTTCTGACATCCTCTCCACTCTGTCGGGGTATTCAGAATAGAACATAAATCAGGGAACAAAAGTTTAAACTGAGAAAATGTACCATTTTAAGGGAAAAATATGTTGAATCAGAATTTCATGGTGTCAACAAATCCCCAAAAAGTTGGGACAAGGCCATTTTCACCACTGTGTGGCATCTCCCCTTCTTCTTACAACACTCAACAGATGTCTGGGGACCGAGGAGACCAGTTTCTCAAGTTTAGAAATAGGAATGCTCTCCCATTCTTGTCTAATACAGGCCTCTAACTGTTCAATCGTCTTGGGCCTTCTTTGTTGCACCTTCCTCTTTATGATTTGCCAAATGTTCTCTATAGGTGAAAGATCTGGACTGCAGACTGGCCATTTCAGTACCCGGATCCTTCTCCTACGCAGCCATGATGTTGTGATTGATGCAGAATGTGGTCTGACATTATCTTGTTGAAAAATGCAGGGTCTTCCCTGAAAGAGATGTCGTCTGGATGGGAGCATATGTTGTTCTAGAACCTGAATATATTTTTCTGCATTGATGGTGCCTTTCCAGACATGCAAGCTGCCAATGCCACACGCACTCATGCAACCCCATACCATCAGAGATGCAGGCTTCTGAACTGAGCATTGATAACAACTTGGGTTTCCTTGTCCTCTTTGGTCCGAATGACATGGCGTCCCAGATTTCCAAAAAGAACTTCGAATCGTGACTCGTCTGACCACAGAACAGTCTTCCATTTTGCCACACTCCATTTTAAATGATCCCTGGCCCAGTGAAAACGCCTGAGCTTGTGGATCTTGCTTAGAAATGGCTTCTTCTTTGCACTGTAGAGTTTCAGCTGGCAACGGCGGATGGCACGGTGGATTGTGTTCACTGACAATGGTTTCCGGAAGTATTCCTGAGCCCATTTTGTGATTTCCTTTACAGTAGCATTCCGTTTTGTGGTGCAGTGTCGTTTAAGGGCCTGGAGATCACGGGCATCCAGTATGGTTTTACGGCCTTGACCCTTACGCACAGAGATTGTTCCAGATTCTCTGAATCTTCGGATGATGTTATGCACAGTTGATGATGATAGATGCAAAGTCTTTGCAATTTTTCGCTAGGTAACACCTTTCTGATATTGCTCCACTATCTTTCTGCGCAACATTGTGGGAATTGGTGATCCTCTACCCATCTTGGCTTCTGAGAGACACTGCCACTCTGAGAAGCTCTTTTTATACCCAATCATGTTGCCAATTGACCTAATTAGTGTTAATTGGTCTTCCAGCTCTTCGTTATGCTCAAATTTACTTTTTCCAGCCTCTTATTACTACTTGTCCCAACTTTTTGGGGATTTGTTGACACCGTGAAAATTGGAATCAACGTATTTTTCCTTTAAAATGATAGATTTACTCGGATTAAACGTTTGATCTGTCATCTACGTTCTATTACAAATAAAATATTGACATTTGCCATCTCCACATCATTGCATTCAGTTTTTATTCACAATTTGTTTAGTTTCTTTTTTGGAATCCGGTTTGTATTAGTGAAAAAAAATAAGGGCTTAGTTGCTGTTCAGCGGTGCGTTATATGTTCTAAAGCCTTTTTTTTGGGTGTATCAGTGAAAAAAGAGGCTTATTTGCCATTCAGCGGTGCAGTTATATGTTCGAAAGGCTTATTTTGCGTGTATTAGTGGCAAAAAAAAGCTTATTTGCCATTGTGTGGTAAAGTGAGAAAATGACAGCACTTCTTGGCATATATTAGTGGCAAAAAAAGTATTTGCCGTTCAGCGGTGCAGTATATGTTCTAAAGCCTTTTGTTGTGTATTAGTGGCAAAAAAGGGCTTATAAGCCGTTGTGTGGTAAAGTGAGAAAATTAAAGCCTTTTTTAGCGTGTATTAGTGGAACACAAAAAGTATTATTTGCCGTTTTAATGGTGCAGTTATATGTTCTAAAGTCTTTTTTGGGGTGTAGTAGTGAAAAAAAGGGCTTATTAGAATTTGGGTGGTAAAGTGAGAAAATTGCAGCCTTTTTAGAGGTGTATTAATTTATTTTTTATTTATTTATTTGATCTAACAGTATGTCAGACAGAGAAGTGACAGATCCTGTACAGGGGCGGGGCAGAGGCCTAAAAGTTTCTGGCGCAGGCACAGGTGACAGCAAAGTAAGTGGGCGTGGAAGCAGGAGTCACTTCAAGTGGCCTGAGCTAACAGTGTCATCTAGTGGTCGTGTCTTGACCAGCAACTCAGCAGTACTTGAATGCATGACTCGGTCATCCTCTTCGTCCCAAGTGACATGAGACACCCCCAGCCAAGAGTTGGTGGGTTCTTCAGACAAAACCTTTAGTTGGCATGGCACAGGAGCAGGTCCTGTGCCCTCACCTGTCCTCAACCTGCCTCTGTCCTTTTTTGTTCTCTCAGCCAGAGAAGTATTATATGCTGTGGGCTGAGCTCCACTATACAGCGATGATGAGCTCTTAGAGCACAGTCAGCAGCTACTGCCCAGCCAAGATCTGGTGGAGACATCCACCGCTTCCTCTGGTAGGTGGGAAACTAGGGATGAGGAGAGTGGCGTGGGAGCTTGTGTTGCAAGCGGTCAGGCTCCTGGCTCAGAGACCATTGAGGAGGACATCAGTGATGTGCAGACAGTACTCAATGATGATGTAGCCGATCGCAAATTGGGAGCCGGGTGACGAAGTGGCTTCATCATCATCAGGAGAAGAGGGAGGCAGCTTGCAAGTGAGGCAGTGGTGGAGCCAGCAAGTTGGTAGCGTGTCCGGGAGTCAGCAGGGTGGCAGCAGTGGGAGGTCGGGAGATAAACATGCCTGGGTAGACCACCTGCTTCGTAGAAGCCTACCTGCCGGCAAAGTAGTTGTGCAGGGGTTCAGGGAGGCAGCGTCAGTAGAAGTCAGTCAGTGCGGAGTGTTGGGGGTAAAATCACCTACACGGTGGTATGGCAGTTTTTTGTTAAGCCGCCGGAGGAGGTGAACACAGCCATTTGCCGAATCTGTGGGCAGAAGGTGAAGCGTGGCCAGGGTGCCAATGTTGGCACCATGGTCCTGTGTCAACATATGCAACTTCTTTTGAGTAGGCTTTTGAGATAAAGAGAGCCTATTCTTGTGTCCTAAAATCTACAGTTAGGGCTCATGCACACGACCGTGTGCTGCCCGTGGTCGTATTGCGGCCAACATACGGCGGGTCCGCAATACACGGGCACCGACCGTGTGCATCCCGCATCACGGATCGCGGACCCATTCACTTCTATGGGTCCGCAATCCGGAAGATGCGGAACGGAGGCACAGAACGGAAGCCCACGGAAGCACTACAGAGTGCTTCCGTGGGTTTTCTGTCCTTGCCTCCGCACCGCAAAAAAATAGTGCATGCACTACTTTTTTTGCGGTGCGGACAGATCATGGACCCATTCAAGTTGAATGGGTCTGGATATGTCTGCGACCGCCGCACGGATGTTGCCGTGCATTGGGGACAGCAATTTGCGGTCCCCAATGCACGGAACGGCCAGCACACGGTCATGTGATTGAGCCCTAAAACAGAGGGAGAAAGAAATAGACTTTTCAAAGCGATCAGAGCACTTTTGATTCAGGTCAAAATTATTTGGAAACAAAATTAATCAGACCGAATCAGAAATTTGTTAAGTAATGCTTCCAATATATTTCTGCTGACAGTGAGGGAGTATGTATTCCCTGTTGAAAGTTGTTTTGTTGCTGTATTTTGGGGTCAGAACTATTCGGTTATGTCCAGATGGACAAATTTTGTTCAGTGGATTTTATTAAGGGGAATTTTTAAAGTCAGGAGTCTGTGTTGCAGTAAATGTATCAAATGTCACACAACATTTGGTAAATTTGGTGCATGTGTCTGAGATGTTACTACACATTCAATGCCACTCCTTTATTGGAGTAAGACTATAACAATTTTTGTGACTTTTTAAAAAGTCGTATTTGATAAATATGGCTCAAATCAGCTCGACAGATTCATTATATGCCACCCACTTTTGAAAACTGGAGTGAGCGGTCTAAAAATGCAAACTCTTGCAAAACGTTTGTGAAAATAAGACCAAAAGGTTGCAACACTTTATTTTGCCCCTTTTTGAAGCCAGAATTCTGGAGTGCAGAGCTGGATCATTTCTCTCTGCAATCAAAACCTACAGCACCTACACACATCTATTCACACAAATATATTACAGGCACGGCATTACTGTCTCCATATAGTGAAATATATTAAGCTAAAAATGTTGTAGCTGATGCTCTAAATCTGCAATGTGTGGTTACATAAAAAAATTAAAAAATAAATAAAAAATCTGGCAGTTCTCATTCTCCCAGAAGTTGTTTTTACTAGATGACTTTTAGAAGCAGCAGACAATATGTTCTGAGTTTCTGTTTGAGATCTGTTTTTTAGTTCTACTTGTTTAGATCCCCTGGGGATTTCTGATTTACACTTCAAGCACTTTCAACTCATTTTACAGGAGTTTAATAAAACTGTGAATGTATCTTGAACACAATAGATACACTTAGAAAAGATAGTCTTTTTGTTATTATCATGCCATTTTGTCTCTATTATACAAAATACAGCTTACGTTGATAATTTTCACTTTCTTTCAACTAAAGCAAATTATCTTATTTTGTAATTGTTCTTGTTTGTTTGTTTGTTTGCTTGTATCCTAGCAGTAAAAAAAGAAAATCTCAGTTTAATTTCTTATTCAGTCTTACATTCCAAAATGGGTAACATCTACATTCTTGAAAACTTTACGACAATGATCTTCATGCTTAGTGAGTAGCCTGAACATTTTAAAGGGGGCTATCCCAAAAAGCTATTGCTATGCAATGAATAGGGCATTTCAAATGAAGTGTAATTGTAATATGCATGAACATTTCCTCTGTGATAACACCTCCTTCTGTTTCTCCTGTGGCTGAAATTCTGGTCTACCTTCCCTGGTATTCAATGGCGGTACTGCATGTCCAGCAGTTTCCATGCTCTCTTCCTTCTTTCAATGGCAGAGACTTCATAGTGAAACAGGTGAAGTAGTGCAGACACTTTTTCATTGATCTATCCCTACTTCTATATGCATAAAAAAACATTTAGTCATGTATAAAAAGAGAGAGAGAGCTGGGCACTCACGCCAACCACTGAGGAAGGGACCATCCAAAGTCCCAAAACGCATTTAGTTTAGATCCTCCATTTGAATATAAAGATAATTGCAACTTACAGCAATCATTCCATATAGAAATTTTAAGTTTGTGACAATTTCCGACCCGGAACTACGAATGAAAACACTGGCGCCAGTTGGGAAAGCACGTATATAAGGCAGACGCCGGTAAGTTAGCAGGAACGGGGGGCCTGGTGCAGTATACCACGTGGTACGCCGCAAAGCGTACACCGAATATCGCCCGTGATCGAACCTGGCTTGTGAGTATAACTTATTGTTCAGAGGAAAACTCAAGTGATTTGTTGGCTGTGATGTTAAATTTTTACGCTTATACAAGTTGACTTTAATACGACAACTAATTGGATATATTTTCAAGGTAATGTGATTTGGAATACTACGAAAATTCCTGACACTATCATTGTGGAAACGTATAGATAGACTATTTTATTTCATGCGATTATTATCAGAATAATGCGATCATTGTATAGGTTGGATGGAAGTACTGCAGTAATTTGTCAATTGTTACAATACAGTGTGATTAGTTTTACGGCGGATTGATCGGATCCATCTATTACTCCGCACTTAGTCCCTCTTTGAGTGGATTGCTACATTGTAAAGTCTGGCCAGACCATTGATTATATATATTTTTTAAGTTTTCAAATGTGTACAGTATACCACTCATTTTAATATCTTATTATATATTATTATATATTACTTATAAAGTACCACCTACTCCAGATAGTGTGAGTGCCCAGCTCTCTCTTTTTATCTATACTGTTATTTTCATAGATTGGGTGAATCTGTCAGCTGTGAGCACCCACCCGGGGAACCAGGCGCAGTAGTGCTACTTTTCCACATTTTTTCCACATTTAGCTATGTGTCTCCCTCTGTAGACAGTAGGAAATGGGAGGGGGGGATTACATACCATAATGTTTGTTCTGTCTTCATACAGGGTCACACAGTGTGCAGTCTGAAATTCAGTATAAACCACTCCTGTCTTCCAAGTAAGAGGACTGTTTTCTGTAGTCTAACTTGTTTATTGGTAGAACAGGAGCATTTGATGTGTGATCAATTGATTGGGAAAACTATAAGAATACAAATAACATGTATCAGCAGAAAGCATAGAAGAGCATGTATTATAACATGACACTGGGCTTATGTCCAAAACGGCTGCCTATACATGGATTGCATGCCTAGCATCTAACAGTTACAAACTCTTCCCTGAGTAACACTTATACAGATGTAGCAGGGTTAACACTCAAACTCTTAACTCAAATTTCTTAACTCATCGCGTTATCTTGAAACAAAAGCCATTGAAAAGCAATTGAAGGTGTTTGCTTAACGCATTTAGTTTAGATAACACATCTCATAAATCATGAGTGTTAACTCTACTACATCTGTACCTAGCTAAACAGCACTGCATACACATAGTGATGGACGAACATCGGCCAAGACGGTTTGCGAAAGCGATCGCGCAAACGCAATTAAATGTTCGCGAACTGCAAGTTCACGGCGGGCCCCATTCACTTTAATGGCAGGCTAACCTGAAAAACCTTCAGCTCATATTTGCAGCCAAGAAATAATTACTAGAAGTACACAAATAGTCCCACAAAATAGACAGTGATATACCAGAGTGGGATCATTGGCAAAAATTCCCACAAAAAATATGTACTTTAATCAGGGGCCATTTTTATGCATTTTAAAGGAAAACTCTCAAAAATGTGCCCTGCTGGAGCCTAGAAATTTTTTATTTCCTATCGGTTTGATGTATACAAATGTGCAGCACTACAGATTTTTGTATCCTGCAGAGTCCATTAAAAAAATGCATAAGTTAACGTAATTTTTTTTTCTACCATGGAACTGTATGGTTAACAGGCGCCACTGTACGGCATCAGTCTGAGGCATCTGTTAACGTATACATTTTTGGTATGCATTAAATGGATGGCAAAAATAGGATGTGAACCCAGTCCTAGTGTCAGAATAAGCACCAGTACACAGCAGAGCAGCGTGGCGGAGAAAGGAGGCCGCTACGTACTGACAAAGCGCTACCTGGTCCTGGCGGTCAGGGATGAGGACTGTGTTTCCCAAGGATCATTTTCTACTGGGAAATACAGGGCACAGGATAATACACTAGAATCTACAGTATATAATATAAAGATCTTAGACCTACCCCCGAATAATAATACAATTGGGTGGTCATTTATTATATAGAAAGAAGTCTATGTTAGGCGTATTTCTGACACAGATTGCCAGATAATCCCCATTTAGGAGATATTGAGTGGTATGGCAGGTACATCGATGCCCTGCTCATTGTTTGGGCCGACGATATATCTGCCATACCTTCATTTCAGGCCTATCTCAATGATAACCCCTATGGTCTCCGCTTTGTGTGTTCACAAAATGCGGTTACCACTGACTTTTTGGACCTAACCTTAACAGGTGTAGTGAGTGAATTTATCCAAACAAAAACATATCGTAAATCAACAGTGGGCAATACAATTCTCAGGGCAGACAGCCATCACCCTATACACACGGTGAAGGCTATACCAGTTGGCGAATTCATTCGTGCAAGACGCAATTGCAGTGATGATGCATTATTCCATAGTGAAAGTAAAATCATCACTGCATGTCTTCTGTCCAGATGTTATCCGATGTGGATGATCTTGAGGGCACAGAGAATAGCACAAAAGAAAATATGCAGGGATCTGTTATTTGGAAAAAACATAGCCAACAACAAATCTCAAAATAAACAACTGCCAACTCTGGTTCTTACATATAGTAACCAGTTCAATCAAATCCGAAAATCAATCTCAAAGTGCATTTCTCTGTTGTTTGAAGATCAAATATTATATAAACTGTTGAGAGATGGACACAGGGTGGTCTCCAGACAACCTACGTCTCTTGCGACTTCCCTATCTCCCTCTTTTTTCACTTCCTTAGGCCTCATGCACACAACCATTTTTTTTTGCTGTCCGCAAAAATGGGGTCCGTGATCCGTGTCCGTTTTTTCTTCCGTGGGTCTTCCTTGATTTTTGGAGGATCCACGGACATGAAGGAAAAAGTCGTTTTGGTGTCCGCCTGGCCGTGCGGAGCCAAACGGATCCGTCCTGACTTACAATGCAAGTCAATGGGGACGGATCCGTTTGACGTTGACACAATATGGTGCAATTGCAAACGGATCCGTCCCCCATTGACTTTCAATGTAAAGTCAGGAGTCCTTATTATACCATCGGATCAGAGTTTTCTTCAATCCAATGGTATATTTTAACTTGAAGCGTCCCCATCACCATGAGAACGCCTCTATGTTAGAATATACCATCGGATTTCAGTTAGATCGTGAAAACTCATATCCGACAGTATATTCTAACACAGAGGCGTTCCCATAGTGATGAGGACGCTTCAAGTTAGAATATACTACGAACTGTGTACATGACTGCCCCCTGCTGCCTAGCAGCACCCGTTCTCTTACAGGGGGCTGTGCTCCGCACAATTAAGCCCTCAGGTGTCGCACCTGAGGGGTTAATTGTGCGTATCATAGCCCCCTGAAAGAGATCAGGTGCTGCCAGGCAGCAGGGGGCACACCCTCCTCCCTCCCCAGTTTTAAATTCATTGGTGGCCAGGGCGGCCCCCCTCCCTCCCCTGTATTACTGTACATTCATTGGTGGCCAGTGGGCCCCCCTCCCTCCCCTGTATTACTGTACATTCATTGGTGGCCAGTGCGACCCCCCCTCCCTCCCCTGTATTACTGTACATTCATTGGTGGCCAGTGGGCCCCCCCTCCCTCCCCTGTATTACTGTACATTCATTGGTGGCCAGTGGGCCCCCCCCTCTCTCCTCCTCCTAATTAAAATCCCCCCCATCATTGGTGGCAGCGGAGAGTTCCGATTGGAGTCCCAGTTTAATCGCTGGGACTCCGATCGGTAACCATGGCAACCAGGACGCTATTGCAGTCCTGGTTGCCATGGTTACTTAGCAATTTTAGAAGCATTATACTTACCTTCGCTGTCTGTGACCGGCCGGGCGCTCCTCCTACTGGTAAGTGAAAGGTCTGTGCGGCGCATTGCTTATAGCACAGACCTGTCACTTACCAGTTGGAGGAACGCCCAGCCGGTCACAGACATCGCAGGTAAGTATAATGCTTCTAAAAATTGCTAAGTAACCATGGCAACCAGGACTGCAGTAGCATCCTGGTTGCCATGGTTACCGATCGGAGCCCCAGCGATTAAACTGGGACTCTGATCGGAACTCTCCAGTGCCACCAATGATGGGGGGAAGATTTTAATTAGGAGGGGGAGGGAGGTGGGGCCGCACTGGCCACCAATGAATGTACAGTAATACAGGGGAGGGAGGGGGGGCCCATATGCTTTCTGCGATCTGCGATCCGTCTGTGTGAAAGTAGCCTACGGCCACGGATCACGTACGCGGATGCCAATCTTGTGTGCATCCGTGTTTTTTCACGGACCCATTGACTTGAATGGGTCCGTGAACCGTTGTCCGTCAAAAAAATAGGACAGGTCCTATTTTTTTGACGGACAGGAAACACGGATCACGGCCGCGGATGAAAAACGGTGCATTTTCCGAGTTTTCAACGGACCCATTGAAAGTCAATGGGTCCGCAGAAAATCACGGAAAACGGAACAACGGCCTCAATAAGTTTTTTTGGGGGGCAACTGGTAAATCACACCAGTAGAAATTATTGGTTCCAATAGTGTTTGTCACTCTGTGTAGATGCTGTAACGCAGCAAAACCGCAAACAAATGCTGCACTGCCTATATGCACTATATAGAAAGTATATTATTGGAATATAACACCCCTGCTTCAATCAGTTTTTTGGGGGGGCAACTGGAAATCACAGCAGTAGAAATTATTTCTTCAAATAGTGATTTCACTCTGTGTAGATGCAGTAATGCAGCAAAACCGTAGACAAATGCTGCACTACCTAAATGCACTATATAGAAAGTATATTATTGGTATATAACACCCCTGGTTCAATCAGTTATTTTTGGGGGGCAGCTGGTAAATCACACCAGAAGAAATTATTTCTTCAAATAGTGTTTTTCACTCTGTGTAGATGCGGTAATGCAGCAAAACCGCAGACAAATGCTGCACTACCTAAATGCACTATATGGAAAGTATATTATTGGTATATAACACCCCTGCTTCAATCAATTTTTTTGGGCGGAAACTGGTAAATCACACCAGTAGAAATTATTTGTTCCAAGAGTGTTTGGCACTCTGTGTAGCTGCCGTATTGCAGCAGAACCGCACACAACTGCTGCACAATACAAATGCACTATAATATACTTTCTATGTTAGAAAGTATATTATAAGTATATAACACCCCTCAGTATGTCACACCTATCAATAGCACACCTATACCAGTCCTTAAAAGGACTTTGTGGCCCTATTAGCTAGCGATTTGTGTCCCTAACAGTCTGTCCCTGATTCACACAGCAACCTCTCCCTACACTGGCAAAAGACTTAATGTAAAATGGTGATCAGATCGGGGGTATGTTTATGTGCTGAAATGTCTCAATTGGCTGTCCTGTACCACCTGATGGATGTGTCATGGGTCAAAGTTTTTCACAATGTAAAAAAATATTGCGGGCGTGTATATCGCCATATGTTCGCCCATTCGGCGAACAGCGAACGAGCAAAGTTCACCGCGAAATGACCACCGGGCGAACCGCAAGGCCGTCTCTACATACATAATGTCCCAGAAATAAAAGTATATGTCTCACCAAATATGCTTGCAAAAGGATGGTGGAGTTTAAGAAGAAGATATGCAGAAGGACAACTCTGCTGGTGTGTCCTTGATGACTGTAGACTGTAGACTGGGCTTCTCTTTCCCAGAATGCATTACACTCCCACAATACAATGATCTTTATTAACAGAAAAACTAAGTGTAGTACATTTTTAACACCGCTAGATGGTTCTATTACCACACTAATAACTACAGAATACCAAAACTAAAGGGAAACGTGATCTGTAATGTTTGTGAAGGTTCTCATTTATCCAGGTCATGGTATATCTGTAAAGAATAAATCAAGGCAACTGGACTTACTGTATGTTGCGGAACCCGCCTCGCCACTGGGCATTGGAGAGGCCTGGCTACCCGCCTCCTACCTGCTGACTATGGCCCCTGGTAAATTTGTACGTTTGAATGCAATATTTGGGCATAGTTATATAAGTTCATGTATTTTTCTGTCTTTGGAATTTTGTTGTATGTTATGTGAGGGTACCCAGATAGCTAATTTTATTGTATTCGTTTATTCTGAGTGCCATTCACCTAATGATATGCACTCAGACTTGAGCTATCTGGGGATATGTTAAATGTCTGTGGTTGCTGTGGGGTTGTGACATTGTATGTTTAAATGGTGATTTCTGTCCTGTTGTCCCCACATGTGTATTGGCGATTTCCCTTTGTCCTGAGAGATAATTGAATTGCTCCTCGGGTGTCTCCAGGGCAGAGAGGAGGAAACCATGATTCATTGTGGGGATGTGTTGTGTCTGTGTATCCTGAGTTGCTACATATCTGTCCTGTGTCACAGTCTTCCTTTTGGTCACCTAGGGGCGTGTACACCAGATGGGGACCTGCATAAATACGGGCGGGTAGCCCTCAATAAAGTGTTCCTGTTTTAACCCTCAAAGTGAAGTGTTGTCTCATTCTTGGGGGAGGATTTATGGTATGCTGTTCCAGTTTGACTGCTAGGAGTGTAAACCTATTCGTATGGTTTCCTATTCAACTGTCTACAGCATTCATATGCTTGAAAGGATTTATATGCTTCTTCGGTTCGGTGATTGTGGTGTCTGCCAGAGTGCTTGGAAACCTCAGGAAACGCTAGGAACCTCTGTCAACGGAGGTACTCAGTCGGGGTGCCAGGTGATCTGTTACATTGGTGACAATTAGAGTTGAGCGAACACCTGGATGTTCGGGTTCGAGAAGTTCGGCCGAACTTCCCGGAAATGTTCGGGTTCGGGATCCGAACCCGACCCGAACTTCGTCCCGAACCCGAACCCCATTGAAGTCAATGGGGACCCGAACTTTTCGGCACTAAAAAGGCTGTAAAACAGCCCAGGAAAGAGCTAGAGGGCTGCAAAAGGCAGCAACATGTAGGTAAATCCCCTGCAAACAAATGTGGATAGGGAAATGAATTAAAATAAAAATAAAATATATAAAAATAAACCAATATCAATTGGAGAGAGGTCCCATAGCAGAGAATCTGGCTTCACGTCAGCAGAGAATCAGTCTTCATGCCATAGCAGAGAATCTGGCTTCACGTCACCCACCACTGTAACAGTCCATTGTCATATATTTAGGCCCCGGCACCCAGGCAGAGGAGAGAGGTCCCGTAACAGAGAATCTGGCTTCATGTCAGCAGAGAATCAGTCTGCATGTCATAGCAGAGAATCAGGCTTTACGTCACCCAACACTGGAACAGTCCATTGTCAGATATTTAGGCCAAGGCACCCAGGCAGAGGAGAGAGGTCCCGTAACAGAGAATCTGGCTTCATGTCAGCAGAGAATAAGTCTGCATGTCATAGCAGAGAATCAGGCTTCACGTCACCCACCACTGGAACAGGCCACTGTCACATATTTAGGCCCAGGCACCCAGGCAGAGGAGAGAGGTCCCATAACAGAGATTCAGGCTTCATGTCAGCAGAGAATCAGTCTTCATGTCATAGCAGAGAATCAGGCTTCACGTCACCCACCACTGGAACAGGCCACTGTCACATATTTAGGCCCAGGCAGAGGAGAGAGGTCCCATAACAGAGATTCAGGCTTCATGTCATAGCAGAGAATCAGGCTTCACGTCACCCACCACTGGAACAGGCCACTGTCACACATTTAGGCCCCGGCACCCAGACAGAGGAGAGGTTCATTCAACTTTGGGTTGCCCCGCAATATAATGGTAAAATGAAAATAAAAATAGGATTGAATGAGAAAGTGCCCTGGAGTACAATAATATATTGTTAAGTGGAGGTAGTTAATGTCTAATCTGCACAAGGGATGGACAGGTCCTGTGGGATCCATGCCTGGTTCATTTTTATGAACATCAGCTTGTCCACATTGGCTGTAGACAGGCGGCTGCGTTTGTCTGTAATGACGCCCCCTGCCGTGCTGAATACACGTTCATACAAAACGCTGGCCGCTGGGCAGGCCAGCACCTCCAAGGCATAAAAGGCTAGCTCTGGCCACGTGGACAATTTGGAGACCCAGAAGTTGAATGGGGCCGAACCATCAGTCAGTATGTGGAGGGGTGTGCACAGGTACTGTTCCACCATGTTAGTGAAATGTTGCCTCCTGCTAACACGTTCCGTATCAGGTGGTGGTGCAGTTAGCTGTGGCATGGTGACAAAACTTTTCCACATCTCTGCCATGCTAACCCTGCCCTCAGAGGAGCTGGCCGTGACACAGCTGCGTTGGCGACCTCTTGCTCCTCCTCTGCCTTCGCCTTGGGCTTCCACTGGTTCCCCTGTGACATTTGGCAATGCTCTCAGTAGCACGTCTACCAACGTGCGCTTGTACTCGCGCATCTTCCTATCACGCTCCAGTGTAGGAAGTAAGGTGGGCACATTGTCTTTGTACCGGGGATCCAGCAGGGTGGCAACCCAGTAGTCCGCACACGTTAAAATGTGGGCAACTCTGCTGTCGTTGCGCAGGCACTGCAGCATGTAGTCGCTCATGTGTGCCAGGCTGCCCAGAGGTAAGGACAAGCTGTCCTCTGTGGGAGGCGTATCGTCATCGTCCTGAGTTTCCCCCCAGCCACGCACCAGTGATGGGCCCGAGCTGCTTTGGGTGCCACCCCGCTGTGAACATGCTTCATCCTCATCCTCCTCCACCTCCTCCTCATCCTCGTCCTCCTCGTCCTCCAGTAGTGGGCCCTGTCTGGCCACATTTGTACCTGGCCTCTGGTGCAAAAAACCTCCTTCTGAGTCACTTCGAAGAGACTGGCCTGAAAGTGCTAAAAATGACCCCTCTTCCTCCTGGGCCACCTCCTCTTCCATCATCGCCCTAAGTTTTTTCTCAAGGAGACATAGAAGTGGTATTGTAACGCTGATAACGGCGTCATCGGCACTATCCATGGTGGTGGAGTACTCGAAACAGCGCAATAGGGCACACAGGTCTCGCATGGAGGCGCAGTCATTGGTGGTGAAGGGGTGCTGTTCCGCAGTGCGACTGACCCGTGCGTGCTGCAGCTGAAATTCCACTATGGTCTGCTGCTGCTCGCACAGTCTGTTCAGCATGTGCAAGGTGGAGTTCCACCTGGTGGGCACATCGCATATGAGGCGATGAGCGGGAAGGCCGAAGTTACGCTGTAGCGCAGACAGGCGTGCAGCAGCAGGGTGTGAACGCCGGAAGCGCGAACAGACGGCCCGCACTTTATGCAGCAGCTCTGACATGTCGGGGTAGTTGTGAATGAACTTCTGCACCACCAAATTCAGCACATGTGCCAGGCAAGGGATGTGCGTCAAACCGGCTAGTCCCAGAGCTGCAACGAGATTTCGCCCATTATCGCACACCACCAGGCCGGGCTTGAGGCTCACCGGCAGCAACCACTCGTCGGTCTGTTGTTCTATACCCCGCCACAACTCCTGTGCGGTGTGGGGCCTGTCCCCCAAACATATGAGTTTCAGAACGGCCTGCTGACGTTTACCCCGAGCTGTGCTGAAGTAGGTGGTGAAGGTGTGTGGCTGACTGGATGAGCAGGTGGAAGAAGAGGAGGAGGAAGCTGAGTAGGAGGAGGAGGAGACAGGAGGCAAAGAATGTTGCCCTGCGATCCTTGGCGGCGGAAGGACATGCGCCAAACAGCTCTCCGCCTGGGGCCCAGCCGCCACTACATTTACCCAGTGTGCAGTTAGGGAGATATAGCGTCCCTGGCCGTGCTTACTGGTCCACGTATCTGTGGTTAGGTGGACCTTGCCACAGATGGCGTTGCGCAGTGCACACTTGATTTTATCGGACACTTGGTTGTGCAGGGAAGGCACGGCTCTCTTGGAGAAGTAGTGCCGGCTGGGAACAACATACTGTGGGACAGCAAGCGACATGAGCTGTTTGAAGCTGTCTGTGTCCACCAGCCTAAATGACAGCATTTCATAGGCCAGTAGTTTAGAAATGCTGGCATTCAGGGCCAGGGATCGAGGGTGGCTAGGTGGGAATTTACGCTTTCTCTCAAATGTTTGTGAGATGGAGAGCTGAACGCTGCCGTGTGACATGGTTGGGATGCTTGGTGACGCAGGTGGTGGTGTTGGTGGTACATCCCATGTTTGCTGGGCGGCAGGTGCCAACGTTCCTCCAGAGGCGGAGGAAGAGGCCGAGGCGGCGGCAGCAGCAGAAGAGGCCGAGGCGGCAGTAGCAGAAGAGGTAGCAGGGGGAGCCTGAGTGACTTCTTTGTTTTTAAGGTGTTTACTCCACTGCAGTTCATGCTTTGCATGCAGGTGCCTGGTCATGCAGGTTGTGCTAAGGTTCAGAACGTTAATGCCTCGCTTCAGGCTCTGATGGCACAGCGTGCAAACCACTCGGGTCTTGTCGTCAGCACATTGTTTAAAGAAGTGCCATGCCAGGGAACTCCTTGAAGCTGCCTTTGGGGTGCTCGGTCCCAGATGGCGGCGGTCAGTAGCAGGCGGAGTCTCTTGGCGGCGGGTGTTCTGATTTTGCCCACTGCTCCCTCTTTGTCTTTTGCTACGCTGTTGGCTCGGTCTCACCACTGCCTCTTCCTACGAACTGTGGAAGTCAGTGGCACGACCTTCATTCCATGTGGGGTCTAGGACCTCATCATCCCCTGCATCGTCTTCCACCCAGTCTTGATCCCTGACCTCCTGTTCAGTCTGCACACTGCAGAAAGACGCAGCAGTTGGCACCTATGTTTCGTCATCATTAGAGACGTGCTGAGGTGGTATTCCCATGTCCTCATCATCAGGAAACATAAGTGGTTGTGCGTTAGTGCATTCTATCTATTCCACCCCTGGGGAAGGGCTAGGTGGATGCCCTTGGGAAACCCTGGCAGCAGAGTCTTCAAACAGCATAAGAGACTGCTGCATAACTTGAGGCTCAGACAGTTTCCCTGATATGCATGGGGGTGATGTGACAGACTGATGGGCTTGGTTTTCATGCGCCATCTGTGCGCTTTCTGCAGAAGACTGGGTGGGAGATAATGTGAACATGCTGGATGCACTGTCAGCCACCCAATTGACTAATGCCTGTACCTGCTCAGGCCTTACCATCCTTAGAACGGCATTGGGCCCCACCAAATATCCCTGTAAATTCTGGCGGCTACTGGGACCTTAGGTAGTTGGTACACTAGGACGTGTGGCTGTGGCAGAACGGCCACGTCCTCTCCCAGCACCAGAGGGTCCACTAACACCACCACGACCATGTCCACGTCCGCGTCCCTTACTAGTTGTTTTCCTCATTGTTACCGTTCACCACAATAAGAAAAATATTATTCGGGCCAATGTATTGAATTAAAATTCAGGCCTTTTTTTACAGACACCTAACACTGTCTGGCTATCTATTTAGGTACCGTATTACACTAATACAGGCACACAAGTAATGACAGATTTGGTTGAATATAAATGTGAGGCCTATTTTTTACGCGCTGTGTGACAGATATACCTTTAATCACAGAATTAGACTTGTATCTGCACTGTAGCGTGTGTGTTAAGTTTTTCAGAATGACACTATCAGCACCTTGAATCTAAGATATCCTTTTTGGGATAGATTTAAAGTAGGCCTGATATAGCAGAAACTACTAATTTTGAGAATGGCAAATTTGGGAATAGTTTTTTAACCCAGAACAAAAACTGTGCTTTTACGGTCACTACAAATAATTTGACCAGCTAAAACAGTACAGATTTGGTTGAATATAAATGTGAGGCCTATTTTTTACGCGCTGTGTGACAGATATACAGGGAGTGCAGACTTATTAGGCAAATGAGTATTTTGACCACATCATCCTCTTTATGCATGTTGTCTTTCTCCAAGCTGTATAGGCTCGAAAGCCTACTACCAATTAAGCATATTAGGTGATGTGCATCTCTGTAATGAGAAGGGGTGTGGTCTAATGACATCAACACCCTATATTAGGTGTGCATAATTATTAGGCAACTTCCTTTCCTTTGGCAAAATGGGTCAAAAGAAGGACTTGACAGGCTCAGAAAAGGCAAAAATAGTGAGATATCTTGCAGAGGGATGCAGCACTCTTAAAATCAAGCGTTTCATTCAAAATAGTCAACAGGGTCGCAAGAAGGGTGTGGAAAAACCAAGGCGCAAAATAACTGCCCATGAACTGAGAAAAGTCAAGCGTGCAGCTGCCAAGATGCCACTTGCCACCAGTTTGGCCATATTTCAGAGCTGCAACATCACTGGAGTGCCCAAAAACACAAGGTGTGCAATACTCAGAGACATGGCCAAGGTAAGAAAGGCTGAAAGACGACCACCACTGAACAAGACACACAAGCTGAAACGTCAAGACTGGGCCAAGAAATATCTCAAGACTGATTTTTCTAAGGTTTTATGGACTGATGAAATGAGAGTGAGTCTTGATGGGCCAGATGGATGGGCCCATGGCTGGATTGGTAAAGGGCAGAGAGCTCCAGTCCGACTCAGACGCCAGCAAGGTGGAGGTGGAGTACTGGTTTGGGCTGGTATCATCAAAGATGAGCTTGTGGGGCCTTTTCGGGTTGAGGATGGAGTCAAGCTCAACTCCCAGTCCTACTGCCAGTTTCTGGAAGACACCTTCTTCAAGCAGTGGTACAGGAAGAAGTCTGCATCCTTCAAGAAAAACATGATTTTCATGCAGGACAATGCTCCATCACACGCGTCCAAGTACTCCACAGCGTGGCTGGCAAGAAAGGGTATAAAAGAAGAAAATCTAATGACATGGCCTCCTTGTTCACCTGATCTGAACCCCATTGAGAACCTGTGGTCCATCATCAAATGTGAGATTTACAAGGAGGGAAAACAGTACACCTCTCTGAACAGTGTCTGGGAGGCTGTGGTTGCTGCTGCACGCAATGTTGATAGTGAACAGATCAAAACACTGACAGAATCCATGGATGGCAGGCTTTTGAGTGTCCTTGCAAAGAAAGGTCGCTATATTGGTCACTGATTTGTTTTTGTTTTGTTTTTGAATGTCAGAAATGTATATTTGTGAATGTTGAGATGTTATATTGGTTTCACTGGTAAAAATAAATAATTGAAATGGGTATATATTTGTTTTTTGTTAAGTTGCCTAATAATTATGCACAGTAATAGTCACCTGCACACACAGATATCCCCCTAAAATAGCTAAAACCAAAAACAAACTAAAAACTACTTCCAAAAATATTCAGCTTTGATATTAATGAGTTTTTTGGGTTCATTGAGAACATGGTTGTTGTTCAATAATAAAATTAATCTTTAAAAATACAACTTGCCTAATAATTCTGCACTCCCTGTACCTTTAATTACAGAATTAGACTTGTATCTGCACGGTAGCGTGTGTGTTTTTCAGAATGACACTATCAGCACCTTCAATCTAAGATATCCTTTTTGGGATAGATTTAAAGTAGGCCTGATATAGCAGAAACTACTAATTTAGAGAATGGCAAATTTGGGAATAGTTTTTCAACCAAGAATAAAAAATGTGCTTTGACGGTCACTAAATATAACTTGACCAGCTAAAACTGTACTGATTTGGAGGAATAGAAATGTCAGGCCTATTTTTTAGGCGCTGGGTGACAGGCTCAACTTGCCCCTGATGTAGTATATGGCCAAAAAATAACCACACTATTGATGGTTAAATGCATTTGATGAAAGCTTGACCCTGATGTAGGATATAGCAAAAAATAACCACACTATTGATGGTTAAATGCACTTGGGTGACACAGGCTCAGCCTGCACCTGATGTAGTATATGGCCAAAAAATAACCACACTATTGATGGTTAAATGCACTTGATGAAAGCTTGACCCTGATGTAGGATATAGCAAAAAATAACCACACTATTGATGGTTAAATGCACTTGGGTGACACAGGCTCAGCCTGCACCTGATATAGTATATGGCCAAAAAATAACCACACTATTGATGGTTAAATGCACTTTGGTGACACAGGCTCAGCCTGCACCTGATGTAGGATATAGCAAAAAATAACCACACTATTGATGGTTAAATGCACTTGGTGGTAGCTTGTGCTGGCGCACCACAAGCCACAAAATGGCCGCCGATCACCCCAGAAAAAAGTGATATAAAAACGCTCTGGGCAGCCTAAAAAAAGTGAGCAATTCAATATCAGCACTCCAATGATCCACAGCTGGAGATCGATCACTGAATTAAGTCTTTTGGAGGAGTTAATCTGCCTAATCTCGCCCTAACGTCGCAGCAGCAACCTCTCCCTACGCTTGTATCAGCAGAGTGACGTGCAGCGCTACGTGACCCAAGCTTATATAGAGGCTGGGTCACATGCTGCACTGGCCAATCACAGCCATGCCAATAGTAGGCAAGGCTGTGATGGCCTCTTGGGGCAAGTAGTATGACGCTTGTTGATTGGCTGCTTTGCAGCCTTTCAAAAAGCGCCAAGAAAGCGCCGAACACCGAACCCGAACCCGGACTTTTACGAAAATGTTCGGGTTCGGGTCCGTGTCACGGACACCCCAAAATTCGGTACGAACCCGAACTATACAGTTCGGGTTCGCTCATCCCTAGTGACAATCAGTGGAATGGCGTCCTGGTGTGAGAGGAACAACACCCTGGAGACACAGGAATTATTATGGAGCGGCATAGAACCAGCGAGTCCCTGGACAACGCTCGAGGTAGAAAATGAATTTAACCGGAGGTTACAGAACCTCTGGGCACCACTGGTCAAGCCAATAGTAGAGGCAACCAGGTTGGACTGCAGAGAGAGCGCCCGACAAGAGATGTGGGAAGAAACCCTAGAAGGTGTCCAGCGTTGGCGAGGTGAGCGTCTTCCCAGCAAGGAGCAGCGATTACAAGCCAGAGTGGCCCTACGGATACCTATGCTGGGAGAACAGGCCCAGGAGGAATTGGTGATGCAACTTAATTCACTGGCATGGAGAGAACTGGGTCTCGATGATGCATACCAAGCACTACGCTGGTATGCGGTTCAGCGGGTTCCCGGAATGGCCAAATTTGACAAACCCGAGGGCAAGGATTATAATGGCCCTGGCTTATTATGGGGGGCCTTTGCAGAACCGGAATTTGGGAGTGCGGCAGAGTCACGGCTTTGGGACATATTTGACTACAGAGAGGCCGTGCTGGATCTCCCTATGGCCGAAGACCTAAGGCCAGACCTGATTGAACTGGCTGTCCAGGAATGGGAACTGGAGCAGGATTACCAGCACCTGTTCAGCTCCAGTCAGTCACCCTATACCCTGCAAGTACCACCAGAGCAGTGGGAGATCGAACAGAATTATGCGGACTTATATGATCAAGTGACACCGCCTGTCTCTAACCTGATGGGGCTTATGGACTGTACACCATTGGGAGCGTTGAGTTTCGTTCCCCCTCCCCAACAACTAAGCCCGTCATCAGGAGACCTGCATTCGGTACCTCCTACTCCCCAACCAGCCCCAGAAATGAGGGACCTTATCGACTGGTCCGGGGAAGACCCACAGATGGCAGGTGGAGATGGGACTGCGGTTTCTCTACCAGCCCTACAGGGATGCATCCCCAGCGGCAGAATATTTCACCGGGAGGGGAGAATCTCCTTCCCCCTCCCCAGCGGCAGCCTAGCTTACCAAGGGGAGACAGTAAGCCCCACAACAGTGCAGATGGGACCGTAGTCTCTGCACCTACACCACTGGGGATAGGGACAGTCTGTCCTGGTCCCCAACAGCAAGACAAAGTATTGGAAGGGGAGACAGTTGTTTTTCCCCTACAACAAGAGAGGGTGTCGCAGGGAGAGGAGCCTGTTACCTCCTCTCCCCACTGGCAGTCTACGGTTCAGGGAGAGGAGCCTGTTACCCCCTCTCCCCAGCGGCTGAAAGTGTGTAAGGGAGAGAAGTTTGTTACCAGCCCTCCCCAGCGGCAGCCTAGCACACCAAGGGGAGACAGTAAGCCCCACAACAGTGTAGATGGGACCGTAGTCTCTGTACCTGCACCACTGGAGATATGGACAGTCTGTCCTGGTCCACAACAACAGGACAATGTATTGGAAGGAGAGGCAGTCGTTTTTCACCTACAACAAGAGACGGTGTCGCAGGGAGAGGAGCCTGTTACCTCCTCTCCCCACTAGCAGTCTACGGTTCAGGGAGAGGAGCCTGTTACCCCCTCTCCCCAGCGGCTGAAAGTGTGTAAGGGAGAGGAGTTTGTTACCCCCCCTCCCCAGCGGCAGCCTAGCACACCAAGGGGAGACAGTAAGCCCCACAACAGTGCAGATGGGACCGTAGTCTCTGTACCTGCACCACTGGAGATATGGACAGTCTGTCCTGGTCCACAACAACAGGACAATGTATTGGAAGGAGAGGCAGTCTGTTTTCCCCTACAACAAGGGAGGCTGTCGCAGAGAGAGGAGCCTGTTACCCCTTCCCCCCAGCAACAGCTTTGTTCAACCAGGGGAGAGGGCACCCTGGTTACCTTCCCCCAAGCCATGGATCTACAACTGGGCACAAGTGGCAGGGGGCCATAGGGACAACTACACCCTTGGAGAAAGGCTGGCTGACTATCAGAGCCCCAGACCGACTGGAGGTCTGGAGTCTGGATAGTCTCAATGGGAAAGGGGAGAAATGTGGCGGAACCCGCCTCGCCACTGGGCATTGGAGAGGCCTGGCTACCCGCCTCCTACCTGCTGACTATGGCCCCTGGTAAATTTTTACGTTTGAATGCAATATTTGGGCATATTTATATAAGTTCATGTATTTTTCTGTCTTTGGAATTTTGTTGTATGTTATGTGAGGGTACCCAGATAGCTAATTTTATTGTATTTGTGTATTCTGAGTGCCATTCACCTAATGATATGCACTCAGACTTGAGCTATCTGGGGATATGTTAAATGTCTGTGGTTGCTGTGGGGTTGTGACATTGTATGTTTAAATGGTGATTTCTGTTCTGTTGTCCCCACATGTGTATTGGCGATTTCCCTTTGTCCTGAGAGATAATTGAATTGCTCCTCGGGTGTCTCCAGGGCAGAGAGGAGGAAACCATGATGCATTGTGGGGATGTGTTGTGTCTGTGTATCCTGAGTTGCTACGTATCTGTCTTGTGTCACAGTCTTCCTTCTGGTCCCCTAGGGGCGTGTACACCAGATGGGGACCTGCATAAATACGGGCGGGTAGCCCTCAATAAAGTGTTCCTGTTTTAACCCTCAAAGTGAAGTGTTGTCTCATTCTTGGGGGAGGATTTATGGTATGCTGTTCCAGTTTGACTGCTAGGAGTGTAAACCTATTCGTATGGTTTCCTATTCAAATGTCTACAGCATTCATATGCTTGAGAGGATTTATATGCTTCTTCGGTTCGGTGATTGTGGTGTCTGCCAGAGTGCTTGGAAACCTCAGGGAACGCTAGGAGCACCCGTCAACGGAGGTACTCAGTCGGGGTGCCAGGTGATCCGTTACATTGTAGATTTCTTGAAAACGTTTCACTCTTTCTTCCAACGAGCTTTCTCAATTCTGAGTGACTGTACAAGAATTCTCTGGGAATAAATATGTAACTGAATCAACATCTGGCAATTATACCCAGCATGGGGTCAGAGGAATCTGTAATGATTCTTAAACTCTGGCAAATGAACTAAGATCATTTTCTAGCCCTGCTCTGCAGAACAATGTTATTTATTAGTGTAATTACTGGGGTTCTGTGAGAGGAGTAAGAAAGAAGAGTGGGGCTTTGGAAACTATGGGAGTATGGTAAAAAATGACAAGCTTTTGCCAGTCCAAAGAAAGTGAAGTGATTGGAGCTGCAGAAGGGCGAGCAAACAAAATAAAAGAGAGACAATTATACTGGAGAGTAGCATTCATATAGTTACAATAATTGCACTACTCCAATTTTTATTTTATTTTTTATTAGTAGGATAACCACTTGGACATAGTGGTCAGCTCTGCCAGATAGTTGATCAACTGTAGCATTTATGCAGGATTATTGCTATTACTGTAGTAATATGAAGACAGAGCACAGAGTGATAGCACATTTACTATTTTCATTTAAATGACTTAAATGGATATGATCATTAAGGTGCTGGGGCAGTTCACTTTCATCTGAATAGTCATAGCTTTCACAGAGGCAACGGCCCAAATTTTCAAATCCTATATGGGGTATAAGCTTAGACAGGCTGTCTAGACTTGTACCAGATTTGTCACATTGTCACAGATTTGATGATAAATGTGGTACTGGGATAGACACTTATGTCTAACTCTATACCAACTATTGATATGCTTACATTAAGTCATGCCTCCCTTCCTGAGAATTTCCACCCCTTTTCAAACAAGAAAAAATAAATAAATAAATAAATACAAATATGGATAACACATACTAATACAATGAATTGATCTATTGCTGATCAGCACAACTTACATTGCTCCACAGCATAATTAGTTTTATATATAATTATTAGTGTTGGGCGCGAATATTCGAATCACAAATTTTAACCCTTTCAGGACCAAGCCATTTTTCACCTTAAGGACCAGGCTATTTTTTGAAAATCTGACCAGTGTCACTTTATGTGTGAATGACTTTAAAACGCTTTTACTTATCCAGGCCGTTCTGAGATTGTTTTTTCGTCACATATGGTACTTCATGACACTGGTAAAATAGAGTAAAAAAAATTCATTTTTATTTATAAAAAAATACCAAAATTACAAAAAATTTTGAAAAATTTGCTAATTTCCAAGTTTCAATTTCTCTACTTGTATAATACATAGTTATACCTCCAATAATAGTTATTACTTTACATTCCCCATATGTCTACTTCATGTTTGGACCATTTTAGGAATTACATTTTATTTTTTGTGGACGTTACAAGGCTTAGAAGTTTAGAAGCAAATCTTGAAATTTTTCGGAAAATTTTCAAAACCCACTTTTTAAGGACCAGTTTAGGTCTGAAGTCACTTTGTGAGGCTTACATAATTGAAACCACCCAAAAATGACCCCATTTTGGAAACTACACCCCTCAAGGTATTCAAAACCGATTTTACAAACTTTGTTAACCCTTTAGGTGTTCCACAAGAGTTATTGGCAAATGGAGATGAAATTTCAGAATTTCAATTTTTTTGCAAATTTTTTATTTTAATCCATTTTTTCCAGTAACAAAGCAAGGGATAACAGCCAAACAAAACTCAATATTTATTGCCCTGATTCTGTAGTTTATAGAAACACCCCATATGTGGTTGTAAACTACTGTACGGGCACACGGCAGGGCACAGAAGGAAAGGTGCGCCATATGGTTTCTGGAAGGCAGATTTTGCTGGATTGGTTTTTAGACACCATGTACCATTTGAAGCCCCCTGATGCACCCCTAGAGTAGAAACTCCAGAAAAGTGGTCCCATTTTGGAAACTACGGGATAAGGTGGCAGTTTTGTTGTACTATTTTAGGGTACATATGATTTGTGGTTGCTCTATATTACACTTTTTGTGAGGCAAAGTAACAAAAAATAGAAATTCTGAAATTTCATCTCCATTTTCCATTAACTCTTGAGGAACACTTAAAGGGTTAACAAAGTTTGTAAAATCAGTTTTGAATACCTTAAGGGGTGTAGTTTCCAAAATGGTGCCACTTTTTGGAGTTTCTACTCTAGGGGTGCATCGGGGGGGGGGCTTCAAATGGGACATGGTGTCAAAAAACCAGTCCAGAAAAAACTGCCTTCCAAAAACCATATGGCGCTCCTTTCCTTCTGCGCCCTGCCGTGTGGCCATACAGCAGTTTACGACCACATATGGGGCATTTCTATAAACTACAGTATCAGGGCAATAAATATTGACTTTTGTTTGGCTGTTAACCCTTGCTTTGTTACGGGAAAAAATGGATTAAAATTTAAAATTTGCCAAAAAATTGCTGTTTTGGCACTGTTTTTATTTTTTATTATTTACAACGTTCATCTGACAGGTTAGATCATGTGCTATTTTTATAGAGCAGATTCTTATGGACGCGGCGATACCTAATATGTATACTTTTTTTATTTATTTAGGTTTTACACAATAATATCATTTTTTAAACAAAAAAAAATCATGTTTTAGTGTCTCCATAGTCTGAGAGCCATAGTTTTTTAACTTTTTAGGCGATTGTCTCAGGTTGTGTATAATTTTTGCGGGATGAGATGACGGTTAGATTGGAACTATTTTGGGGCGCATATGACTTTTTGATCACTTGCTATTACACTTTTTGTGATGTAAGGTAACAAAAAAATAGCTTTTTTGACACAGTTTTTTTTTTTTTTTTTACAGTGTTCATCTGAGGGGTTAGGTCTTGTGGTATTTTTATAGAGCAGGTTCTTACGGATGTGGAAGTACCAAATATGTCTACCTTTTTTTAATTTATCTAGGTTTTACACAATAATATAATTTTTGAAACAACAAAAAAAAACATGTTTTAGTGTCTCCATAGTCTGAGAGCCATTTATTTTTTTATTTTTTGGGCGATTGTCTTGTGTAGGGGCTAATTTTTTGTGGGATGAGATGACGGTTAGATTGGCACAATTGTGGGGGGCATACGCTTCTTTAATCGCTTGGTGTTTCACTTTTAGTGACGTAAGGTGACAAAACAAATGTTTTTTTAACACAGTTTTTTTTGTTTGTTTTTTGACAGTGTTCACCAGAGGGGTTATGTCATATGATATTTTCATAGAGCAGGTCGTTACGGACGTGGAGATACCTAATATGTATACTTTCTTTTATTTTTTTAAGTTTTACACAATAATATCATTTTTGAAACAAAAAAAATCATGTTATAGTGTCTCCATAGTCTGAGACCTGTATTTTTTATTTTTTTTGGGCCATTGTCTCATGTAGGGGCTCATTTTTTGCGGGATGAGGTGATGGTTTGATTTGGTACTATTTTGGCGTACATGCGACTTTTTGATCACTTTTATTACCGTTTTTGGGAAGTAAGGTAGGCAAAATTTCAATTTCCTAATAGTTATTTTTATGGCGTTCACCATGCGGGGAAAGTAACATGACCGTTTTTTATATCAGGTCGTTACGGACACAGCGATACCTAATATGTGTAGTGTATTTTATTTTTTAAAATTTTTATTCAGTGATAAATGTGTTTTTTTTATCTTTACTTTTTTTCACTTTAAAAAAAATAAAAATTGACTCAGATCCAGTGGGTCTGATGTTTGTATAATACAGTACAGTACTCTATATAGGGTACTGTACTGTATTTTACTTACACTTTTTCTGAACAGATCTCTGCCTTTAGCACAGATCTGTTCAGCACCATGGACAGCAGGATGCCTGAGAAGGCGTCCTGTTGCCATGGGAACCCTCCCTCTGTGATCCTTTCCTGTTGGGTGGCTGCAAGGGCACAGCAGCCCCCCGATGGGAGAGGGAGGGAGCTCCCTGACTGTTAACATCTTCCATAGAGCGCTCCGTACAGACCGCGGTATGGAAAGGGTTTAACAGCTGACATCACAGCACAGATGTCAGCCATTTATACCAGAGTGTCAGTAATGTGCTGACACTCTGGTATACCCATTGGACGCCAATGAATATTCAAGAGGAGGCAGGCGGGGGATCGCAATCCCGCCTGCCGAACCGCCCGCCTCCCGCACCGCCCGCAACCCCCCCTTCCGCACCACCCGCCGTCATAAAATCATTTAGGGGTGCAGGGGGGGGTGAAAAATCTTTATTTTCGGCATTTTAAAGTTTATGATCCCCGCGATCAGAAACTGCAGAAAGCGCTGCAAACCGCAGGTCTGAATTGACCTGCGGTTTGCAGCGATCGCCGATACGGGGGGGTCACAGGACCCCCCTCGGCATTGACCCAAGGTGCCTGGCTGTGTGTAACAGCCGGGGTCTCAGCGCTGTCACCATGTCTGCAGACATGGTGACAGTTTAATGCCATGATGTGTATACTCGTCATGGAGCGCTAAGTAGCAGTGCTCCATGACGAGTATACACGTCATAGGTCGGGAAGGGGCTAATCGCGAATATCTCCACTTCGAGAATTTGCAAAGATTTCTAATATAGTGCTATATATTTGTAGTCACGAATATTCTAGATTTGTTTTCATCTGAACCCATGATCCCTCCCTGCTTCTTACTTGTGGGCCAATGAGAAGGCTGCAATATCTTTGTCTGAGCTTAGCAACATCCATAGCAACCAATTGGAAAGTTGCCTACCCCTTACTATATAAGAACCTCCCCAGCAGCCATTTTCTGCTGTTTTTTGCAGTTCTGAGAGAGATAGCAGTGTCATTGCTGTCCTCTGTGCTACATTTTCAACTTCTAGCAGCTTGAAAATGTAGGAAAAGTGACCCGCGCCTGTATTGTGTGCGCAATGCGCGCATATTGCATTGCCAATTGGAGATAGCCTTGCGGTTCGCCCTGTGGTCGTTTCACAATGTTGCACAATACGCCAAACATGCGAACATATGGCAATGTCCGGCGGCGCCATATTCTTTTGCATTGCGCCGAACTTTGACCCATGACACATCCATAAGGTGGGACAGGACAGCCAATTGAGACGTTTCAGCACATGGACACACCCCCACCCTATAACAGAACCCGATCTGGCTGCCATTTTACATTCTTTGTTTTGCCAGAATGAGGGCTGCGATACACCTGCTTTCACAAAATACTGATTAAGGGGATCTATATACCTGTTTTCTGCAAATATTGATTGAGGCCTGCAATATACCTGCTTCCACAAAATACTGATTAAGGGGTTTGATATAACTTCTTCCACAAAATACCTTCTTCCACAAAATATTGATTGAGGGCTATGATATACCTGCTTCCACAAAATACTGTTTTAAGAAGTTTTATATACCTGCTTCCACAAAACACTGATTAAGGTGTTTGATACACCTGCTTTCACCAAATATTTATCGAGGCATACGGTATACTTGCTTCCACAAAATACTGATTAAGGGATTTGATATACCTGCTTCCACAAAATATTGATTGAGGTCTGCGATATACCTGCTTCCACAAAATACTGATTAAAGGGATTGATATGCCTGGTTCTACCAAATATTGATTGAGGCCTACGATATACCTGCTTCCACTAAATATTGATTAAGGGTTTGATATACTTATTTCCACCAAATATTGATTGAGGTCTACGATATACCTGCTTCCTCAAAATACTGATTAAGGATATTGATATATCTGCTTCCACCAAATATTGATTGAGGCCTGTGATAAACCTGCTTTCACAAAATATTGATTAAGAGGTTTGATATATCTGCTTCAACCAAAACCTGATTGAGGGCTGTGATATACCTGCTTCCACAAAATACTGATTAAGGGGATTGAAAAACCTACTTCATTCAAATATTGATTGAGGCCTACAATATTCCTGCTTACAGAAAATACTAATTAAGAGGTTTGATATACCTGCTTCCACAAAATACTGATTAAGGGGATTGAAAAACCTGCTTTATTCAAATATTAGAATACTGATTAAGGGCTACAAAATACCTGCTTTCACAAAATACTGACTAAAGGGATTGATATAACTGCTTACACCAAATATTGATTGAGGCCTGCCATATAACTGCTTCCACAAAATACTGATTGAGGGCTGCGATATACCTGCTTCTACAAAATACTGATTAAGGGATTTGATATATCTGCTTCCACAAAATACTGATTAAGGGCTACAAAATACCTGCTTTCACAAAATACTGACTAAAGGGATTGATATAACTGCTTACACCAAATATTGATTGAAGACTGTCATATAACTGCTTCCACAAAATACTGATTAAGGGGTTTGATATTCCTTTTACCACAAAATATTGATTGAGAGCTGCAATATACCTGCTTCCACAAAATACTGATTAGGGGTATTGATATACATAAACCAAATATTGATTGAGGCCTACGATATTCCTGCTTACAGAAAATACTGATTAAGGAGTTTGATATAACTGCTTCCACAAAATACTGATTAAGGGGATTGATATACCTGCTTCCACCAAATATTGATTGAGGCCTGCGATATACCTGCTTCCACAAAATACTGATTAAGAGGTTTGATATTCCTTTTTCCACCAAATATTGATTGAGGGCTGCAATATACCTGCTTCCAGAAAATAATGATTAAGGGGTTTGATATATATATATTTACACCAAATATTGATTAAGGGCTGCAATATACCTGCTTCCACAAAATACTGATTAGGGGGATTAATATACATGCTTCCAGCAAATATTGATTGAGGCCTATAATATTCCTGCTTACAGAAAATACTGATTGAGGGCTGCGATATACCTGCTTCCACAAAATACTGATTAAGGGTATAGATATGCCTGCCTCTACCAAATATTGATTAAGGCCTACGATATAACTGCTTCCAAAATATATTGAATAAGGGTTTTGATATAATTATTTCCACCAAATATTGATTGAGGGCTACGATATACCTACTTAATCAAAATACTGATTAAGGATATTGATATACCTGCTTACACAAAATATTGATTGAGGCCTGCGATATACCTGCTTCCAAAAAATACTGATTAAGGGGTTTGATATATTTGCTTACACAAAATATTGATTGAGGGCTGCAATATACCAGCTTCCACAAAATACAGATTAAGGGGTTTGATATATTTGCTTACACAAAATATTGATTGAGGGCTGTGATATACCTGCTTCCACAAAATACTGATTGGGAGGATTGATATAAATGCTTCCACCAAATATTGATTGAGGCCTATGATATTCCTGCTTACAGAAAATACTGATTAAGGGGTTTGATGTACCTGCTTCCACCAAATATTGATTGAGGCCTGCCATAAACCTGCTTCCACAAAATAATGATTAAGGGGTTTAACCACCTCAGCCCCCAGTGCTTAAACACCCTGAAAGACCAGGCCACTTTTTACACTTCTGACCTACACTACTTTCACCGTTTATTGCTCGGTCATGCAACTTACCACCCAAATGAATTTTACCTCCTTTTCTTCTCACTAATAGAGCTTTCATTTGGTGGTATTTCATTGCTGCTGACATTTTTACTTTTTTTGTTATTAATCGAAATTTAACGATTTTTTTGCAAAAAAATGACATTTTTCACTTTCAGTTGTAAAATTTTGCAAAAAAAACGAGATCCATATATAAATTTTGCTCTAAATTTATAGTTCTACATGTCTTTGATAAAAAAAAAATGTTTGGGTAAAAAAAAAATGGTTTGGGTAAAAGTTATAGCGTTTACAAACTATGGTACAAAAATGTGAATTTCCGCTTTTTGAAGCAGCTCTGACTTTCTGAGCACCTGTCATGTTTCCTGAGGTTCTACAATGGCCAGACAGTACAAACACCCCACAAATGACCCCATTTCGGAAAGTAGACACCCTAAGGTATTCGCTGATGGGCATAGTGAGTTCATAGAACTTTTTATTTTTTGTCACAAGTTAGCGGAAAATGATGATTTTTTTTTTTTTTTTTTTTTACAAAGTCTCATATTTCACTAACTTGTGACAAAAAATAAAAACTTCTATGAACTCACTATGCCCATCACGAAATACCTTGGGGTCTCTTCTTTCCAAAATGGGGTCACTCGTGGGGTAGTTATACTGCCCTGGCATTCTAGGGGCCCAAATGTGTGGTAAGGAGTTTGAAATCAAATTCTGTAAAAAATGACGAGTGAAATCCGAAAGGTGCTCTTTGGAATATGGGCCCCTTTGCCCACCTAGGCTGCAAAAAAGTGTCACACATCTGGTATATCTGTATTCAGGAGAAGTTGAGGAATGTGTTTTGGGGTGTCTTTTTACATATACCCATGCTGGGTGAGATAAATATCTTGGTCAAATGCCAACTTTGTATAAAAAAATGGGAAAAGTTGTCTTTTGCCAAGATATTTCTCTCACCCAGCATGGGTATATGTAAAAAGACACCCCAAAACACATTCCCCACCTTCTCCTGAGTACGGAGATACCAGATGTGTGACACTTTTTTGCAGCCTAGGTGGGCAAAGGGGCCCATATTCCAAAGAGTACCTTTCGGATTTCACAGGTCATTTTTTACAGAATTTGATTTCAAACTCCTTACCACACATTTGGGCCCCTAGAATGCCAGGGCAGTATAACTACCCCACAAGTGACCCCATTTTGGAAAGAAGACACCCCAAGGTATTTCGTGAGGGGCATGGCAAGTTCCTAGAATTTTTTATTTTTTGTCACAAGTTAGTGGAAAATGATGATTTTTTTTTAAATTTTTTTTTTCATACAAAGTCTCATATTCCACTAACTTGTGACAAAAAATAAAAACTTCCATGAACTCACTATGCCCATCAGCGAATACCTTGGGGTCTCTTCTTTCCAAAATGGGGTCACTTGTGGGGTAGTTATACTGCCCTGGCATTCTAGGGGCCCAAATGTGTGGTAAGGAGTTTGAAATCAAATTCTGTAAAAAATGACCTGTGAAATCCGAAAGGTGCTCTTTGGAATATGGGCCCCTTTGCCCACCTAGGCTGCAAAAAAGTGTCATACATCTGGTATTGCCGTACTCAGGAGAAGGTGGGGAATGTGTTTTGGGGTGTCATTTTACATATACCCATGCTGGGTGAGAGAAATATCTTGGTCAAATGCCAACTTTGTATAAAAAAATGGGAAAAGTTGTCTTTTGCCAAGATATTTCTCTCACCCAGCATGGGTATATGTAAAATGACACCCCAAAACACATTCCCCACCTTCTCCTGAGTACGGAGATACCAGATGTGTGACACTTTTTTGCAGCCTAGGTGGGCAAAGGGGCCCATATTCCAAAGAGCACCTTTCGGATTTCACAGGTCATTTTTTACAGAATTTGATTTCAAACTCCTTACCACACATTTGGGCCCCTAGAATGCCAGGGCAGTATAACTACCCCACAAGTGACCCCATTTTGGAAAGAAGAGACCCCAAGGTATTCGCTGATGGGCATAGTGAGTTCATGGAAGTTTTTATTTTTTGTCACAAGTTAGTGGAATATGAGACTTTGTATGAAAAAAATAAAAAATAAAAAAATCAGCATTTTCCACTAACTTGTGACAAAAAATAAAAAATTCTAGGAACTTGCCATGCCCCTCACGGAATACCTTGGGGTGTCTTCTTTCCAAAATGGGGTCACTTGTGGGGTAGTTATACTGCCCTGGCATTTTCCAGGGGCCCTAATGTGTGGTAAGTAGGTAAATGACCTGTGAAATCCTAAAGGTGCTCTTTGGAATATGGGCCCCTTTGCCCACCTAGGCTGCAAAAAAGTGTCACACATGTGGTATCGCCGTATTCAGGAGAAGTTGGGGAATGTGTTTTGGGGTGTCATTTTACATATACCCTTGCTGGGTGAGAGAAATATCTTGGCAAAAGACAACTTTTCCCATTTTTTTATACAAAGTTGGCATTTGACCAAGATATTTCTCTCACCCAGCATGGGTATATGTAAAATGACACCCCAAAACACATTCCCCAACTTCTCCTGAGTACGGCGATACCAGATGTGTGACACTTGTTTGCAGCCTAGATGCGCAAAGGTGCCCAAATTCCTTTTAGGAGGGCATTTTTAGACATTTGGATACCAGACTTCTTCTCACGCTTTGGGGCCCCTAGAATGCCAGGGCAGTATAAATACCCCACATGTGACCCCATTTTGGAAAGAAGACACCCCAAGGTATTCAATGAGGGGCATGGCGAGTTCATAGAAAAAAAAAAATTTTGGCACAAGTTAGCGGAAATTGATATTTTTAATTTTTTTCTCACAAAGTCTCCCGTTCCGCTAACTTGGGACAAAAATTTCAATCTTTCATGGACTCAATATGCCCCTCACGGAATACCTGGGGGTGTCTTCTTTCCGAAATGGGGTCACATGTGGGGTATTTATACTGCCCTGGCATTCTAGGGGCCCTAAAGCGTGAGAAGAAGTCTGGAATATAAATGTCTAAAAAATTTTACGCATTTGGATTCCGTGAGGGGTATGGTGAGTTCATGTGAGATTTTATTTTTTGACACAAGTTAGTGGAATATGAGACTTTGTAAGAAAAAAAAATAATAATTCCGCTAACTTGGGCCAAAAAAATGTCTGAATGGAGCCTTACAGAGGGGTGATCAATGACAGGGGGGGTGATCAATGACAGGGGGGGTGATCAATGACAGGGGGGGTGATCAATGACAGGGGGGTGATCAGGGAGTCTATATGGGGTGATCACCACAGTCATTGATCACGCCCGTGTAAGGCTTCATTCAGACGTCCGTATGCGTTTTGCGGATCCGATCCATCTATCAGTGCATCCGTAAAAATTATGCGGACATCTGAATGGAGCTTTACAGGGGGTTGATCAATGACAGGGGGGTGATCAGGGAGTCTATATGGGGTGATCACCACAGTCATTGATCATGCCCCTGTAAGGCTTCATTCAGACGTCCGTATGCGTTTTGCGGATCCGATCCATCTATCATTGGATCCGTAAAAATCATGCGGACGTCTGAATGGAGCTTTACAGGGGGGTAATCAATGACAGGGGGGTGATCAGGGAGTCTATATGGGGTGATCACCACAGTCATTGATCACGCCCCTGTAAGGCTTCATTCAGACGTCCGGATGCGTTTTGCGGATCCGATCCATCTATCAGTGGATCCGTAAAAATCATGCGGACATCTGAATGGAGCTTACAGGGGGTTGATCAATGACAGGGGTGTAATCAATGACAGGGGGGTGATCAGGGAGTCTATATGGGGTGATAACCACAGTTATTGATCACGCCCCTGTAAGGCTTCATTCAGACGTCCGTATGCGTTTTGCGGATCCGATCCATCTATCAGTGCATCCGTAAAAATCATGCGGACATCTGAATGGAGCTTTACAGGGGGGTAATCAATGACAGGGGGGTGATCACCACAGTCATTGATCATGCCCCTGTAAGGCTTCATTCAGACGTCCGGATGCGTTTTGCGGATCGGATCCATCTATCAGTGCATCCGTAAAAATCATGCGGACATCTGAATGGAGCTTTACAGGGGGGTGATCAGGGAGTCTATATGGGGTGATCACCACAGTCATTGATCATGCCCCTGTAAGGCTTCATTCAGACGTCCGGATGCGTTTTGCGGATCGGATCCATCTATCAGTGCATCCGTAAAAATCATGCGGACATCTGAATGGAGCTTTACAGGGGGGTGATCAGGGAGTCTATATGGGGTGATCACCACAGTCATTGATCACGCCCCTGTAAGGCTTCATTCAGACGTCCGGATGCGTTTTGCTGATCGGATCCATCTATCAGTGCATCCGTAAAAATCATGCGGACATCTGAATGGAGCTTTACAGGGGGGTGATCAGGGAGTCTATATGGGGTGATCACCACAGTCATTGATCATGCCCCTGTAAGGCTTTATTCAGACGTCCGTATGCGTTTTTCGGATCCGATCCATCTATCAGTGGATCCGTAAAAATCATGCGGACGTCTGAATGGAGCTTTACAGGGGGTTGATCAATGACAGGGGGGTAATCAATGACAGGGGGGTGATCAGGGAGTCTATATGGGGTGATAACCACAGTCATTGATCACGCCCCTGTAAGGCTTCATTCAGACGTCCGGATGCGTTTTGCGGATCCGATCCATCTATCAGTGGATCCGTAAAAATCATGCGGACATCTGAATGGAGCTTTACAGGGGGTTGATCAATGACAGGGGGGTAATCAATGACAGGGGGGTGATCAGGGAGTCTATATGGGGTGATCAGGGAGTCTATATGGGGTGATCAGGGGTGATCAGGGGCTAATAAGGGGTTAATAAGTGACGGGGGGGGGTGTAGTGTAGTGTAGTGGTGCTTGGTGGGACTTTACTGAGCTACCTGTGTCCTCTGGTGGTCGATCCAAACAAAGGGGACCACCAGAGGACCAGGTAGCAGGTATATTAGACGCTGTTATCAAAACAGCGTCTAATATACCTGTTAGGGGTTAAAAAAAACACATCTCCAGCCTGCCAGCGAACGATCGCCGCTGGCAGGCTGGAGATCAACTTTCTTACCTTCCGTTCCTGTGAGCGCGCGCGCCTGTGTGCGCGCGTTCACAGGAAATCCCGGCTCACGCGAGATGACGCGTATATGCGTCGCTGAGCGCAGGGCTGCCACCTCCGGAACGCGAATCTGCGTTAGGCGGTCCGGAGGTGGTTAATATACCCTTTTCCACCAAATATTGATTGAGGGCTGCAATATACCTGCTTCTACAAAATACTGATTAAGGGGATTGATATACGTGCTTCCACCAAATATTGATTGAGGCCTACAATATTCCTGCTTACAGAAAATACTAAATAAGGGGATGGATATACAGTACCTGTATCCATCAAATATTGATTGAGTCCTGCGTGCAGCATTTGTCTGCGGTTTTGCTGCGTTACCGCATCTACACAGAGTGAATAAATAATTTCTACTGGTGTGATTTGCCTTTTGCCCCCCCACCCCCCCCCCCAAAAAAGTGATTGAAGCATGGGTTTTACACTCACCTAAAGATGATCCCCGCGATCAGAAACTGCAGAAAGCGCTGCAAACCGCAGGTCTGAATTGACCTGCGGTTTGCAGCGATCGCCGATACGGGGGGGTCACAGGACCCCCCTCGGCATTGACCCAAGGTGCCTGGCTGTGTGTAACAGCCGGGGTCTCAGCGCTGTCACCATGTCTGCAGACATGGTGACAGTTTAATGCCATGATGTGTATACTCGTCATGGAGCGCTAAGTAGCAGTGCTCCATGACGAGTATACACGTCATAGGTCGGGAAGGGGCTAATCGCGAATATCTCCACTTCGAGAATTTGCAAAGATTTCTAATATAGTGCTATATATTTGTAGTCACGAATATTCTAGATTTGTTTTCATCTGAACCCATGATCCCTCCCTGCTTCTTACTTGTGGGCCAATGAGAAGGCTGCAATATCTTTGTCTGAGCTTAGCAACATCCATAGCAACCAATTGGAAAGTTGCCTACCCCTTACTATATAAGAACCTCCCCAGCAGCCATTTTCTGCTGTTTTTTGCAGTTCTGAGAGAGATAGCAGTGTCATTGAAGCATGGGTTTTACACTCACCTAAAGAATTATTAGGAACACCTGTTCTATTTCTCATTAATGCAATTATCTTGTCAACCAATCACATGGCAGTTGCTTCAATGCATTTAGGGGGGTTGTCCTGGTCAAGACAATCTCCTGAACTCCAAACTGAATGTCAGAATGGGAAACAAAGGTGATTTAAGCAATTTTGAGCGTGGCATGGTTGTTGGTGCCAGACGGGCCGGTCTGAGTATTTCACAATCTGCTCAGTTACTGGGATTTTCACGCACAACCATTTCTAGGGTTTACAAAGAATGGTGTGAAAAGGGAAAAACATCCAGTATGCGGCAGTCCTGTGGGCGAAAATGCCTTGTGGATGCTAGAGGTCAGAGGAGAATGGGCCGACTGATTCAAGCTGATAGAAGAGCAACGTTGACTGAAATAACCACTCGTTACAACCGAGGTATGCAGCAAAGCATTTGTGAAGCCACAACACGTACAACCTTGAGGCGGATGGGCTACAACAGCAGAAGACCCCACCGGGTACCACTCATCTCCACTACAAATAGGAAAAAGAGGCTACAATTTGCACAAGCTCACCAAAATTGGACTGTTGAAGGCTGGAAAAATGTTGCCTGGTCTGATGAGTCTTGATTTCTGTTGAGACATTCAAATGGTAGAGTCCGAATTTGGCGTAAACAGAATGAGAACATGTATCCATCCTCTGATGGCTACTTCCAGCAGGATAATGCACCATGTCACAAAGCTCGAATCATTTCAAATTGGTTTCTTGAACATGACAATGAGTTCACTGTACTAAAATGGCCCCTACCGTCACCAGATCTCAACCCAATAGAGCATCTTTGGGATGTGGTGGAACGGGAGCTTCGTGCCCAGGATGTGCATCCCTCAAATCTCCATCAACTGCAAGATGCTATCCTATCAATATGGGCCAACATTTCTAAAGAATGCTATCAGCACCTTGTTGAATCAATGCCACGTAGAATTAAGGCAGTTCTGAAGGCAAAAGGGGGTCCAACACCGTATTAGTATGGTGTTCCTAATAATTCTTTAGGTGAGTGTATATACTAATAATATACTTTCTATATAGTGCATTTAGGTAGTGCAGCATTTGTTTGCGGTTTTGCTGCGTTACCGCAGCTACACAGAGTGACAACGCTATTGGAACAAAAAGCTTCTACTGGTGTGATATATCAGTTGCCCCCCAAAACAACTGATTGAGGCAGGGGTGTGATATGCCTTCTTCCACAAATACTGCTCTTTTAAAGAGACTTTTGTCACAGGGTCATTTTAAAAATTCCACAGGGATGGTAGGGGTCGGGCAGGTGCACCAGGCCGCAGCCTAAGTGAGAAGTTGCAGAAGGTGTGTGCGGTTATGTCAAAGGATGCACCAGATTTGGTTGAGTGGCTCACTCAGCCTTCCGCTTCTGCACCCTCCTCATCCTCTCTATCTGCACCCTCTTAACTCTCTGCTGTGTGCACTTCCAAAGACACCACCACCTCCGCTCGAGTCAGAAGAATTAGTTTCCCATCCATTACAAGACCTTACCGATGCGCAGCCATTATTGGCATAGGATCAGGAAGAGAAGGTATCAACAGTCGCCACCCAGCAGTCTGACGACAGTACCCAGATCAGCCTAAGGAGGTTGATCCTGCTGTTGCTGCCTACTCCGAGATCTCTAATATCAGGTTGGTGAAGATAATGAATCTGATGATGACGTGTTGATGGACGTCACGTGGGTGCCCACAAGAGAGGAAGAGGAGGGGAGTTTAGAGGGAGAGATGGAAAAGCAGATAAGAAGGAGAAGGAGGAGAAGCAGGCAGAACCTACAGTGCACAGGAGGCAAAAATCTGACTGCTAATGTATCTGGAACAAGCCATCCACCATGCACAGTCAAATCTGGCGCTCCCAGGATGCCGGCACATGGCTGCACAGTGTGGGCTTTTTTTAACGTGTCTGCTGCTGACAATATTGTTGCCATCTGCAGCCTGCGCTGTCAACGCATAAGTCGCGGTAAGCCCAACACTCACCTAGGGACAACCGCCTTAAGAAGGCACCTAGCCTCCCATCACAGAGCCCAGTGGAAGCAACACCGTCAGAACCCACGAAGCCACACTCCCGGCGCTCCCCGTCCTGGCTCTTCTCCTCTCTCCTCCCAGGTGACCTTCACCCCACCTTCCACCCTGCCGCCGTCACGTTCATCTGGCAAAAGGCAGGCTTCCTTAACCCTCTTGCCCAACGGCTGACCGCTGGCTTGTCAGAACTGCTAGCCCACCAACTACTGCCATATAAACTGCTGGACTCGGAGGCCTTTAGAAAATTTGTGGCCATTAGAACTCCGCAATGGAAGGTCTCCGGAAGGAAATATTTCTCCCACAAGGGCATCCCAGAGCTATATGGCCATGTTCAGCGGCAAGTGAATGTTTCTCTGGCACACAGTGTCAGTGCCAAGATACATCTGACCACAGACACGTGGTCTAGCAAACACGGGCAGGGAAGGTACATAACTTTTACTGTCCACACGGGTGGCACCCATGTAGAATTGGTGTTACCACCACGGATTGCATGCAGGCTGACTCTTCTTCCCCTCCTCCTACTCCATCCTCCCTCTCCTCCTTGGCTGACTCCTCCTTTTCCGCTGCTACCGTATCTTCCGCTGCGCCCCCCAAGCTCCCCAGAACATATTTGACGTGCCAGGTGAGATTTTGCCATGCTGTGCTGTGTCTGTTGTGACTGGAAGCAAAGAGCCTAGCTGGTCCTGCACTCTTTTCAGCTCTGCAGTCACAGGCCGATCAGTGGCTAACTCCGCTCAATTTGACAGTTTGTAAAGTGGTGTGCGACAACGGTGCCAATCTGCTGAGCGCGCTGAAACAGGGCAAAATGACACACGTGTATGGCACATGTCCTGAACTTAGTCGTGTAGCAATTCGTTGCCAAATCCCCCGGGGTCCAGGATGTCTTGTGGCAGGCCAGGAAAATCTCTGGCCATTTTAGAAGATCTTACACGGCCATGGCTCGCCTTGCTGACATTTAGCAGTGACAGCACCTGCCCGACAGACTTCTGATTTGTGACTGCCCGACACGATGGATTTCCACCTTGTATATGCTTGATAGGCTGCACCAGCAGAAACGTGCAGTTAACAACTACCTGTACGAACTCTGCAGCAGGACAGGTTCTGGGGAGTTTGGTTTTTTTCACCACGCCGCAGGCGTGTCGCAGCCAGGGTGCCATCAGTGACATCGTACCTTACGCCTTCTTTCTGGAGAGTGCATTGCATTGTGTCATTGATCAAGCCGCCGAGGAGCAGGAAGATGAGGAAGTCGCAATGCTGGATGAATTCACCGGGAGGACTACTCCATCTGAGAGAAGTCAACAACAGGAGTCTGAAGAGGAGTCAGAGGAGGATGGTTCTGGGGCAGAGGAGGAGCAAGAAGAGCATGCTTTAGACTTTTTGGGGATCCCTGGTGTTGTCTGTGACTGGGGGGAGGAGAACAAGGACGACATTATCCTGGATGATGAGCAGGAGCCAGGCCACTACACCGCTTCCAGTTAAGTGCAAATGGGGGCCTTCATACTCCAGTGTTTGAAGAGGGACCCCCGTATAAAAAGCATAAAGGGCAAGGACCAGTACTGGGTGATAACATACTTAGACCACCGGTACAAACACAAAATGGCGGAAATGTTACCAACATCACAGAGGGCTGTCAGAATACAGCACATCCAGGCCTTGCTTCGAGAAATGCTGCATTCTGCTTTTGCAGGCGCTGGCAGAGGAATTTCCACTCACAGAGAAATAGCTGCGGGTACCAATCCAACAGCGCATGCAAGAAGAGGGCAGTTTGAAGATGTGTTGGTCACTTCAGATATGAGATCATTCTTGCAACCAACCCATCGACAGCCGTCCTCTGGATCCAGCCTCAGAGAACGCCTAGACTAACAGGTGTCAGACTACATCGGGTTAACAGCTGATGTGGACGCTCTGAGAGCGATGAACCCCTGGACTACTGGGTGTGCAGGCTTGACCTGTGGCCAGAGCTGGCACAATTTGCCATGGAACTCTTGGCTTGCCCCTCGTCTAGTGTCCTGTCCGAAAAGAAGTTCAGCGCAGCAGGGGAGATGGTGACCGATAAGCACACTCGCCTAGCTCACGACAGTGTGGACTACCTCACATTTCTAAAAATGAGTGAGGCATGGATCTCGGAGGAATTCAACACATGTGACGAGTAGACCACGTTTAATTGAATTTCCTCATGACAGCCTACAAATATCCGCCACCACCCAGAACAGGTAAATACAGCAGCATAAAAGGTCTTTTATGTCCGTTGAATGCCTAATTTTTGGGGCCTGTACTGCTCGACAGTTACATATTTATTCTGTGACCACCTAATTTACTTCCAGCCACAGAATCCAAAGTTCTTTGCTGTCAGGTGAATGCCTATTGCCTAATTTTCTGGGCCTGTGCTGGCCTACAGTTACATATTTATCCTGTGAACGCCTAATGTACCTCCAGCCACAGAATCCAAAGTTATTTGCTGTCAGGTGAATGCCTATTGGCTAATGTTTGGGGCCTGTACTGGTCTTCAGTTACATATTTATCCTGTGAACGCCTAATGTACCTCCAGCCACAGAATCCAAAGTTCTTTGCTGTCAGTGAATGCCTATTGCCTAATTGTTGGGGCCTGTACTGGCCGACAGTTAAATATTTATCCTGTGACCACCTAATGTACATCCAGCCACAGAATCCAAAGTTATTTGCTGTCAGGTGAATGCCTATTGCCTAATTTTTGAGGCCTGGACTGGCCGTCAGTTACCTTTTTATCCTGTGACCGCCTAATGCACCTCCAGCCACAGAATCCAAAGTTCTTTGCTGTCAGGTGAATGTCTATTGCCTAATTTTTGGGGCCTGTACTGGCCGAAAGTTACATATTTATCCTGTGACCGCCTAATGTACCTCCAGCCACAGAATCCAAATTTCTTTGCTGTCAGGTGAATGCCTATTGCCTAATTTTTGGGGCCTGTACTGGCCGACAGTTACATATTTATCCTGTGACCACCTAATGTACCTACAGCCACAGAATCCAAAGTAATTTGCTGTCAGGTGAATGCCTATTGCCTAATTTTTGTGGCCTGTACTGGCCGACAGTTACATATTTATCCTGTGACCACCTAATGTACCTACAGCCACAGAATCCAAAGTAATTTGTTGTCAGGTGAATGCCTATTGCCTAATTTTTGTGGCCTGTACTGGCCGACAGTTACATTTTTTATCTCTAGCCACATATTCACACCCCTGTCTCACTCCTCTGCCTCTAATTATGGTGGCATATGAACAGCATTCATCATAAGGACCTTCTAATGTCACAGGGTCAGGTGACTGCGCCCCCCACGCTGTACTGTGCCCCTTACCCTGTACTGTGCCCCCTTATACCCTGCATTGTGCCCTCTTACTATACCCTGTGCAGTGCCCCTAGTCATTCCCTGTACTGTGCCCTCTTATACTCTTTTATCCGGTCACTGTATGGCGGTGTTATCCGGTCAATGTATGGCGGTGGTATCCAATATCTAGATGGCCATAACTGTATCCCTTTCCCTGCCCACGCCATCCTTTTTTAGACCTGGCATGAGTGGGAAAAATATGCAGATTGCGGTGCTAAGTACCTTTGCGCCACAATCTGTGTCAGAAATACGCCTAACATAGACTTATTTCTATATAATAAATGACTACCTAATTGTATTATTATTCGGGGGTAGGGCTAATATCTTTATATTATATAGATTCTAGCGTATTATACTGTGCCCTGTATTTCCCAGTAGAAAATGATCCTTAGGAAACACAGTCCTCATTCCTGACCACCAGGACCATGTAGCGCTCTGTCAGTACATGGCGGCTTCCCCTCTCCGCCACGCTGCTCCGCTATGTATTGGTGCTTATTCTGACACTAGGGCTGGGTTCACATCCTATTTTTGCCATCCATTTAATGCCTACCAAAAATGTATGCGTTAACAGATGCCTCAGACTGATGCCGTACAGTGCTGTCCGTTCACCACACAGTTCCATGGTATAAAAACATAATTACGTTAACATATGCATTTTTTTAACATGGCTACTGGCATTACTGTGAATGGCAGTACTTACCTGCACGTTTATTGGCTGCGTAGCAGGCAAAAAACGTGCGGGAAGGAGACTCGAGCATCGTGCTCGAGCACACGCGATATTCAGCCGAACACCGCAATGTGACGAGCATCGCGATGCTCGATCCGAACTAGTGTTCAGCCGAGCATGTTAGACAAACACTACCTGTGTCCCAATGATTTTCCCACTGAACATTATATTGTTTAGGTCTTGTCATCTTTTGGAGTATTCAATGATCTGCTTTTGTAAATGTTATTCTTCTTATGGTCCAAATATAAGACCCAATGTAGATTGTATTTGCACAAGTAACATAGTAACATAGTTTATAAGGCTGAAAAAAGACATCTGTCCATCCAGTTTAGCCTGTTATCCTGCAAGTTCATCCAGAGGAAGGCAAAAAAAAAAAAAAAAAACTATGAGGTAGAAGCCAAATTTCCACCCTTTAGGGGAAAAAAATTCCTTCCTGACTCCAATCAGGCAATCAGAATATCTCCCAGGATCAACGACCCCTCTCTAGTAACTATAACCTGTAATATTATTATCCTCCAGAAATACATCTAGGCCCTTCTTGAACTCGTTTAGTGAATTCACCATCACTACCTCCTCAGGCAGAGTGTTCCATAGTCTCACTGCTCTTACTGTAAAGAATACTCTTCTATGTTTGTGTCCAAACCTTCTTTCCTTCAGACGCAGAGAATGTCCCCTTGTCACAGTCCTGGGGATAAATAGATGATGGGAGAGATCTCTGTACTGTCCCCTGATATATTTATACATAGTGTAAAAGGGTGCCGAAGGTCTCCCATCAGCCGCAGACCTGCTGCTTAACTTCCGGAGCGAGGATCTGTGTTTGACCTCGTTCCCAGGGTGGATTTGCTAGCTGGGAGGCTCCCTGCTCCTAGGTCTGCCTTGAGTGCCGAGCTGATCACTCGGTGCTCGACTGGTCGGTCTGTCGGTCATGTGACCCTTGCCACTTCACATGACCCTCACTCCCCATTATAAATAAAGGCAGCCTGCTGGCCACAGGTTGCCTGTTAATTTAGGTTCCTGGCATTTGTTGGATACCTGTATACTTACTTGATCCTGTTCCCTGATGATCCTTTGCCTGCTCCTCCTGTACTGCGCATCCATCCTGGTATTTTGACCTCAGCTTCCACCTGACTATTCTTTGCAGACTTCTTTGGTACTTCTCGACTCTCCTGGTATTTATGACCCCGGCTTCTCCTGACCATTCTTTGCTTTTCCCTCTGTACTGCGTTGTCCTCTTGGTTTTGACTCGGTCCGTCCACTATCCGTTATTTGCCTTGTCTGTCCTTCCCGCACGTATCCTAAGTTAGGGACTGCCGTCCAGTTGTCCCCTGTCATCAGGATTCGAGAGGCAAGTAGGCAGGGCCAGGGGTGAGGGTGGAGCGCAGTGGTCACTATCCTCCCCCCTGTGTGTGTGTGTACGTGACCGTTACACATAGTTATTAGATCTCCCCTCAGTCGTCTTTTTTCTAAAGTGAATAACCCTAATGTTGATAATCTTTCAGGGTACTGTAGTTGCCCTATTCCGGATATTACTTTAGTTGCCCTCCTCTGAACGCTTTCTAGCTCTGCTATGTCTGCCTTGCTCACAGGAGCCCAGAACTGTACACAGTACTCCATGTGTGGTCTGACTAGTGATTTGTAAAGTGGTAGGACTATGTTCTCATTACTGGCATCTATACCCCATTTGATGCAACCCATTATCTTATTGGGCTTGGCAGCAGCTGCCTGATACTGGTTTCTACAGCTTAGTTTGCTGTTCACTAAAATTCCCAGGTCCTTTTCCATGTCAGTGTTAACCAGTGTTTTTACAATTTAGTGTGTTCTGGTGACTTACATTATTCCTTCCCATGTGCATAACCTTACGTTTGTCAGTGTTAAACCTCATCTGCCACTTACTACTAGAGATTAGCAACTCAATTGTATCAACTTAGAATTCATCTATGTGATGGCTATTGTAGACTAGGCAATGATCTCCTTGGTTTCTAGGGAAAAAAAGCTAATTAGCATAAATAACATTAGCATATATAACATTAGCTTAAAAAATAATTTACTTTCTTATCCTATTTGTCTGAAAACATAATTTGATATTTTTTTCCCAAAACCCCAAAGATATGCATATTAGTTTTCCTGACCAAAAAAAAAGTTTTTTTTTCTGATGCCAGCTGATTTTAGACATACTAACTTGCATATATTTTTCAAAGAAAAAAAACATTGCCTAGCTTAAATTAGTCATCACATATACTAAGTGTTCTCCATAATAAAAGCCCCAAGGCTTTTCAGTCGAGATGAGTGAAGCGACTTTGGATGCTAGAAAAAAAAATTGTTAGAATACTGTACGGAGATTCGTCTCTGTACAGTAGTAGAATGTATGGACTCTAAAGAGCCGAAGTAAGTTATTCACAAAGTCGCATGCGACTTCATTGAATAAATTCGGTAATTGATTATTACACTAAAAAAACTTTGGAACCAAAATCGTTTCCTGAGGTACAGGTTTTTCACTGTAATAATTAATTTAGCATGGAAAACACTTAATATATGTGACGACTAATTTAAGCTAGGCAATGTTTTGTTTTTTTTCTGTGAAAAATATGTACAAATTAGTATGTCTAAAGTCAGGAAAACTAATATGCATATCTTTGGGGTTTTGGGAAAGAAATCAAATTAGCTTTTCTGACAAAAAGGATAACAAAAGTTAATAATTTTTTATGATGATGTTATATATGCTAATTTGCATATATGTTCCCAGAAACCAAGGAGATCATTGCCTAGCCTACAATAGAAATCACATATATTAACTGGTCTCCATAATAGTACCCAGCCAGAGGTCCCCCAAGGCCTTTCAACTAGAAAAAAAAGCTGTTTTGCTATTTTTTTTACTCTTCTTTGATACGATTAAGGACTTTTCATCTGAAAGAATGAATTGTAGATGTGTGACTGGTTTAGCTATCCTTCTAGTTTTGTAAGTCTTCTTAAAAGGCTGAACAATGACTAGAAAGCTGTGCTGTATTTGTAAAACACTCAGTTATTTTAATCCTTTTGAAAAGAAAGGTGAACTTCACATGTTCTTAATATGTGGATCTCTTTCTTGATTTGATCTAAAATCAATTACAAAATATTTGGGTTTGTTATAATCCAAATTTTTTTGACAATTCAAGATAAACTTTGAATTGATTTGCTCATCTCTAGTAGGTATATTTTTACATGCTTTCTTCATAGATCAAGTTTCCTCTATTTTTTTTTCCCCTCTAAATTTTTGATGGTAGCCTCAAACTGTTCAATCAGTGCATTTTCATAATACGTTTTGTATCTATTACTTTTCTTTCATCCCTACATAATGCCTCTCTGGAAAAGAGACATGCAAGTTGGCCTCTTTTAGAAATGGACAGGTAAAATGTCTCATACCAGAAACCCAGCTCTTTCTGGATAACTACCTGTGGCGAAACCAACCTCGCCACTGGGTTTTGGAGAGGACTGGCTGCTGGCCTCTTGCCCCAGGATTATTGGCCATATACTAACTTTTAAACCCCTGAACCGATTCAAGTGAATTTTGGATAGGTTTGTCCCCAAGTTATACTGTTTAAATTAATGTAAGTTATATGTATGGCCAATGTAAACTCACAAAGTTGTAACAATTTATAATAAGTGTAACTTGTCAGCTTGGGAGGAAAATGCTGGTGTGTTTCTATTGTGCCATTGTCCCATTGTGTGTTTAAAATGGTGATGTCTGTTCTGTTGTCCTCACATGTGTATTGGCGATCTCCCTTTGTCCTCAGAGATAATTGGATTGCTCTTCAGGTTGTCTGGACAGAGAGGAGGAAACCATGATGCATTGTGGGGATATGTTGTCCTATGTCACAGTCTTCATTCTGGTCCTCTGGGGGCGTGAACGATTGGTTGCTGTAGTTACATTGTATGTGTTGTTAATAACTGATTGGTTGTATTTCAAACCCCTGTGGGCAGTACTATGTTTGTGGTTTATGAATAAAAGAGGCTGTACGTGAAGTACAGTCAGACCACTGTTTGACCCTCAACACGGAGCCTTGTCTCGTTATTGGGGGGATTCACTGTATGCTGTTAGAAGACCGATTGCCAGGATTGTATGCTTTTCCTGTTCGTCTGCTAGCAGCTATTCGTGAGGTTCCAGTTTGGAGTGCTACTTTGTATCCAGTTCGGGACATTGGTGTTCTGCAAGTAGCTGTGCCTGTCTCTCAGAAAGGGGCTTATCGCCTAAACGGATTTTAACCCCTTGTCTGCTGAAACGGTCCGTTACACTACCATCAAACCGAGCTTAGCAAAGAAAAAGCTGCTTGGCTCCCTGGAAGGACTATGTTGTGTATTATTTTTCCTTTTTGGAGGGAGCCGAGTATGCATGAGGAGTATTATAAGTCAGTCAAAGCTCTTTTGGGTTTCTGTTAAAAATATTTTCAAATTACCACATATGACATCTGCTGGCATCAGATAGGTTTAGAAAAGCCAATTTCAGCAGAATACATAAATGATGTCTTTTGGTATTTGATATGTAACATTGATCAAGTGTGCTTTTATCCTCTTTTTTGTATTTTTGTAAAAAATCCTTTGCAATAGAAAAAAAAAAAGAAAAGCCAATTTCAATATATATTTTCAAGAAACCCAGAGGAGATTAAAATGAATGCAAAAAAATTGGGTTAGTTAGAATCCAAACTTTTTTAGGAAATTTGGGATGAGTTCCGAAACGGTAAAAACTATTCACTCATCCTTTATTCGCACATTCATTCATTTTGCTTGTTTGTGTTTGTTTTGTCTAATATTACTTTGTATATAGCACAAGTATACGTAGTTATAATATTTTTGTAAAAGTTGCCTTTCTAAATCATATTTATTGCTTGCATGTGCATTGAAAACCATTGAAACAATCCAATAATAGAATCTGACATTAACTAAAATAGCATTTAAATTATGAAGAAGGTAATGTACGTTACCAAAACGCATGTCATGTATTCATGCATGCAGCATTCTAGAATTCATTTAGCAACCAAATTCATTACATATTTATCAAGTTGGTCTGCATCTCCGCAGGTTGTTATTTCTTGACAGATGTCTATTGCTACAAAGAGATTTAAAATAAACAAAAAACTGGCAAATTCATATTTTTGTGCCACATTTTCTTTGTAGTGTCATATGTCATGGTGTAATATGATTTAATAACATAAAAGTACAGTGAAGCCCTGGCAGAACCACATGCACATGCATAGGGAAATGAAAATCATTATATTTGCTAAATGTACTGTACCAAACAGTTCAATAACATCATTATACATTTCTCTTCCTTCACTTTTGTTATCTTCCTTCCTTTGATATAGTTCACAGAGGGAAAGGTGTAACAGTCAGCAAAATAACAAAGTATAAAGTAGAAAAGTGACACTTTTTATGTACAGCTAGAAAACACTAACTATTAAAGCTGCCACAAGTTTTGAAAAGCCTTTAGGGTCTCAAAAGATTATAAATGTACGTTTAGTGTACTCTGAATGCTGTTTGACAAATAGTCAGTTTTTGCTAAGCTCATACTTTTTCTCAGGCATATTTTTCAGCAATAAAATTTAGAAGTAAGTCAGACTTTCTTACTGGCATAAATAAAACTTTTCTGTATAGTCAAATATTTTAAGTAAAATATTCTAATACTCTAAAAATTACAGGTAAAGTAGTAGAACAATTTTGCAGAATAAATGTAGTATCATCAGTGACGTATTCTAAACAAATCAGATTGGTTATGAATTTCACAAAACTTAGTCCATAGAACGAATCTGAAGATTTTTTTATTAGTTTTGGATGAATCATGAAAAAAAAAATGCTCAGCTCCATTTTACTCATAAATTTGGAGGGGAAAAACAATGAGTGTTAAAGAACATGGAGAATCACATTACACTGGGAAGAAATGAGGGAAAAGGCTTGTCCTGAAAGACAGCTTCAAAAGCTAACCAGGAGGGCAATAGGCAGAGATATCCCTTTTCTAACCACGTAGAACCACCATAATGTGTTCAGGATCTGAACTGGGAGGAATGTACAGTGGAGGAAATAATTATTTGACCCCTCACTGATTTTGTAAGTTTGTCCAATGACAAAGAAATGAAAAGTCTCAGAACAGTATCATTTCAATGGTAGGTTTATTGTAACAGTGGCAGATAGCACATCAAAAGGAAAATCGAAAAAATAACTTTAAATAAAAGATAGCAACTGATTTGCATTTCATTGAGTGAAATAAGTATTTGAACCCCTACCAACCATTAAGAGTTCTGGCTCCCACAGAGTGGTTAGACACTTCTACTCAATTAGTCACCCTCATTAAGGACACCTGTCTTAACTAGTCACCTGTATAAAAGACACCTGTCCACAGAATCAATCAATCAAGCAGACTCCAAACTCTCCAACATGGGAAAGACCAAAGAGCTGTCCAAGGATGTCAGAGACAAAATTGTAGACCTGCACAAGGCTGGAATGGGCTACAAAACCATTAGCAAGAAGCTGGGAGAGAAGGTGACAACTGTTGGTGCGATTGTTCGAAAATGGAAGGAGCACAAAATGACCATCAATCGACCTCGCTCTGGGGCTCCACGCAAGATCTCACCTCGTGGGGTGTCAATGGTTCTGAGAAAGGTGAAAAAGCATCCAAGAACTACACGGGAGGAGTTAGTTAATGACCTCAAATTAGCAGGGACCACAGTCACCAAGAAAACCATTGGAAACACATTACACCGCAATGGATTAAAATCCTGCAGGGCTCGCAAGGTCCCCCTGCTCAGGAAGGCACATGTGCAGGCCCGTCTGAAGTTTGCCAATGAACACCTGAATGATTCAGAGAGTGACTGGGAGAAGGTGCTGTGGTCTGATGAGACCAAAATAGAGCTCTTTGGCATTAACGCAACTCGCTGTGTTTGGAGGAAGAAAAATGCTGCCTATGACCCCCAAAACACCGTCCCCACCGTCAAGCATGGGGGTGGAAACATTTTGCTTTGGGGGTGTTTTTCTGCTAAGGGCACAGGACAACTTATTCGCATTAACGGGAAAATGGACGGAGCCATGTATCGTGAAATCCTGAGCGACAACCTCCTTCCCTCTGCCTGGAAACTGAAAATGGGTCGTGGATGGGTGTTCCAGCACGACAATGACCCAAAACATACAGCAAAGGCAACAAAGGAGTGGCTCAACAAGAAGCACATTAAGGTCATGGAGTGGCCTAGTCAGTCTCCGGACCTTAATCCAATCGAAAACCTATGGAGGGAGCTCAAGCTCAGAGTTGCACAGAGACAGCCTCGAAACCTTAGGGATTTAGAGATGATCTGCAAAGAGGAGTGGACCAACATTCCTCCTAAAATGTGCGCAAACTTGGTCATCAATTACAAGAAACGTTTGACCTCTGTGCTTGCAAACAAGGGTTTTTCCACCAAGTATTAAGTCTTTTTTTGTTAGAGGGTTCAAATACTTATTTCACTCAATGAAATGCAAATCAGTTGCTATCTTTTATTTAAAGTTATTTTTTCGATTTTCCTTTTGATGTGCTATCTGCCACTGTTACAATAAACCTACCATTGAAATGATACTGTTCTGAGACTTTTCATTTCTTTGTCATTGGACAAACTTACAAAATCAAAGAGGGGTCAAATAATTATTTCCTCCACTGTATGTGGAAGTGTCTGCCCAAAAAATAAAAAAAATCTTTACAGAGCCACAAATGTGATTAGGGACAATACAAATAGAATAATTATGTAGATGTTAGAGAATTTGATCAAGAAAAGCTGAGGGAAATCTATGAAGTTTGAGGAAGTTGGTCACAGGGGCTGGTAACACTGTGCTATGTGCCGCTGCAATGCAGTCTAGCAGTTCTATATGACAAAACCCAGTGGCGTAGCTAAAAATGACTGGGCCCCACAGCAAATTTTTGAATGGGGCCCTCCTCCCCCAGTAATTTTTTCACAACCCCTTCCTTTCATGCCGCCTCCATTCCTGTGGCTAGTAAAGATTGCTCTCTCAGACTAGGACCGGCAGCTGTTCCATCCGTTTTATACACTGTCTATACTGCCACTGTGTATATAATTCCATTGTGTAATACTATTGAGGGGGCCCTGACAAAAATCTTTTAGTCCTCCTCCGCCTGGATGGGACCCTTCTAGGTCAGGGCCCCAAAGCAGCCGCTTCCCCTGCTTCCCCTATAGTTACGCCCCTGACAAAACCAACCCCTGCAAAAAAAAAGACGCATGCAGTGGTAATTTCCTCATCTCAAATAATTTATTGAAACAAAAGCCAACAACAACAGTGGGTATACCCCCACAAAAAATGTCAATGTCTCAAAAACTTGTCAACAGAGTAACGAGCCTTTACATGGCAACTCTGCTTATCCCGCAGGTTTTCAATTAGATTCAGGTCTGGAAAAGTGCAGGCCACTCCATTTCAGGTACCGTACCCCAGTCTTTAGCAGCCGTTCCCTAATGATGCGACCTAGATGAGCTGGCGCATTGTCATCCATTAAGATGAAATTTGGCCTCTGTTGTTAAGTAGTATGGGCTTGTCACTGTGCCATTCACAAAGTGTAGGGCAGTTCTGTATTGACTAGACACACCTGCCCACACTATAACACCAACACCACCAAAGCCAAACAGTGGCTGATGCATAGCGCTCTCCTTGACGGCCATAATTTCTGATCAGCATGAATTGAATTTCTTCAGTGAGCAGCACCGAGGCCCACTGGTCCTTTATCCAGCGTAGATGCTCCCTGGCCTGTGCAAGGCGATGACGCCTGTGGCCAGGTACCCTTGCAGGTAGTCTAGCACGCAGACCACACCGATGCAAATGGTTTTGTATTGTCTGACATGACACTTGGGTGCCTCTCACTTCCCTTAAATGTGCCTGGAGTTGTATAGCATTCACCATTTAGTTCTGCAGGGCATTGTTCACAATGAAGTGGTCATCAGTGTGGGATATGGCCAAAGGATGTCCACTTCTATGCCTTTCTGTGAGTCTTCCAGTCTCTCTGTATCTCTGTTGCAACCTGCTGATAACACTCTGTGACACTCTAAGCTTAGTGGCCACTTCCATCTAAGAACATCCTGCTTGAAACCTCGCAATGGCAAGGTAATGTTGATCAATTTTTATATCACAATAAAGAAAAAACTGGCGGCACTCCCTGGAACAGGTAGATAAATAGGGTGCAAGCATTCTTGATCCTGATAAAGATACCTTAAATATCTGAAAGAAATCTGCAGCCCTCCAAGGCTTGTATGTAAAGTGTAAAAAGTGGTTTATTTACCCATTGTCTCACTGCCAATGTTTCCATCCTATCACAGGACCTTTCTCAAGCAAAAGTTACACTAAACAGTGGTGCATTATATACCCACAAGGAAGTGATAGCATAATTAACTCAATACAACACATCCGTGGAAAATTGCAATAATAAAAGCGCCATATGATCCATAATTAATAGTATAATGATTTTGATAATTACCAAAAGTGTCCAATATACAGTTTCCGATTAAAAACATAATTAAGCTGGATGTCAAGCAGAGCAAAACCGCATAGCCACTCACTACCGCATGATAATTATATTGTATAATTACAGGAAGAGCCATCTTGGCGTATTGCACAAACCACTGCGTGTGTCCAGGGATGAAAAGACGTACCACATCTTTCACCATCATAAGGTATCAATAATAGAGACATCTCGTTAGAGATGAGCGAATTTCTCAAAAATTTGATTCGGCCGGTTCGCCAAATTTTCTGAAAAGATTTTATTCGATACAAATTTATTTGCGCTGAAGCGCGCTGAAAAAACAGCTATTTCCTGGCTACAGAGATCCTGTATAGTGGTGTAGAACACTGTGCCTTGAAGTAACACGAATAGGGAGTCTGCTGTGGTAGTGAAACAATACTGTGAGTCAGTATGACACTGTCATGACCATGGTTTTGGTCGTGATTCCTTATCCGCATGCAGTTGCCTGCGGTTTTGGTTTTGTTGTCAACCACATGGTGAGGGCTGCTTGTATGTTGCCTCACGTGTGGTTGCCGCTGGCAACATGTTTGTATTTGGCAGCATAGCAGCCTGAGCTGTTGCTAGGCAGCTTGCTGTCAAGTGCATGCGGTTTCACCTGGCAACCTATCTTTTTATGTGTGCACTTTCCGGGTTTGTTTGTGCACGAGGTTGTGTATGTGTGCACTGTGACTCTTCCCTTCACTTGTGGCTGCCCGTGGCAACGTGTGGTGTAGTGTACATGTGGTGGCAGTGTCTCGGCCTTCTGGCTGTTTCCCAGGACATCATCTTCTGTCATCGCACGGCTGAGGGTTTTTCCCATCCTCAGCCGTGACAGTATGACCACAATGGCTCCTCACGTGGTTACCTTCGGAAGAGGGTGCAGCATGCATCGCCATATGTTTGTGGGGTGCATGCGCGTTCTCCGGAGGGAGAGCATTTTGGGGATCACCGTTTACGGCGCGGTTGGTGGCTTATTCCCCGCCACCTTACCTGCCGTGTCCGTGTTGGTGATCCCTCGTCCCTCTCTATGTTCCTATCTCTGGTCGTCTGCTGGCAGCATTTCGTTGGTGTTCCGGCTGTGTGCTGGTTAGGAGTGTCTGTTGGCAGCGACTGGAGTGGGAACGTGAGTAGTGAGTGGACGCAGTGTCAGTGCGGTCTCCCCGGGCTGTTTCTTTGCTGGTCTCTGGTTCCTGGGTGTTGCTCCAGAGCCTGGCAGTCGGATCCATGGTTCCTGTGTGTTGCTCCAGGGTCCGGCAGCAGTCCTGGGGAGACCCGCATGTACTAGCACTGATTCCCCATTTTTCCCTTCTCCCATCCCTGTTTTGAGTTCCTCATTAGTTTCTCATTTTTTTTGGTGGAGGGGCTTTGAGGGGTGGGAGTGCCCTTTGGTGGGGGCTGCTTGTATGTTGCCTCACGTGTGGTTGCCGCTGGCAACATGTTTGTATTTGGCAGCATAGCAGCATGAGCTGTGCTAGGCAGCTTGCTGTCAAGTGCATGCGGTTTCACCTGGCAACCTATCTTTTTATGTGTGCACTTTCCGGGTTTGATGTGCACGAGGTTATGTTTGTATGCACTGTGACTCTTCCCTTCACTTGTGGCTGCCCGTGGCAACGTGTGGTGTAGTGTACATGTGGTGGAAGTGTCTCGGCCTTCTGGCTGTTTCCCAGGACATGGTTGCCACGCATGTCGTTGCCTGCGGTAACAGCTGTAGTGTCATAGTGGATTGTACACTTCCCCTTTAAGTGGCAGTCTTCCCTAGCTTGGTGTAGAAAGGGTCAATTCCCTTCTTCGTGTGTGTTCACTGGGTGTGTCTGTGTGTGGGTGTGGCCACTTGGGGCTATTTAGCTCCTGCTGGATGCCAGACTCTGAGGGGTTCTTCAGCCATGGTTAGCTAGAGTCATCCTCCTGGGTATATACCATCTGCCAGTGAGGGCCACCCTTGTGGTCATAAGTTTTTGTTATGCATGATGTATTGAAGATGTTTCTTTGGTCTCTGTGTTTATTGCAGCTATGGTTTCCTGGGTTCCTGTGTGATGTGCTATGTCCGTTAGTATTGTTGTGGACAGCAGCACTTGTACATGGGTTCCAGGCTGTGTGTCTGTGGCAGGTAGGTGGTGTTACTAGTTGCATTTACCTGCCATTGCCATAAGCTGTTTATGTTCCCCTTTCTTTGCAGCTTGGCCAGTGAGACTCCTGTTCCTCCGTATCTAGGAGGAACAGGTCGTCTTACCCTGCTCCTAGTTCAGGGCCACCCTGAGGGCTAGTAGGGACCCCAAGGTTCCGGAGTATGAGCCCTCCTACCATCAGGGTCGGCTCATACAGCTAGGAGTCAGGGTCAGAATTAGGGACGTAATGGGAGGTGACCTGCTCCCTGATTCCTGTCGTGGCCTGGCAGCGACCACCATCTTCTGCCTCGCACGGCTGAGGGTTTTTCCCATTCTCAGCCGTGACAGACATGTACATGACAGGTGTCACTCTTAGAATTACTGCACACTTCACTTATTTGGGCCAAAACTGACCAAATAACTCAAGTGTAAACTCAGCCTTACACGTCGATGTTAGCGCCAGGAATAAAGAACTTTGCAGAGGTCCAAGATCCTACTGTAGCATGAAAGAGCGCACTCCTTTTGCACCGTCGTCAGATGATTCAACATAGATGTCTATAGAACCTGTTCTATTAAATGCTTATACAAGTAGCCCCCCTGACAGAGTGGAAAAGGTGTTAGCAGTAAGTTTGTGTTGACTTCACTGATTATTTGCCCTTCCTCTGATCCATCAGAACAATAACCCCCCCAAAAAAAAAATGGATCCTGTCTGTTGAGCATTCGCCTTCACTCGGTCAACATTTGGTTAGTAATCCATCAGTATTGCTAAAGCCCAAAAAAAACAGGAGTTGATCCAAAACAGAGATGACACATGTATGGAATATTTGCATGTCTTCTGTGTTTTGTACCCACTCCTGCTTTTGGCTATCAAATTATAAGCCAATTCTGATGGGACCATACAGGCCGTACAACTGCTACACAGACAGGGTCCATTGTGCGCCTCATTTTTCCTACTTCTCACAGATCAGAAGAAGGGTCAAATAAATGATGATGTCAACCAGGCCATAAAGGCAAAATAGTGGCCCAGTCATGGAGGGGGGAGGGTGGGAGAACAGCTTGAGAAGTCCACAAAGTGGCCCAATGACATAGTGTTGAGGTAGCAGCAGCATGGGGAGACCACAGAGTGGCCCAGTGACATAGTGGGGAGTTTGCAGCAGCATGCGGAGAGGCCACAGACTGGCAAGGTGACATAGTGAGGAGGTGGCAGCAGCAGCAGCATGAGGAGGCCACAGAGTGGCCCAGTGACATAGTGTTGATTTAGCAGCAGCATGAGGGGGCCACAGATTGGCAAGGTGACATAGGGTGGAGGTGGTGGCAGCAGCAGCAGCATGAGGAGCCCACAGAGTGGCAAGGTGACATAGTGTGGAGCTGGCAGCAGCAGCATGAGGAGGCCACAGAGTGGCAAGGTGACATAGTGTGGAGGTGGCAGCAGCAGCATGAGGAGGCCACAGAGTGGTCCAGTGACAGTGTTAATTTAGAAGCAGCATGAGGAGAACACAGAGTGGCGAGGTGACATAGTGTGGAGGTGGCAGCAGCATGAGGAGGTCACAGAGTGGCAAGGTGACATAGTGTGGAGGTGGCAGCAGCATGAGGAGGCCACAGAGTGGCAAGGTGAAATACAGTAGTGTGAAGTTGGCAGCAGCAGCATGAGGAGACCTAAGTGATGAGGTGGAGGCAGCATCAGGAGACCACAGAGTGACCCAGTGACAAAGTGGGGAGGTGGATGGCAATAACAGTACCTTGCTTACAATGGTGTGTGTAAGAAGGAGCACTTGGCATCAGATGTGTGGCATCACAATAGTAGCTGAGGCAGTTAGCCAGAAGAAACCGGTCTCTTTTGTCAAGGTATGGGTGAGGCAGCATGGATGATCTAATTTGATACATCAGGCATTGGTGGGTGTAAATCCTGGCTGATCCACGCCTGATTCATCTTGACAAATGTCAGTCTCTCCACATTATGAGTGGACAGGCGAGTTCTCCTTTGGGTAACTATGGCCAGCGCCCCACTAAACCCCCGCTCTGATGCCACACTACTGGCCGGGCAGGACAGCTTTTCCAGGGCAAACTCAGCCAGTTGCGGCTAGAGATGTTGCGAACATAAAATTTTCAGTTCGCGAACGCAAATTTCCGCAAATGTTCACGAACGGGCGAACCGGGCGAACTGCCATAGACTTCAATAGGCAGGCGAATTTTAAAACCCACAGGGACTCTTTCTGGCCACAATAGTGATGGAAAAGTTGTTTCAAGGGGACTAACACCTGGACTGTGGCATGCCGGAGGGGGATCCATGACAAAACTCCCATGGAAAATTACATCGTTGACGCAGAGTGTGATAAGTTGAATTCGCAATGCGATTAATATAACCTGCATTAATTGCATTGCGAATTCAACTTAGAGCTAAGTTCCTAATGCTTGTATTGCTAGAATTGATAAATATAACGAATATAGCACTATATTCTCAATCTTCGTTATATTCTAGCAATACAACCATTAGGAACCCAGCTCTAAGTTGAATTCACAATGCGATTAATATAACCTGTATTCACACGAGCGTGTCCGGATAAGGTCCGGATGCGTTGCGGCAAACCCGCGCAAGTAGGTACCCAATTGCAGTCAGTTTTGACTGCGATTGCGTTCCGTTGTTCAGTTTTTATCGCGCGGGTGCAATGCGTTTTGCACGCGCGTGATAGAAAACTGACTGTGGTACCCAGACCCGAAATTCATTACAAAAGTTCAGGTTTGGGTTCCGTGTTGTGTAGATGTTATTATTTTCCCTTATAACATGGTTATAAGGAAAAAAATAGCATTCTTTAGTACAGAATGCTTAGTAGGTGGTCAATCCTCTTGATCGCGTAGCTGCCGGTCTCTTCTTACTTCTTTAATCATGAGCTGCCGGCTAAAGGACCTGTGGTGATGTCAGATCACATGGTCCAATCACATGGTCCATCACCTTTCGCTGTTCATGGCCTTTCTCTGTTCATACAGTCGGTCCAACATATGGAGGGTGGAATTCCAACGGGTGAAAACATTGCAAATCAGCCTATGTTGGGGGACCCCGTTCTGCCGCTGCAGCTCCTTTAGAACATATACTGCACAGCTGAACGGCAAATACTTTTTTTTTTCACTAATACATGCCAAAAAGGGCTGTAATTTTCTCACTTCACCACACTACGGCTAATAAGCCCTTTTTTTGCCACTAATACACGCCAAAAAAGCCTTTAGAACATATAAGTGCACCGCTGAACAGCAAATATTTTTTTGGGCCACTAATGCACGCCAAAAAGGGCTGTCATTTTCTCACTTCACCACACTACAGCTAATAAGCTCCTTTTTTGCCACTAATACACGCCCAAAAAGCCTTTAGAACATATAAGTGCACCGCTGAACAGCAAATAATACTTTTTTTTGCCACTAATACATGCCAAAAAGGGCTGTAATTTTCTCACTTCACGAACTTCACGACACAACGTCCCAGTAATACACCCCAAAAAAGGCTTTAGAACATATAACTGCACCGCACATTGGCTAATAAGACATATAAATATTTCATAGTAATACACCCTGTTAATAGCTATATCACACAGCACTTGCACCTCAATAAAAAGAAAGGTTTGCTGATATTACAGAGATCTCATCTATTGTAAACCTGAAAGCAGCAGTATAATGGCAATTTGGATCTCCAGTAATAGGGGATTGCTCCTATTACCCAGGCTGTACATTCCCCTATTAGACCCTGTACTGCTTCAATACTGTGGAATAATTCCTCCCTATCCTTTTACTACACTTCTAAGTCTTTACTAGCACTGTCCCTAGTGCCTGCTGACGTCTCTCCCTGCACTAAGTTCACTGGAAAATGGCTGCATCCAAGATGGCTGAGGGTATTTATAGGGCTGTGACATCACAGGACTGGCTGGCTGCTGATTGGCTGCATGCATGGCATTGTGGGTGATTCCTCGTTCCCAGAGTTCTTCCCTCCATGTCCTAACATGTGCAGCAGCAATTTTAGGAAAAAATTTGATTTGTTACCACGAAGCGTGAGGAAATTCAGATTTGGTGCAAATTTGATTCGCTCATCTCTAATATCTAAACATCCAGCTTGATATTAATTATAAAGAAAAAATGTGGGGGATTGAGTCAGCACAACCTGTATGTAGGTGCACATCACTATGGCGAAATACATATACAAACGGAAAATACAAATGTGATCGCACTCTGCATCCAGCATTCTGCCCTGCCTCCATGCTGGATGAGGCATTGGTGTACATTTTGGCCAAAGCGTAATAAGCCACTCACCATGTCAAGGTCGCCTCTATTGAGTGGTCCCTAACACTAGTTCCTACCTGTTCATGGGCCATGACAGCCACACAAAGTCCAGGGAATGCAGGTCAGCATGCACGCCAAGCACACTCTGCTTCTAACCCCGTCCAGCCATTACAGCTTTCATCGGATCCAGGGATGCAAGTACCAACATGCACGCTGAGCCCACCATATACTTCTCCTGGAGCCAAAATGGCTACTGGTAGGTTCTATATAAGCAGACTCAGTTTTATACTGACTTTAAAACCAGCCTCCAGGACAGATTGACTGGTCAGGTGTGCATGACTCCAAGGAGATCGCCACGCCTCCAATATATACTACAAAGAAAAAATGTGGGGGATTGAGTCAGCACAACCTGTATGTAGGTGCACATCACTATGGCGAAATACATATACAAACGGAAAATACAAATGTGATTGCACTCTGCATCCAGCATTCTGCCCTGCCTCCATGCTGGATGAGGCATTGGTGTACATTTTGGCCAAAGCGTAATAAGCCACTCACCACGTCAAGGTCGCCTCTATTGAGTGGTCCCTAACACTAGTTCCTACCTGTTCATGGGCCATGACAGCCACACAAAGTCCAGGGAATGCAGGTCAGCATGCACGCCAAGCACACTCTGCTTCTAACCCCGCCCGGTGCCATTACAGCTTTCATCGGATCCAGGGATGCAAGTACCAACATGCACGCTGAGCCCACCATATACTTCTCCTGGAGCCAAAATGGCTACTGGTAGGTTCTATATAAGCAGACTCAGTTTTATACTGACTTTAAAACCAGCCTCCAGGACAGATTGACTGGTCAGGTGTGCATGACTCCAAGGAGATCGCCACGCCGCCTGCTTATATAGAACCTACCAGTAGCCATTTTGGCTTCAGGAGAAGTATATGGTGGGCTCAGAGTGCATGTTGGTACTTGCATCCCTGGATCCGATGAAAGCTGTAATGGCACCGGACGGGGTTAGAAGCAGAGTGTGCTTGGTGTGCATGCTGACCTGCATTCCCTGGACTTTGTGTGGCTATCATGGCTCATGAACAGGTAGGAACTAGTGTTAGGGACCACTCAATAGAGGCGACCTTGACATGGTGATTGGCTTATTACGCTTTGGCCAAAATGTACACCAATGCCTCATCCAGCATGGAGGCAGGGCAGAATGCTGGATGCAGAGTGCGATCACATTTGTATTTTCCGTTGATATTAATTATGTTTTTAACTGGACACTGTATCTTGGACACTTTGGATAATTATGAACATCATGGACATTTGATTTATACATAATCAGAAACATTTGATTGATGGCCACTATTAATAATGGATCATATGGAGCACGAGGCACTTCACTTATTGCAATTTTGCACAGATGTATTGTATTGCGGTAATTATGCTAGGACTTTATGTGCTCAGTATCACTTTTGTTTGAGAAAGGTTCTGTGATAGTATGTAAAAATGCCAGTGAGACAATGGGTGAATAAACATTTTTTGTACTTTATATAAAAGCATTGGAGTGCTGCAGATTTTTTTCTGAAATAGATAGATAGATAGATAAATCGATAGTGTACAGTTGAGTCCATATATATTTATATAATTTAGTTTTTATTACCTGTTTACTAAAACATATTCTAGTTATAATTATACAATGGACATGGTCATAAAGTCCAGACTTTTAGCTTTCATTTAAGGGTATCCACATTAAAAATTGATGAAGGGTTTAGGAGTTTCAGCTCCATTACATGTGGCTGGCTACCTGTTATTAAAGGGACAGTAACTGGATAATTGACTCAAAGGTTGTTTCATGGGTAGGTGTGGGCAATTCCTTAATTATTTCATTCTCAATTAAGCATATAAAAGGCCTGGAGTTAATTTGAGTTGTGCTTGCATTTTAAAGATTTTGCTGAGAAGTGTACATGCGGTCAATGGAGCTCTCCATGCAGGTGAAACAAGCTTCATCTGCGAAAACAGAAAAAACATCCGAGAAATTGCTACACTATTAGGAGTGGCAAAATCTATAGTTTGGTACATCCTCAGAAAGAAAGAAAGCACTGGATACCTCAACAATGCAAAAAGACCTGGACGCCCATGGAAGACAGTGGTGGATGATTGCAGAATAATTACCATAGTGAAGAGAAACCCCCTCACAACAGCCAAGGTAATGAACAACACTCTCCAGGATATAGGCGTATCAATATCCAAATCTACCATAAAGAGAAGACTGCATGAAAGTAAATACAGAGGGATCACTGCATGGTGCAAGCCACTCATAAGCCTCAAGAATAAGAAGGCTAAATTGGACTTTGCTAAAAAAAATCTTAAAAAACCAGCACACTTCTGGAAGAACATTCTTTGTAAGATGAAACCAAGATCAACCTCTACCAGAGTGATGGAAAGAAAAAAGTATTGTGAAGGCATATTAAAGCTCATGATCCAAAGCATACCACATCATCTGTAAAACAGTGTGATGGGGCAGTGTGATGGCTTGGGAATGCATGGATACCAGTGGCACTGGGTCCCTAGTGTTTATTGATGATGTGACACAGGACTGAAGCAGCCACATGAATTCTGTGGTTTTCAGAGACATACTGTGTGCTCAAATCCAGCCAAATGCAGCCAAACTGATTGGTCGGCATTTCATAAGATGGACAATGACCCAAAACATAAAGCCAAAGCAACCCAGGAGTTTATTAAAGAAAAGAAGTGGAATATTCTTGAACAGCAAAGTCAGTCACCTGATCTGAACCCAATAGAGCATTTCACTTGTTACAGACTGAACTTTAGACAGAAAGGCCCACAAACAAACAGCAACTGAAAACCGCTGCAGTAAAGACCTGACAGAGCATTAAAAAGGAGGAAACACAGCGTCTGGTGATGTCCATGAGTTCAAGAATTTAAGCAGTCATTGCCAACAAAGGATTTTCAACCAATTATTAGAAAATAACATTTTATTTACAACTAGCAGAAGGACCCGGCTTCGCACGGTTAAATTTCATCTATTTTATTTTATGTTTCCGTGTGTCGTAAAAAGATATCAACAGTTTCCCCCATAACAGTGACCTCCACAGTGGCTGTCCCTTTAACAGTGACGTCCACAGTGTCCGGCCCTTTAACAGTGACCTCCACAGTGCCCGGCCCTTTAACAGTGACCTCCACAGTGGCCAGCCCTTTAACAGTAACCTGCACAGTGCCCATTTCTTTAACAGTGCCCGCCCCTTTAACAGTGACCTCCACAGTGCCTTCCCCTTTAACATTAACCACCACTTTAAAAGTGACTTTCATAGTGGCCACCCCTACACTGCTACATGCATGGGGGGCAGGGGCCACTATTAACCCCTTAAGGACGCAGGGCGTATCGGTACGCCCTATTTCCCGAGTCCTTAAGGACTCAGGGCGTACCGGTACGTCCTAACTTGAAATCGGCATTCCGGCGCCCCAGGGGTTAATCGGAACGGGATTTCGGCTGAAATCATTCAGCCGGCATCCCGTAACAATGCAGGGGGGGGTCATTTGACCCCCCCGCATCGACGATCGCAGAAAACCGCAGGTCAATTCAGACCTGCGGTTTTCTGCGTTTCCGGTCCATTCGGGTGTCCTGTGACCCGATGAACCGGAAAAAGACTGCGATCGGTGGCGTAATTTTACACCACCTATCGCAGTCCGAGGATTTGGAGAGGCGGTGCTGGCCCTGGTGCTGAACGCCGCTGTCCAGGGTGCTGATTGGAGCAGGGGAGAGAGGCGCGAGATTCAAACTTCCTGCGCTCCTCTCTCCCCTCCTCTTCCTGTCCAGCACCCTGACCGTGCAGCACCGTCCAGAACGAGCTCCTGTGTCCCCACAATCGGCATCCATCACCCTCCTGCACCCATCGCCACCCAGGTAGGTTAGGGTCAGTGAGGGAGAGGCACCGTTAGGCAGGGAAAGAAGGGAAAAGTTAGTTAGAAAAAAAAAAAAAAACTTTTATTTCCAAACTTTCTTTGATCCATCCATCAGACCCCAGATCCCCCCCTGCCACTTGCCCCCCCCACCAGACCCCCCCACCACCAGTCCCCCACCCCACCCCACCCCACCCCCTCCCCCACCACCAGCCCCCCCCCTCCCCTGACCACCAGCCCCCTTACCACCACTTTTTTTTTTTTTTGTGTGCGCTGACTGGCCGGCACTTTTTAGCGTCCGTCCAGTGTTAGCGCATCGCCCGCCCCACCACCCCACCGACCGCTGATCAGCGTTGTACCGCTGATCAGCAAGTTTGAACTTTTTTTTTCCTAACACTTGCCCTTTCTTTTTTTGCCTTTTTTAGTACGCGAACACCCGTTGCCCCCACACACACGCACATATAATAAAGGTTTCCACACACGCACACATACACGCACACACACCCATGGCCCGCCGGATGTTCTCGGCCGAGGAGGCATACGCCCAGATTGCCTCCGACTCTGAGAGCCCCAGTGAGGATGAGGATGACCCCACGTTCCTTTTGTCATCCGCATCCTCCTCATCATCATCTGATGACGATGAGCCACCAAGGCGGCGGAGACGCCGCCAGGCGGAGCCAGGGGCCCCACATGCTAGGGATCCTGTGGCCCACCCTAGTACGAGCCGCCCTGGGGTTCGTACTGGTTTCCCGGCCCACCAAATAAGTCCACCGGAGCCCCCTGCCGATGAACTTAGCTGGTGTCCCCCAGTGGACTTTGAGCCTGAGATTCCGGATTTTGCTGGCAATCCTGGAATCCAGATTCCCACAGTGGGGTTTACTGAAATAGACTATTTTAGTTTTTTTTTCAGTAACCCACTGGTGAATCTGATGGTGGAGCAGACGAATCTGTACGCCCAACAGTTCGTCGCTCAAAACCCAGGCTCATTTTTGGCTAGACCCGGTGGCTGGACGCCGGTCAGTGCAGCCGAGATGAGGACATTTTGGGGCCTCGTGCTGCATATGGGTCTAGTCCAAAAACCCAGTGTCAGGCAATACTGGAGTGGGGACGTCCTATACCAGACCCCACTGTACAGTATGGTCATGACACGTCCCCGGTTTGAGGCCATCCGGAAATGTCTGCATTATTCCGATAATGCAGCATGTCCCCCCCGAAGTGATCCTGCCTATGACCGGCTGTACAAGATACGGCCGGTCATCGATCACTTTGGGGCCACATTTCAGCAGGCCTACGTACCTGGAAGGGAGGTCGCGGTTGATGAGTCTCTCGTTGCGTTCAAGGGGAGACTCAGTTTCCGCCAATATATTCCCACAAAGCGGGCGAGGTATGGCGTGAAGCTATACAAAATTTGTGAGAGTACCTCAGGGTACACTTACAAATTTCGTGTGTACGAGGGGCGAGATTCCCGGATTCAACCCCCAGAATGTCCCCCCACTCTGGGTGTTACCGGGAAACTCGTGTGGGACCTTATGTACCCACTGCTGGATAAGGGTTACCACTTGTACGTGGACAACTTTTATACCAGCATTCCCTTGTTCAGGTCCCTTGCCGCCAGATCCACGTTCGCTTGTGGGACCGTGCGGAAAAATCAACGCGGCCTCCCTGCCTACCCCCTCCAGGTACCTATCCCCAGGGGTGAGACCCGTGCACTTACCAGTGGAAACCTGTTGCTGGTCAGGTATAAGGACAAGAGGGATGTCCTTATGCTGTCCACAATCCACGGTAACAGCACCACCCCAGTCCCTGTGCGAGGTACCGCGGCAACGGTCCTCAAGCCCGATTGTATCGTCGCCTACAATCGGTATATGGGAGGAGTTGATCTCTCGGATCAAGTCCTCAAGCCATATAACGCCATGCGCAAAACCCGGGCATGGTACAAAAAAGTTGCGGTCTACTTGGTGCAGGTTGCCATGTACAACTCTTTTGTACTATCCCGAAGCGCTGGCAGCACAGGGACATTCCTCCAATTCTATGAGGCAGTCCTCAAGGACCTGATCTTTTCGGACCGGGAAAGAGCAGGCCGGAGTACCTCGGGAATTGGAGGCGCCCGGATCGTCCCTGGCCAACACTTTCCAGGTGTGGTCCCCCATACTGGAAAGAAGGGACGAACCCAAAAAAAGTGCAGAGTGTGTCGCAGGAGGGGGATACGGAAGGACACCACCACTCAGTGCGACACTTGCCCCGATCATCCGGGCCTCTGCATTATCGATTGCTTCAGGGAGTATCACACTTCCATGGAGTACTAAATTTTTATAATCCCCAACAGTCCACTAGAGAACATAAAAAACTATGGCTCTCAGACTTTGGAGACACGGAAACATTTTTTTTTTCCCAAAAAAATATTAGTTTTAGTGCAGGCATCCTCAAACTGCGGCCCTCCAGATGTTGTAAAACTATAACTCCCAGCATGCCCAGACAACCTACAGCCATCAGCAGGGCATGGTGGGAATTGTAGTTTTACAACATCTGGAGGGCCGCAGTTTTTAGGATGCCTGCTTAGTGTCTCCAAAGTCTGAGAACCATACATATTGGGCATCGTCGCGTGCGTAAAAGTCGTCGCTATAAAAATAACTTTTGCCCAAACGCCTCGGATGAACGGTGTTAAAAATATAAAATAAAAACGGTGCCAAAACACTCATTTTTGGGCAAAATTTCCATTTGAATCCTTTTTGCCGGTAATAAAGCAAGGGTTAACCGCCAAACAAAACTCAATATTTATGGCCCTGATTCTGTAGTTTGCAGAAACACCCCATATGTGGTCGTAAATGGCTATATAGCCGCACGGCAGGGCATAGAACGAAGGGAACTCCATATGGTTTCTAGAAGGCAGATTTTGATGGACAGTTTTTTTTTTTTACACCATGTCCCATTAGAAGCCCCCCCTGATGTAGCCTAGACTAGAAACTCCAAAAAAGTGACCCCATCTAAGAAACTACACCCCTCAAGGTATTCAAAAGTTACTTTACAAACTATGTTAACCCTTTAGGTGTTCCACAAAACTAAATAGCGAATGTAGAAACAATTTTAGAATTTTTTTTTTGTTACATTGCCTCAAAAAAGAGTAATATAGAGCAACCAAAAATCATATTTACCCCTAAAATAGTCCCAAAACAACAACCACCTTATCCCGTAGTTTCCTAGATGGGGTCACTTTTGTGGAGTTTCTACTCTAGGGGTGCATCAGGGGGCTTGAAAGGGTACATGGTGTAAATAAACCAGTCCAGCAAAATCTGCCTTCCAAAAACCATATGACGTTCCCCTTCTTCTATGTCCTGCCGTTTAGCCAAATAGTAGTTTACGACCACATATGGGGTGTTTCTGCAAACTACAGAATCGGGGCAACCCATTTTGAGTTTTGTTTGGCAGTTAACCCTTGTTTTACTCCTGGAAAAAATTGATTATATTGGAAAATTTTCCAAAAAATAGAAATTTCAAAATTGTTTCTCCATCTGCCATCAACTCTTGTGGAACACCTAAAGGGTTAACAAAGTTTGTAAACCCAGTTTTGAATACCTTGAGGGGTGTACTTTCTTAGATGGAGTCACTTTTTTGAAATTTCTATTCTAGGGGTGCAACAGGGGGCTTCAAATGGGACATGGTATAAACAAAACCAGTCCTGCAAAATCTGCCTTCCAAAACCCATATGGTGTTCCCCTCCTTCTATGTGCTCCCGTTCGGCCAAACAGTAGTTTACGACCACATATGGGGTGTTTCTGCAAACTACAGAATCGGGGCAACCCATTTTGAGTTTTGTTTGGCAGTTAACCCTTGTTTTACTCCTGGAAAAAATTGATTATATTGGAAAATTTTCCAAAAAATAGAAATTTCAAAATTGTTTCTCCATCTGCCATCAACTCTTGTGGAACACCTAAAGGGTTAACAAAGTTTGTAAACCCAGTTTTGAATACCTTGAGGGGTGTACTTTCTTAGATGGAGTCACTTTTTTGAAATTTCTATTCTAGGGGTGCAACAGGGGGCTTCAAATGGGACATGGTATAAACAAAACCAGTCCTGCAAAATCTGCCTTCCAAAACCCATATGGTGTTCCCCTCCTTCTATGTGCTCCCGTTCGGCCAAACAGTAGTTTACGACCACATATGGGGTGTTTCTGCAAACTACAGAATCGGGGCAACCCATTTTGAGTTTTGTTTGGCAGTTAACCCTTGTTTTACTCCTGGAAAAAATTGATTATATTGGAAAATTTTCCAAAAAATAGAAATTTCAAAATTGTTTCTCCATCTGCCATCAACTCTTGTGGAACACCTAAAGGGTTAACAAAGTTTGTAAACACAGTTTTGAATACCTTGAGGGGTGTACTTTCTTAGATGGAGTCACTTTTTTGAAATTTCTATTCTAGGGGTGCAACAGGGGGCTTCAAATGGGACATGGTATAAACAAAACCAGTCCTGCAAAATCTGCCTTCCAAAACCCATATGGTGTTCCCCTCCTTCTATGTGCTCCCGTTCGGCCAAACAGTAGTTTACGACCACATATGGGGTGTTTCTGCAAACTACAGAATCGGGGCAACCCATTTTGAGTTTTGTTTGGCAGTTAACCCTTGTTTTACTCCTGGAAAAAATTGATTATATTGGAAAATTTTCCAAAAAATAGAAATTTCAAAATTGTTTCTCCATCTGCCATCAACTCTTGTGGAACACCTAAAGGGTTAACAAAGTTTGTAAACCCAGTTTTGAATACCTTGAGGGGTGTACTTTCTTAGATGGAGTCACTTTTTTGAAATTTCTATTCTAGGGGTGCAACAGGGGGCTTCAAATGGGACATGGTATAAACAAAACCAGTCCTGCAAAATCTGCCTTCCAAAACCCATATGGTGTTCCCCTCCTTCTATGTGCTCCCGTTCGGCCAAACAGTAGTTTACGACCACATATGGGGTGTTTCTGCAAACTACAGAATCGGGGCAACCCATTTTGAGTTTTGTTAGGCAGTTAACCCTTGTTTTACTACTGGAAAAAATTGATTATATTGGAAAATTTTCCAAAAAATATAAATTTCAAAATTGTTTCTCCATCTGCCATTAACTCTTGTGGAAGACCTAAAGGGTTAATAAAGTTTGAAAAAACAGTTTTGAATACCTTGAGGGGTGTAGTTTCTAGAATGGGGTCATTTTTGGGAGGTTTCTATTATCTAAGCCTCACAATATGACTTCAAACCTGAACTGGTCCATAAAAAGTGGGATTTTGAAGATTTCTGAAAATTTCAAAATTTGCTTCTAAACTTCTAAGCCTTGTAACATCCCCAAAAAATAAAATATCATTCCCAAAATGCTACAAACATGAAGTAGACATATGGGGAATGTAAAATCATCACAATTTTTGGGGGTATTACTATGTATTACAGAAGTAGAGAAACTGAAAGTTTGAAATTTGCTAATTTTTCAAAATTTTTGGTAAAAATTGTATTTTTTTATGCAAAAAAATTAACTTTTTTGACCCAATTTTAGCAGTGTCATGAAGTACAATATGTGACGAAAAAACAATCTCAGAACGGCCTGGGTAAGTCAAAGCGTTTTAAAGTTATCAGCACTTAAAGTGACAGTGGTCAGATTTTCAAAAATTGGCCAAGTCCTTAAGGTGAAATAGGGCCGAGTCCTTAAGGGGTTAAACAGACGGGCGCTGTGGAGTTCACTGTTAGAAGGACGGGCACTGTGGAAGTCATTGTTAAAGGGGCCGGCACAGTGGTGGTCACTGTTAAAGGGGCGGGCACTGTGAAGGTCACTGTTAAAGGAGCAGCCACTTTGAAGGTCACTGTTAAAGGGGTGGTAAATGTTAAAGGGGAAAGCACTGTGGAGGTCACTGTTAAAGGGGCGGGAACTGTGGAGGTCATTGTTAAAGAAGCAGACACTGTGGAGGTTACTGTTAAAGGGACGGTCACTGTTAAAGGGACGGGCAATGTGGAGGTCACTGTTAAAGAGACGGTCACTGTTAAAGGGGAAGGCATTGTGGAGGTCACTGTTAAAGGGGCAGGCATTTTGGAGGTCACTGTTAAAGGGGCGGGCACTGTGGAGTTCTCTGTTAAAGGGGTAGGCACTGTTGAGGCCACTGTTAAAGGGGCAGGCAGTGCGGATGTCACTGTTAAAAGGGCGGGTACTGTGGAAGTCACTGTTAAAGGGGCGGGTACTGTAGAGGTCACTGTTAATGGGGCGGCCACTATGAAGGTCACTGTTAAAGGGACAGTCAATGTTAAAGGGGCGGTCACTGTGTAGGTCACTGTTGAAGGGGCAGGCACTGTGAAAGTTACTGTTAAAGGGACGGTCAATGGTAAAGGGGCGGCCACTATGAAGGTCACTGTTAAAGGGACGGTCAATGTTAAAGGGGCGGTCACTGTGTAGGTCACTGTTAAAGGGGCGGGCACAGTGAAAGTTACTGTTAAAGGGACGGTGTACTGTGAAGGTCACTGTTAAAGGGTTTCTGTCAATTTAAAAATGGGTATTAAGCTGGCTGACATTAGTGATGGTCTAATGTCAGCTGAACATTACTATATTAGTTCCATCTCACAGCACATTCGGCGCAGGCGGAGTGAGGGAAGGACACTCGGCGGCTGCAGGCTTCCTCACTGCGCCTGCGCCGAATACTGAACGGCACGAGATTTACACTGCAGACACGGCCGGCGGGAAGAGAGCAGCGCTGAATGGCCCTGTCAATCAAGAGAAGAAGGGCGTGAAAAGGTGGGCAAACAGAGCCTCTAGGAGCAGGTTCAACGCCCCCCCTGCTCTTAGAGGCTAATTAGCATATTATAAAAGTTAGTTTTTTCTCAATAAAGGCTTTAGGCAGTGAGATGGCACTAATATAGTTTTGTTCAGATAACATTAGCACATCGCTAATGTCAGCTAGCTTAATACCCATTTTTCAGGTGACAGAAACCCTTTAAAGGGGCAGCCACTATGAAGGTCACTGTTAAAGGGGTGGTCAATTTTAAAGGGGCGGGCACTGTGGAGGACACTGTTAAAGGGGCAGGCACTGTTAAAGGGGCGGACACTGTCGAGGTCACTGTTATATGGGCGGGCACTGTGGAGGTCACTGTTAAAGGGGAGGTGTTGAGGAAGGGTTGAGACATATGCATATATATCCATGCATGCCTGCAAACACGTGCGGGCATGTATGGTATATATATGCATACATTAACCACCGCATCATGGGGTGATATGCGCAGATGTGCCAAGCATCTGCGCACGTCTGCCCATGGTGATCCCCAGGGGCTCATGGTGACCCCTGTGGGAAATATGTGGTCCCTAGAAGCTGTGCCCCCTTATAATCCCCCTTATATTAGTATATATATATGTGCCCCCTTATATGTGTCCCCTTATAGTTAGTATATATTTCCTGTATGACCGTGTATATATTGGCCCTGTATGGCAAGTGGGGACATATGCATGTCCCCTGTATGTGATGCCCCAGATATATGCGAGAGTGTGTGTATATATAGATATGTGTGTATGTATTTGCACACGTGTCTATGTATATACACTTATGTCAGCATGACAGTATGTATGTGGGCTTATTGCTGCCCATTCATACCCCCGGTTTTGTATGTGTATGTGTTTATAGATGTGCCCCAAGCATCTGTGGATATATATATGTATATATGCAATTCCAACTCTTATCTACAGAGTTGTTTAGAGAAAAACTTGTGCTGATAGCCTGTAGGATAACAGCTGATTAGCATCTAGTCCCCTTTTGTTCAGGCCCCATACAATCAGACTCTCTGGCACCGTTCGTGAGAGGGCCTTCTAACCAGAGACATCATAACCTGTTTTCCACACCTCTGCCCCATGGCCATGCCCATTACTCCCAGCATTTTTGGGACTAGAGGGGGGGACTAAGGCACACTATGATTTCACATGCCTGAGGAAGGAGGAGGGGGGCTGGTTTTGGGCTATAAAGCCCCAAGCAGGGCAGAGGCGCGCTCTCTTGGATTCCTGGACTGCAATGAGAGACACATGGGAGCTGCACCCTGAAGGATTGCTGAGTACCCCTTTTCCCTCCAGACCCCTAATACACCTGCCCTGATTCACCCCTTCCCTGCCACCAACTCATACCTCTGTAGCTGCCCTGTAATCTGCCTGCATACCCCAGTAGTAGCTGAGTGTGTGCTGCTAAGGAATGTATGTGTATTGTACAGCTAGAGTGTGTGGTGGAATTGGGAATTGTCTAGTGTAGTGAGGTCTGTATTGTGGTGTGTGCGTCTATATGTATATATATTTATAATGATTGATCTATAAATATATATAGATATAGCGTATAATTAGACTTGTATTGTTGTAAGTGCCCCCCCCCCCTGGTAAACCCCTATTTCCCCCCCTGGTTATCCAAACCCCTACTCCGTGTTACTGGACACTCTGATCCCCCAAACCCTTGCCTTATTGTATCCTTGTTTGTACCCCTGATCCTGTGCCACTGGTTCCCTGATCCTGTGCCCCTGATTGTATTTGTGGTTCAGTTACAAACCCCCGATGACCCCCACTGTATCTCACCCCTATTACTGTATTAGTGTCTGTGGACTACATACACTCCTGTAGTGCCACCGTGTAACCCTCGTCGTACCCTGTAGTGACAGTGAATAGTCAGGTGGGGTGGGTTGTTATATACTTGTATGTGTGAACTGTATAGTTAGTTGATGGGTGGAAGTGGGAACGTGTAGTGTAGTTTAGGATTGTATATTTAGTGCTGTATTGTTAGTGTATTGCGTGCGTAGTGTATTGTAAGTAATAAATACTGTGTTACTTGTAACTATCTGTGTAACGTGTAGTTATTGGCAATAGTTAGTAAGGCGCATGCAGCTAGCATAGTGATTAGTGTAAAGCATAGCGAAAGTATTGTGTTATTATTATATAAAGGTATAAATGGGCAGAGTCATCAATAGATGGCTCCTCCCATTTATGAATATTAATTATTGATATTTGCATAAATATTAGTGATTAATATTCCCCCTTTACAGGAGGACAATGTGGAGGTCACTGTGAAAGAGGCGGTCACTGTTAAAGGACCAGGAACTGTGGAGGTCACAGTTAAAGAGGCAGGCACTGAGCAGGTCTCTGTTAAAGATACGGTCTCTGTTAAAGGGGCGGGCACTATGGAGGTCAATGTAAAAGGGGCGGCCACTATGGAGGTCACTGTTAAAGGGGCAGGCACTGTGGAGATCACTGTTAAAGGGGTGGGCACTGTAGAGATCACTGTTATGGGGAAAACTGTTGATATCTTTTTACGACACACGGAAACATAAAATGAAATAGATGAAATATACCCGGGCGAAGCCGGGTCCTTCTGCTAGTATATACAGTACAGACCAAAAGTTTGGACACACCTTCTCATTCAAAGAGTTTTCTTTATTTTCATGACTATGAAGGCATCAAAACTATGAATTAACACATGTGGAATTATATACATAACAAACAAGTGTGAAACAACTGAAAATATGGCATATTCTAGGTTCTTCAAAGTAGCCACCTTTTGCTTTGATTACTGCTTTGCACACTCTTGGCATTCTCTTGATGAGCTTCAAGAGGTAGTCCCCTGAAATGGTCTTCCAACAGTCTTGAAGGAGTTCCCAGAGATGCTTAGCACTTGTTGGCCCTTTTGCTTTCACTCTGCGGTCCAGCTCACCCCAAACCATCTTGATTGGGTTCAGGTCCGGTGATTGTGGAGGCCAGGTCATCTGGCGCAGCACCCCATCACTCTCCTTCATGGTCAAATAGCCCTTACTTTCAAAGTTTTCCCAATTTTTCGGCTGACTGACTGACCTTCATTTCTTAAAGTAATGATGGCCACTCGTTTTTCTTTACTTAGCTGCTTTTTTCTTGCCATAATACAAATTCTAACTGTCTATTCAGTAGGACTATCAACTGTGTATCCACCTAACTTCTCCTCAACGCAACTGATGGTCCCAACCCCATTTATAAGGCAAGAAATCCCACTTATTAAACCTGACAGGGCACACCTGTGAAGTGAAAACCATTTCAGGGGACTACCTCTTGAAGCTCATCAAGAGAATGCCAAGAGTGTGCAAAGCAGTAATCAGAGCAAAATGTTGCTACTTTGAATAACCTAGAATATGACATATTTTCTGTTGTTTCACACTTGTTTGTTATGTATATAATTCCACATGTGTGAATTCATAGTTTTGATGCCTTCAGTGTGAATCTACAATTTTCATAGTCATGAAAATAAAGAAAACTCTTTGAATGAGAAGGTGTGTCCAAACTTTTGGTCTGTACTGTATATATATATATATATATATATGAGTTTGTCTGTCTGTCTAGACGTCTGTTTGTCTGTCTGGACGTTCTTTATGCACGAACAAATGACTGGACCGATCTTCACCAAATGGGGCATACAGGTACTGTACATCAGGTGTCTAGGAAGGTTTTAGACCGGGTCTTAGCTCTCTAGGACTTACCATTCCTGAGATATTTCCAAAATATGACCTGCATTAGCCAATAGAAGCCAGCAAGCCTTTCACTTAAATCCAAACTGCCATTTACATGGTCACATGTCCATATTAGCCAATAGAAGCTCGCAGGTCCTACTCCAGGTTGCCATAACAACTGATCACAGGTTTTAGCAGTTTGCAGGTCCTTAAATATATGACATATGACGGTACAACTACACTGCTACATGCACGGAGTGCAGGGGCCACTATTAAACGGACGGGCACCGTGGAGTTCACTGTTAAAGGGGCGTGCACTGTGGAGGTCACTGTTAAAGGGGCAGGCACTGCGGAGGTCACTGTTAAAGTAGTAGTCAATGTTAAAGGGGTGGGCACTGTAGAGGTCCCTGTTAAAGGGGCAGGCACTGTGGAGGTCACTGCTAAAGGGGCGGGCACTGTGGAAGTCACTATTAAACGGGCAGGCACTGTGGTGGCCACTGTTAAAGGGTCGGCCACTATGAAGGTTACTGTTATAGGGGTAGTCAATGATAAAGGGGTGGGCACTGTGAAGGTCACTTTTAAAGGGGCAGGCTCTGTGGAGGTCACTGCTAAAGGGGCAGGCACTGTATTGGTTACTGTTAAAAGGGTGGATACTGTGGAGATCAATGTTAAAGGGGCAGGCACTGTGGAGGTCAATGTTAAAGGGGGGGTACCATAGAGTTCACCGTTATGGGGAAAACTGTTGATATCTTTTTTATTTTTTTATTAATTCTTTATTTTCAAGTTTTCATATTTTAAACAGACCAACAAGAGCCTGATGGCCAGAGTCTGACATTATACAAAGTTAGTTTTACAGGTCATCAGAAATAACATAGAACAACATCTATTGTATAACAGCCAATTCTTATTTCAAATCACAAAGTCTCCTGAACCACTCCTATAGACTCTATAGTTTTCTGCAAGGTGTAGATTGCTGGAGTGTTCAAAGTGACGGAGGCTATTTAAACATAGGACATAAAATATATCAGAGAGAGAAATGAAGAGAAAAGAGAGAGAGAGGGGCAGTGGAAAACAGAAAAAGGGGGAGGGGGGGAGTTTAGAGTTCTGTACTTAAGAGGCTAATCAGGTGAGGCCAGGCAAATGAGATAAGCAATCTAGCTACCATCACAAAGTTTCCTAACACCCGCTGTCTTACAATGACTTCAAAGGTCGCCACATTTTCAGGAATTTTTCGTGACTCCTATTAATCCAGCTTGTCATTTCTTCAAATTGGCAAATCTGATTAACTTTCGCCTTCCATTCTTGTACTGAGGGAGTGTTAGTGCTAAGCCAATGAAGGGGTATAATGGCTTTAGCAGCCGATATAAGAGTGGTTGTTAAGTTGCGCTTAGACGGACGGTAGAGGTCAGTCGATATTGAGAAGAGCACTATTTCTATTGTGATCTTGAGTTCAGGTGTTGAGACCTTATTTATTACTGTGTTAACACCATCCCAGTATGGAGTAATTAGTGGGTATGTCTACCAAATGTCAGATAATGAACCTACTCCTTTGCCACATCTCCAGCACAGCCGATCAGGGGACAGGCCCCTCCTATATAGGAACTCCGGGGTTCTATACCATCTGGAGAGGAGTTTGAAATGGTTTTCTTGAAGGCGTATACATGGTGAAAATCCATGTGAGAAAGCCAGGAGTTTTTTTTTATTTTCTGATCTGTAAAAACAATGTTTAGCTCTCTGTCCCATTCTCTAAGGTACAGAGGTTTTTTCGCCTCACCCTCGGCTCCCACCAGAACATATAGTGCTGCAATTTTCCTCTGTTTGGGAAGTGGAGATAGTAATATCTTTTCGAAATCTGTCAAAGGCCTCCCAGAACTGCACTTCTTTTTCAACCCACCGCACACAGCACTTACATATGACATTGTAAGGAAAAAACCTGGGGAATTTTTTAGTCGGTCGGGTAGCCTGCTCATTATTGAGGTCTCTGCATCAGGGGTTAGCATCAATCTAACCTGTGCTAATGAGGACCAGATCTCCGGGAGGATGTCCCTGTTGTTTCCTAAAAAGTCGGGGTTAAGGCAAGCTGGCAATAGGGGTGACGGGGCAGGGGCTAAATCTTTACAGAGTTCTTTCCATGTCTCTTGAATCCGTTTTAACAAGGGATCAAGGTCTTTGTTTTTGTTTGAACTTATATTGGGAAGCCATAGGTGGCTTTGGAGTGAGGGACCTACACTATAATCAAATATTTCTTTTACATCCAGTTGTCTATTGGGATCAACCGACTCTAACCACCTATTCAGTTGTATTGCTTGGTAGTATCTTGAAACATCTGGGACTCCCAATCCTCCCTTGTCCCTATGTCTAACTAGGATGTTGTGTAAGATTCGAGGTCTTCTCCCATTCCACAGATATTTAGAGAAAATTCTCCTGATATCTAGAAGGAATGTTTTTTGGTAGATGTATCGGTACCATTTGCATTACGTATAGGATCTTGGGAAAGACATAAGCTTTAAGCACATTTTTTCTACCCATCCAGGATAGGTAGGGCAAGCTATATTTTTGTAAGATTTGTCTAATGTCTCTTTTAAGGGGTATATAGTTGTATTTGTATAGATCCTCCAAGTCCCTTGGTATCAGTATCCCTAGATATTTTATTAGTCCCTTGGTCCAGTGAAAAGGAAGGTGGGTCTGTAGTGAGGTTGCTCTTGACTTTGGCAATGAGATATTTAGTATTTCAGATTTGGAATGATTAACTTTGAAGTCTGAAATCGGGCTAAATACTTAAATTTTTTTAACTAAGTGATCTAGGCCCTTATAGGGGTTAGCCACTAAGAACAGCAGGTCGTCTGCGAAAGCAGTACATTTAAGTTCCCTCTTTCCATAATTTATACCCTTTATTTCAGTTTGTCTAACTAGCTGAATGAGGATCTCTACTACTAGAATGAATAGGGATGGGGATAGTGGGCACCCCTGTCTTGTCCCATTTGTTATTTCAAATGTTGGGGAGAGTGTGCCATTAACTTTCAATCTGGCATGTGGTTGCTGCTATAAAGTGAAAATCGAATGTATGAACGGATCAGGGATGGCAAATTTTTCCAGAGTCAATTTCATGAAGCTCGAATTGACTCTGTCAAACGCCTTCTCTGTACCTCAGGGATCTGTTCTGGGACCCATATTATTAATATCTTTATTAGCGATATTGCAGAAGGCCTCGATGGTAAGGTGTGTCTTTTTGCTGATGACACAAAGATTTGTAACAGGGTTGATGTTCCTGGAGGGATACACCAAATGGAAAAGGATTTAGGAAAACTAGAGGAATGGTCAAAAATCTGGCAACTAAAATTTAATGTTGATAAGTGCAAGATAATGCACCTGGGGCGTAAAAAACCCAAGAGCAGAATATAAAATCAGTGATACAGTCCTAACCTCAGTATCTGAGAAAAGGGATTTAGGGGTCATTATTTCAGAAGACTTAAAGGTAGGCAGACAATGTCATAGAGCAGCAGGAAATGCTAGCAGAATGCTTGGGTGTATAGGGAGAGGCATTAACAGTAGAAAGAGGGAGGTGCTCATGCCGCTCTACAGAGCACTAGTGAGACCTAATTTGGAGTATTGTGCTCAGTACTGGAGACCATATCTCCAGAAAGATATTAATACTTTGAAGATAGGGTCAGGGGCTATTCATAGTATTCAGTATATTGGGCAGACTAGATGGGCCAAATGGTTCTTATTTGCCGACACATTCTATGTTTCTATGTTTCTCGGCGTCTATGCTCAGCAGGACCAACGGGAACCTCTTTATTTTTGCAGCGTGTATTGCATGAAAGATCCGGTGAGAGTTGTCTTTTCCTTCCCTTCCTTGGACAAATCCAGACTGTTCAGGGCCTATTAAGGAGGGTAGTATTTTGCTTAATCTAGTTGCTAGTATTTTAGCTTAAAACTTTAGGTCTAGATTCAGGAGGGATATTGGTCTGTAACTCCCACAGTCCTGAGGATCCTTGCCTTCTTTATGAATTAGTGATTCTTGTGTCTGTTTAGGAAGGTGACCTCCCTGCAATAGTGCATTACACACATCAGTGAATCTGGGTATGAGAATATCGAGAAATTTCCTGTAATACAGTAGTGTCAGACCGTCCGAAGCTCTGTATAACAAGACTGACGTCTTCCGTCGTGACAGCGTTAGTCAGTGATTCTGTAGCGTCTGGGGGTACTGACGGTAGTTTAAGAAAGTGTAGGAGTTCTTTAATATGTGTCTGTCTAATATTTTCTTGGTCTGGGTTTTTTATTTGGTTAAAATTGTATAGCGCCGCTTAAAATTCTTGGAAGGCTTTAGCTATCTCAGGCATATCCTGGGTAACATTTGCCATCTGTTCTTATTTTGGGGATGAATGTTACGTTTTCGGCTTTTTTCAACAATGAGGGCATCAGTTTACCCCCTTTGTTCCTATGGGCGTATACTTTATGTTGAAAATTTAACATCTGTTTCCTTACCCTCTGGGCTAGGAGTTTGTTAAGTTGCAGTCTAAGCTATGTGACTTCCCCTTGTTTCTCTCTGCTTGCAGATAGTTTGTTTAGCTTTTCCACCCTTGCTATTTGAGCTAGTATTGAGTCCAAAGCCTTTTGTTGCTCCTTTTTAACCCTGGTGCCCAAAGAAATAAAAGATCTCCAAACATATGCCTTGTGGGCTTCCCATACGATGGGGGGAGAGCTGTGTGCGGTGGAATTGATCCCAAAATACAGCTCTAATTGAGTCCTGACCTGTTCGGATTGTAGCCTGTTGTTCAACAGGGACTCATTGAGTCTCCAGTTCCACTCTCTTCTTGGTAGAGATGCCAGGGTGAGGTTCACGTGGCAGGGTGCGTGGTCAGAGATGGTGATGTTCCCAATCTTGGCGACACTAGAGACAGGCAAAAGAGAGGTAGATGTTAATGTTATGGTCTAATCTCAGGTATGAGCCATGTGGGTTGGAATAGAAGGAGTAGTCTTTAACTGTGGGGTTGTGGCTTCTCCATATATCTATCAGTTGTAGATCATGAAGCTTTCTATGTAGCCTACTTATATGTTTCTGCGCAATGTGTGACTTGGATGTGGAGGATTCAATTTCTGGGTTCAATACTAGGTTGAGATCCGCACCCAATATCACCGGACCTTCTGCAAAAAGTTTAATAGTGTCTAAGGCTTTAAGGAGCCACTGTACAGTGGATGTGTTCGGAGCATACAAGTTAGCTAGGGTGAATTTACGTGACGCTATTTCTCCCTTCACAACCAAGAGTCTACCCTTAGCATCCATAAGCTGCTGATTTAGTACAAATGGTATAGAATGGTGTATGGCAATAGAGACAGCCTTGGAAGCTGAAGTTGGGTGGGTGCTATGAAACCATTGGCTGGATGGGCGGGATGGTAATTTTGGCATTTTCCTCTGACGTAGATGGGTTTCTTGTAAAAAGGCTATGTGGGAGCCCATTTTTCGTAGCGCAAGCATCACCTGACCTCGCTTTTGAGGCGAGTTGAGACCCTTGACGTTGAAAGTGGTTATCTTAACTTCTGTCATTCCTTGATTTGTTTAGCAGTGAGGATATGAGGAAGTCAAGATCTCCGCTATTAGTGTGAGAAGTTTGTGTATCCTTTAGGGGAGGAAGGGGAGGAGGAAGGGAAAATAGAACAGGGGCTAAAGAGGAAAGAGAGAGAAGAGAGGAGAAAAAAAAGTATAAAAATGTAAATTCTGAGCAATACAGCAATAAAATGATTCAACAAATAATTGTTATCTGGATCTGCTAATTCAGGAGGGGGGGGAGGAGGAGGGGGAATGAAATAGGGGTGCAGATGAGAAACTTAGCCTGGTCGTTGTACCCCAAGCATGTAAACCAAGCTATATTTGAGATTCTGGTTAGTGACCCTGCAATTTTTGCTGATCTTGTCTCCTTCCTTCTTAGGTAGCGGGGAGGAAGGGGGAGGGGAGGTAAGGGGAATGGGAGGGGGGAGGTAAGGGGAATTGGAGGGGGGGGAGATGGGTAGGGGGGGATGGGAGATGGGTAGGGGGGGGAGTGATATTCCCAATCCTAGAGTAAGGATTAAAGAAAAGGAAGAGGAGGGTGGTTTCAAGCTAGACATACAATTAGGAAGGACAGCTGAAAACGTATACAGGAGGTACACGCGACACTTCAATAGAAAACCGGAACTACAGTAATTTTTAAGACTATTAATAAGAACTGGCAAGCTATAAAGTATAGGCCCAAAGTTCAGAGCTCAGACCATCAATGTGGGTGAACCCCACGTGGGTTGGTGAGTAACAAGGGACATTTATGACTGTCCTGTTAATCTTAGATTTTTAACCCCTTGTTCTTTCTTCAGGGTGGAGGGGAGTGTGCTCTGGGTGCCGACTTGTTTATCTTGGATTTTGCCTTCAGTACTCTCTACCAGGGCTCCACTTGTGTAAGTTGCGGTAAGTTTGCTGGATAGGCTATCGGCATCCACGAAGGGACTTCTACCGAATGGATTCCTATGGCCTCCCAGGTTTTCTCCAAATCTTCTGGGGTGTGGATCGCTATACGTCTCCCGTTTTTCAGGATTGAGATGCCAAAGGGATAGAGCCACATATATGGGATTTTCGGCTCCCTCAGCACATCTAGTAGAGGTTTCATGATGCGCCTTTTAGCAAGGGTGGAGGGTGCAATATCTTGATAAAGTGCAATGTCCGCTCCATCATATGTGATCTGCTTTCTTTCTCTAGCTGAAGACATTATGCGGGCAGTGTCCACAAAGGAAAGCAATCCACAGACCACATCCCTGGGTCTTTCGTTCGGCTTCGGTATGGGTCTCAAGGCCCTGTGGATATGTTCAATTACAATTGAGGCAGCTGGTTCCTGACCTAATAAGTCAGCGAATATTTCCATGGCTACTTTGCGCAGCGTCTCAGAGGCCCAGGACTCTGGCAGTCCTTTATTGCGAATATTTCGCCTTCTGCTGCGATTTTCTTGGTCCTCTAGCATTAACATCGCTCTGTTGAGCTCTGCGGTATGCATGTCGAGTTATTCCGCCATTCCTGTGGAGTGTGTTACCAGCTCCTGAGTCGCAGTTTCCAGCATCTCCACTCTGTGCCCCATTTATGTAAGCTCCAATTTTATATCAGACAATTCGGCCAATACTGGCTTTATGGATTTTTCAAGTGCCTGCCCCAGTACCTTATTTAGGAAGGCCTTCGACACCGGTGAGGGATCCCGAGTTTCCACTACATCCCCATGCGTGCTGTCCGCATCAGATTCCTCTCCTTCCTCAGTGCATGCTGCGGACGCCGCCATCTTAGGGCCCGCGCCTGGTGATTGAAGGGCTTTCTTCTTGAGGAAATGCTGCATAGCTTGTTGGCTCTTTTGGGTTCTCGGTGTATCAGTGGGGTCAGGACCCCTTTCTCTCCTGTACTTGACCATTTTGGAGTGGGTCACCGCTGTAAAATTGGTTGTATTCGCTTAGGTATGGAGGAGGCGAGGTTTTACACATCCATCTGCATCAACGGCCAGGCTCACTGTTGATATCTTTTTACGATACATGGAAACATAAAATGAAATAGATGAAATATACCCGTGTGAAGCCAGGTCCTTCTGCTAGTCTCTTACATAGATAAAAATGAATTTCTGTCTGTCTGTCTATACATCTGTCTGTCTGGACGTTCTTTATGCGTGACCAAACGAATGGACCGATCTTCACCAAATTTGGTACACGGGTAATCAGGTGTACAGGTAGGTTTTACACCAGGTCTCAGCTCTCTAGGACTTACCGTTCCTGAGATATTCCCAAAAAATGACCTGCATTAGCCAATAGAAGCCAGCAAGCCTTTCACTTAAATTTGAACTGCCATTTACACGGTCACATGTCTCTTATTAGCCAATAGAAGCTGGCATGTCCTACTTCAGGTTGCCATAATAACTGACCACAGGTTTTGGCAGTTCGCAGGTCCTTAAAAGTTAAGTCACATGACGAATGACGGTACAATTACACTGCTACATGCATGGGGGGCAGGGACACCCTATTAAATGGACGGCCGCTATGAAGTTTACTGGTAAAGGGGCGGGCACTGTAAAAGTCACTGTTAAAGGGGCGGGTATTGTGGAGGTCACTGTTAAAGGGGCGGCCATTATTATGGTCACTGCTAAAGGGGTGATCAATGTTAAAGGGGTGGGCACTGTGGAGGTTACTGTTAAAGGGGCAGGCACTGTGAAAGTCACTGTTAAATAGGCGGGCACTGTGAAGGTCACTGTTAAGATGCAGCCACTATGAAGGTCACTGTTAAAGGGGTGGTCAATGTTAAAGGGGCAGGCACTGTGAGGGTCACTGTTAAAGGGGATGCAATTTTCTTCACCTGATGAAGGGGACCCTTTCCCCGAAACGCGTTGTGATTGCAATAAAACTCTTGAAGATTCACCGTCTACCTCTGGTTGGTTCCTTGCGCCGAGAGATGTTCCTTTTTTTCCTGTCATTTTAATCCTCCGTGTGGGCCTAGGCACGCTTATCCGAGGACATCTACATCCGTGGCTGCATACCAACCTTCATATTGGGGATTAAATCATCTCCCACATGCCTACATTAGCGTTGTGCCTATAATTGCGCAACCCTGCAAGGTGAGCCTCCCAAATTGGGATTTAATCTGAATTTCCAAACGTTTTTACCCTATGGTGCGCCCTCTCTCTTTTGTTTACACAGTAAACAACTTGCCTTTATACACACTGTTAAAGGGGATGGCACTGTTAAAGGGGCGGGCACTGTGGAGGTCACTGTTAAATGGGCGGCCACTGTGGAGATCACTGTTAAAGGGGCGAACACTATGGACGTCATTGTTAAAGGGGTGGTCACTGGTAAAGTGACGGGCACTGTGAAAGTAACTGTTAGGACAGGCACTATGCAGGTCACTGTCAAAGAGGTGGGCTCTGTGGAGATCACTGTTAAAGGGGCAGCCACTGTGGAGGTCAATTTTAAAGGTACGGCCACTGTGGAGGACACTGTTAAAGGGGCAGATACTTTGGAGATCACTGTTAAAGGGGCGGGCACTGTGGTGTTCATTGTTTAAGGGCGGGTACTGTAGAGGTCAATGTTATGGGGGAACTGTTGATATAAAATTTTTATGACACATGGAAACATGAAATAAAATAGATAAAATATACCCGTGCAAAGCCAGGTCCTTCTGCTAGTATAGTATATATACAAACTTCCCAAAATTTTGTGTGGCAGAAGAACAAAAAGTAATATAGACAAACCGCTCACTCCCCTTACAATTCTGGATTGGGTGCTCTAGTCTCAAATTGATTCACTCAAATCAACAAAGGCGTAATAAAAAGTATATATTATGTAGTATGAGACTGGCACTCCCTCGCATGGAAATAGAGCAATAGTAATAGTGATTTTACACAATATTTAATTGGCAAAATATATTAAAATACAACATTACAATACAATATTAAAATAAAAATCGCTGCAGCGGAGACAATATCAGTCCCTAAAAATACCTAAAATCTAAAACTTCAATAAAAACTAAAAAAAAGTCCAAAAAGAAGGGGACCATACGTCCTGAATGTGAAAAAATATCGCGAGCTAAAAGTGTCAGTCTATTCCTTATAATGGTATTGGCATTCCTTTCTTATATGCAATATAACATGCAAAATCCATGCAAGGCACCTTTTCAAATATTCGGAATTGTCCGATATAAATATTCGATAAAGTATCGAATCGGACACCAAGTTGTTACTCACAGGTGAATGTCGATTATCCTGCAGTCCCAATATTCAATCCTTTTGATTTTTACTCACGGTATTTATTCACGTGGTTCTCAGTGATTAGCGTCCCACCTGGTTCGTTCGTCTCTGGTCTCTCTCGATCGTTATCCACAAATCTCAGATCCGGTTATACGATCAGGGTGTAATATCGCGAGAGGTGAACTTATACTTGTACTGACCAGTTTGAATGGCTGAAATTCCAGGTCTTTATCTTTGGAGCGCTCCAATTTCTTTGTGTATCTCCGGATATTAGTAGACGAACTTCCAGTGGGGGTCACTTGTTGGGGATGTCTTTGAAAGGAAACCAGACGCGTTTGGGGGATCTCCTTTCCCCTTCCTCAGTGGTGACATCCCAACTTACTGTGATTCCTTTTATATCCCTTTTAAGATGCATGTAAGATCAGATCTGGAGTAAGGGATCTGCTCTGGAACACCAAAATCTGGTCTGGAACAAAAAAACGCATATGCGGTTTCCATGCGTTTTTTTGGGAGACGATGCGTTTTTTGCAGTATATTGTGCCCCATGGTCTAATTAGTCTAGTCTATAAAGGAAATAGTCCAGAAAGGTTGCTAAATGGTCAATTCATAACAAAATATATCAATATGCGGATATCCTGTAACGACAATCAATTCTAAGTGCTATACTGTGGATATTAATTTCTTAAATAACATTACATAAGTGTAAAACATACAAGTGAAATAAATATAATATTACATGTAGTATACTAATAAATAAGGTGACCGTGCATCTGTTCAAGTGTTGAATGGTGGATAAGATGCATGTAATATCAGATCTGGAGTGAGGGATCAGCTCTAGAACACCAAAATCTGGTCTGGAACCAAAAAACGCATATGCGGTTTCCATGCGTTTTTTTATGGTATAATGTGTCCCATGGTCTAATTAATCTAGTCTATGAAAGAAATAGTCCAGAAAGGTTGCTAAATGGTCAATCTATAACAAAATATATCAATATCCAAATATCCTGTAACAAAAATCAATTCTAAGTGCTATATTGTGGATATTAACTTCATAAATAACATTACATAAATATGAAACATACAAGTGAAATAAATATAATATTACATATATTATCCTGATAGATAAAGTGACGGTGCATCTGTTCAAGTGTTAAATGGTGGGTAGGCCCATCACAGAGGAGGGGTCGCAGTGCTGAAAGACAGCCAGACATGCGACCCCTCATCTGACGAGGGGCACACCCACCCTTAGATTCTTACAGGAATCCAAAAATCTCCAGGTCTGCATTGAGACCTTTCGGAATAAGGCTTCCAAATTCATACATTTTCCTAGATTCTGCTCTGGACATGGTCTCTACATGTTTCCCTTCTCGCCAATTCTTATCGATCCTTTCCAGAGCAGTGAATGTTAGCCCCCTATAGTCTTTATTATGGGCCTCCTTAAAATGTCTAGAGAGAGAATGTTTCATATAACAGTTTTTTATATTTGTCAAATGTTCCGAAATCCTTGTTTTCAGAGCTCTTTTGGTCCGGCCTATATACTGTTTCCGGCATGGACATTGTATCAAATAAATTACACTGGTAGAATCTCATGTAAGAAAATGCTTGATTTCTAACAAAAACGAGTTCTGAGTTGAGGTGACCTGAGTTGTTCTTTTTGGAAATGTCGTGTTTTTACACCCACAACATTTACCACACCTATAGAAACCCTTGAGTCCAATCCAATTGTGCATTATACTTGGTTTTTTATCTTTATGTTTAATTGATGGGGCTATCTTAATCCCTAGATTGGGTGCCCTAGTATAAGTTATTTGGGGTACCACGGGTACCAATGGGCCCAAGAGTTTATCTTGTAAGATATGATGCCAATGCCGTTTAATGATTTACCCTATTTGTCTGTGTTGGATGGAATAAGGTAGGATCAATCTAAAATTCAAATTATTGGGTGTAGTTTGTTGTATTTTTGGTAAAAGAAACGTTCCTCTCGGTATGTTTCTTATTTTCTCAAGTGCTTCCTCTATGGTTTTGGATGGGTATTCTCTCTCTAAAAATTTTTCTTTCATAGACGCCTCCATTTCAAATTGTGAGTTCTCCGTACAGTTTCGTTTTAGACGCCGCAATTGGCCAAAGGGGACATTTAGAAGCCAATTCGGTAGATGACAGCTCGAATATCGAATAAAACCATTCCTCGCTATCGGCTTTTGATACGTGCTACAGATGTATTTTTTATCTTTCTGGGTGATCAAAAGATCTAAATATTCTATTTCCTTTTTATTCTCATTCAATGTGAACACTAAATTATAATCATTTTGATTTAGACCAGCTATGAATGCTTTTCAGGGTTGTTTCGGACAAATCCAGTAAAATGATGCATAGCACCATTTTTACTGCACATGATGGTAAAAGCACAAGGGAGGCTTTTTAGAGGAAATGGGGGGAGGGCTTCCCCTGTTTGGCTTGCAGGCCGACAGACAGCTGTCCTGAGGAGGAGTTTCAGGAGGCGGCTGGGGACCACATAAATGTGTTGGTGATGGTAATAGTAGCACCCATTGCCATGGTATTGGCAGCGGGGACAGCAATTATGACAGTTGGGGCAAAGGACAAGCAGAGAAGAGGGACAAGGAGCACACAGTGATATTTCACAGTGTGATAAAAGTTGCAGGGTGTGTGAGGACTACAATGACAATTGTGTGTTGGACAGGACCTGGGAGCTGGATTGGGGTGCTGAGAAGGAGGCAACATCAGAGGAGGAGGGTGCGAGCAATGGCAGCAATAAATAGCAGAGACGACATACCTTCTAAAGAAAAGCCGGGCCATATCTGCTTCGAAATCTGGTGATGTCACTGACACTGTGAGTACATTAGGTCCAAAACGTGCCAGAGCTAAGCCAAGAGCTAGCTCTGTGTGGGTATCTCCCATCTGCCAGTTTTTCATCCACGGGAAGTACGGTGTCTTTCATATTGTCATCGTTGCTTTCTGCCTCTCCAACTTCTCCTCCACTCCATGGACAGGAAACAACATGCCCAGCAATCAGATGATGCACAAGCCTAATTCCCGCTTGGCCAAGTTGCTAGTGGTGCAGTTGCTGCCATACCATTAAGTAGAATCTGCTGCCTTTAGGGAGCTGGTGGCATGTGCTCAGCCTCACTTGAAGATACCTAGTCGCCATTATTTCTCCCAAAAAGCTATCACTACCTTGTACTCTCACGTGGTGGAGAATATGGGACGCTTCTTGAGATTCTCATTGTGCATCAAGGTTCATTCCATGGTGGACTTCTGGAATAGGTCTTATGGGCAGAGACAGAACATCTCTTTCAGTGTCCACTGGGTCAATGTTTTTTTTTTTTTGTCAGCGGCGAGGCAGTACCCAGGCTACAAAGTCAGGTCCTTTTGACCACCTCATGATTGAATTAAGCTGGCTCCCACACGGGTATTTATCTGCCTCCTCCTCTGTGGGTACGCTCCCATCCCCAACAGCAGCAGTGCACATCGTCACTCCCCCTCCTTCTTGTTACATGTGTCAAGAGTTGCCATGCCGTATTGCCACCAGGTAAGCAGTTTCTAAAGTACATCAAGTAGCAAATATCCCACTGGCTGTCACCCCGCCGACTGCAGCAACAATGGCCATACCATTTTGGCTGCCCTGAACCTGGAGGAAATAAAACATGTTTCCTGTAGGGTGCACATGATTAAACTAGTTGTGCAATGCTTTTTAACTATCGTATGTACACTGGCTTGTGCAAGGTGCCAGCAATGTCCAGAAGACTGTCCAAGCATTTCATCCATTCTTACATGGCGAGGAACCCTCTCCTGGACAGAACGATCTGCTGGCACACCGCTTAATCATCAACATTAAAATTCACTGTCATTTCACATTACACATGCTAAAGCATCTGTACCAGCAGCAGAAAGCTGTGAACAATTTTGTCATGCTGAAGACCACCGTATCAGTGGGAAGCATGTGTAGTTTCGAGGTCAGGCAATGACAGCTCATTCAAAAAGCCTGTCGGGTGCAGAAACCTATCGAAGAGGTCACAAAGTTTGTCAGTAGGGACAACTGCGGCATGAACTACTGCCATTATGCTACTGTTGCTGTCTGCCTGTCTGCCAACATATACCATATGGATGCCACCACTGCCCCATGTACTACTCCTCACTGCTAATCCCCTACTCCAACTACTCTTAACTCTAAGCATCCACCACTACTACTATTACTACTACTACTACTACTACTCATCTACTGTCTTGTTTGCTCCATTCTATGCTGCTTCTGCTACTACTGTAGTTATGTTCCTCTAATTACCCTACCCTTTCCACATCCACACTGCAATGCTGCAGCTTCCAATAAAAAGGGATAATTTTTCTAGACTCCTTCAGAACAAGCCACTTTTTTTTCTGACAATTAGCAATTGCTGATCACATCAAGTAATAATTTTTGGATGCTTGGTCCCCCAACAAACCAGGTTTTCCTATAACTTCATTACACCGTGTATGTAAAGACCAAATGCCTCCAAGAGACAATTTTTGGAAGCTCTGGACTATGAATAAAAAGCATAACTTTTGTGATGGTGCGGCATGCTGTTAACACCATCAACCACTTGTTTATCCATAGCTATGTATGTCAGTGTCACTCTGACATGATTTACTATTGCTGTCATTGCATTTATGAGAGAGAGAGGTGAAAAGAGATTACCTATTTTCCCCAAAATTTTGGAGACCTAGCAGACAAGAGGGTATTATATAGCAATATCCAAAGCAATTAGAGAAACTTTGGTTTGGGCCCATTCGATTAGGAGCTGAACTTTTTGGAAACTTCTGCAAATTAGGATCAAACCGAATCTCAAAAGGTTTGATCATCTCTACACTACTCCATGTAAAGATAAATATTTGTATAAGTATTTGTCAACCAATTAAATTATATAAAACTAGAAGCTTTTGAAGTTAAAACGTAAAACATTAAACCATTTTCTCAACTTCTCTCAGGTGTTAAGCTTCAGCTTTGGCTGCCTATTGTCTTATTTTAAAGGTTGAACAATGGAAAAAAGCATTGCTAAGGGCAATTGATTTTTTCATATATAATTTTTTTTTTCTGGTAGCCTCAAAGAATAGGACTATTGATTTAGATTTTTTGCTATTTTCATCAAATCTGTCTCACTTCAGCATTGAATCTTTAAAAGCGAAACAAAAAATAAAATGTCATATTTTAACTCTAGATTTGAATTCATTACCCAAGCTTAACACAACTGCTTCTTATATGATTATAGCAGCTTTTCTGTTCTACACAAAGATGTGCAGATTTTTTTTCTTTACTTTAGCTTTTAAAAAAGATTCAACATTTTATTTTATTTTACTATTGTTCACATTGCTTTCTGGAAAGAAAATCTTTTAACTGTTAACTTTTCTCTTTTAAAATCTATTATTAGATCTAGCAGTATTATCAATTCATTAAACAAGCTAACTACATGAGAAATGCTCTAAAATAACTTATGTCTTTGCTGTTTTTATTTAAGTTTCTAATTGCAGTTGTCAGCTTCAACTTTAGATTATCGGCTAGTGGGTAGGATGCTAAATTCCGGGGACCATTGTGTGGCTCTACTGTATGCATAAAGCCTCTTTCACACAAGTGTATTGAAATCCGTCAGTATTCTGGATCTGGATTATGCTAGGTTTCCTGATGATACACCATGTAGAGATGAGCGAAGGTATGAAAAATTAGATTCCACTGCTTCAAAGAAATTCAATTTGTGATAAATTACATAGTCATGAAGCGTATTTCTACGTCTATGCATTGCGTATGTAGCGCAATGATGATGAACGATGATCGCAATGCCCCTCATCATTGAAACCCTCAAATGCCTCATTCATCGCTGATCAGGGCATTGGAGGCTACTGTTTAGGGTAAACATTAGATAAGCCTGCAATCCGCAAGATAAGACTGAAAATAGGTTGTATCTTGCTCCCAAAAAACAGTGGGTTAGGTTTATGACAACTTGTGTAAAGGAAAACTGTCTTGATTGAAAATAGTAACCATTAAGATTCCACCTTTCATTTTTCAGAGCTCCTTTAGAAAATAAAAAGTGGAATTTGATTTGTTGCTGTGGGCACGTAAGCCAGTTTTCCTTTACACAAATTTTGATCAATCTCTCCCAAGATATTTCTGTATGTGAGATTTGGACATCAGGTGCACACACAGTAGCATTTTATTTAGAAACTATGCTGTGCACAAAAAATCACACATGGTGTGAACAGGATTCTATATACAAACCTTATCTGATTAAACAAGATATTTTTATATCTGAGATCTGGAGATTAGTTATTGCAATTATATTGTAGCAGCACACCAAGTAGCATATTACATATAAATAAGATGCTACAGTTGCAAGAAAAAGTATGTGAACCCTTTGCAATGATATGGATTTCTGCACAAATTGGTCATAAAATGTGAGCTGATCTTCATCTAAGTCACAACAATAGGCAATCACAGTCTGCTTAAACTAATAACACACAAATAATTAAATGTTACCATGTTTTATTGAACACACCATGTAAACATTCACAGTGCAGGTGGAAAAAGTATGTGAACCCCTAGACTAATGACATCTCCAAGAGCTAATTTGAGTGAGATGTCAGCCAACTGGAGTCCAATCAATGAGATGAGATTGGACGTGTTGGTTACTGCTGCCCTGCCTTATAAAAAACACACACCAGTTCTGGGTTTGCTTTTCACAAGAAGCATTGCCTGATGTGAATGATGCCTCGCACAAAAGAGCTCTCAGAAGACCTATGATTAAGAAACGGTTATAAAAGTATCTCCAAAAGTCTTGATGTTCATCAGTCCACGGTAAGACAAATTGTCTATAAATGTGGAAAGTTCAGCACTGCTGCTACTCTCCCTAGGAGTGGCCTTCCTGTAAAGATGACTGTAAGAGCATAGCGCAGACTGCTCAATGAGGTGAATAAGAATCCTAGAGTGTCAGCTAAAGACTTATAAAAGTCTCTGGCATAAGCTAACATCCCTGTTAGCGAATTTACGATAAGTAAAACACTAAACAAGAATGGATTTCATGGGAGGATACCACAGAGGAAGCCACTGCTGTCCAAAAAAAACCATTGCTGCACGTTTACAGTTTGCACAAGAGCACTTGGATGTTCCACAGCAGTACTGGAAAAATATTCTGTGGACAGATGAAACCAAAATTGAGTTGTTTGGAAGAAGCACACAACACTATGTGTGGAGAAAAAGAGGCACAGCACACCGACATCAAAACCTCATCCCAACTGTGAAGTATGATGGTGGGGGCATCATGGTTTGGGGCTGCTTTGCTGCATCAGGGCCTGGACGGATTGCTATCATCGAAGGAAAAATGAATTCCCAAGTTTATCAAGACATTTTGCAGGAGAACTTAAGGCCATCTGTCCACCAGCTGAAGCTAAACAGAAGATGGGTGTTGCAACAGGACAACGACCCAAAGCATAGAAGTAAATCAACAACAGAATGGCCTAAACAGAAGAAAATATGCCTTCTGGAGTGGCCCAGTCAGAGTCCGGAGCTCAACCCTATTGAGATGCTGTGGCATGACCTCAAGAAAGCAATTCACACCAGACATCCCAAGAACTTTGCTGAACTGAAACAGTTCTGTAAAGAGGAATGGTCAAGAATTACTCCTGACCGTTGTGCACATCTGATCTGCAACTACAGGAAACGTTTGGTTGAAGTTATTGCTTCCAAAGGATATATGAAAGGGGCCGCACAAAACTCCAAGCCAATAAGACTGATATACGTCTTCCACCGACTTTCAGCAAGCACACACTAGCTTCATTAGGCGTTTCTTTCCATTAACATCCTGTGAGATATTAGAGAAGACACGCACATAGTGAAGCACTGCAACAACCAGCCGTTACTCCTCTCGATATTATACTCACAAGTGTATAAATACAATATGCGCCTCAAAAGAAAGCTGACCAGTAGGTACTCTGCATGGTTTCTCTCATTGTACCTCCTACAGATGGTTCAATATTGCTCCCATAGTGAAAATCATATTTTAAAATTCATAAATATGGTTTATTATACTCCCATTTAAATAGATTAAAATGTGCAACAATAAAATCAACACAAGTCAATGCTCCTGCCCAACCCGGGTTTCGCTCCAAATGGCTTCAGCAGGGATGCCCCTGATGTGTACTTTCTGAAGGATCTCAGTTTCAGAAGGGATTTGGCAACTTTTCCAGTTTCTCATTTTTGCTAGTTTAGTTGCTATAAACAGATGAGCTACTACCAACTGACATCTGAAGGGGATGTTATCTGCTTTTAGAAGTAAGAGACTTAGGGTTGGAGAAGGTTGTAGGCTGATGCCTGAGGCTATGGCAAAGATTTTGTGCCACAAGTGGTTTAGCTTAGGACAGTTCCAAAGTATATAGAATAGGGTGCCTCTACATCCGCAGTTCCGCCAGCAAAGATTTGAGACGCCCAGGAACATGTAACTTACTTGGTGTATAATACCGCCATAAAATGGTTTTCTTAAGTTCAACATGCAGGGTACATTTCAGGTTGGAAGAGATGAAACATAGAGCAGTGGACCACTGTAAGTGGTTTGTAGTTCCTGTTCCCATGAGAGAAATGGAGTAGACTTGGTGAAAGAGTCTTTGTCCACTATGAGTGAGTAAATGGGCAGCAAGGTAGAGTCTGTCGGAGGAGGTCTAGACCATAAATAGAAGATGTCCTAAATGTACTTCACCTTGAGGATCAATTTAAAATTAGTGAGATGTCTGATCTGCAAGAATTTGTAAAAATCCCTGTTGGGAATTTGGTATTTTTGATCTTGGAATGGTCGTAGGGTCTCACCATAAAAATGCTGAGAAACCTTAACAAAGGAGCAATGCTTCTAGTATCTAAGGTCTAGGTCTGGAATTAGAAGTTCTAATACTTCTATTGGCGTCTCCTCTAAAAGTGAGAATTTTTTTCGTGGGCTTAGTGCATGGAAGCGCTTCTAGCTTGCAATTGCTGAAGTGATAAGGAATGGGAGAGGAGGAAAAGTAGAGGATGGGTCCAGAGATGCTATCAATAAGGCTTTGAGTTTGACCAAAGGTACAAGTGCAGACTCAATTTGCCCGCATGGGCTAGGTAGTTTAGTTGACCACCATTGTCTTAATTGGGTTGTCAATGTGACTATATAGTAGTCAAGAATGTTAGGAATGCTAGGCCAACGAAAGGCTTTCTCTTGGTCAGTAATTTTGAAGTTATACGGGGTTACCCCTTAGCGCACATGAAGGAGTTTATTATTTTGGAAGCTTTTTTAAAGAAGTCAATGGGTAGTAGAATGGGAAGTGTTCTAAATAAGAATAGGAATTTGGGAAGCGAGAACATCTGGAAAGTAGCAAAACGCCCTACCCAAGAGATTTCGTATTTGGCTAGGGAAGTTAGGTCTCAGGTGATTTTATCAAGAAATGGGAGATAGTTAGCTTTTTATAAGGATTGGACAGAGTTTGTGATGGTGATTCCTAAGTATTTTATCTGTCCAGTTTGCCAATCTAAGGTGAAATCGCTTTGGAGTAGCGATTGCGCTGGATCTGGGATATTTAAAAGGAATGCTTGGGACTTGGATTTGTGTAGTTTGTAGTATGAAAGGTGTCCAGACTATCATCACCAGATTGTTATTATTGGAAATTAGTGGGCAACAAAGGGAGATGTAAAAGTGGAGAGAACTACAACTCCTAACGGAGCCGGGTTCACATCACCGTTTCGTTTTCTGTATTTCTGATCCATCAGAAGAACAGAAAAATAAAGAAAAAAAAATGATTCTGTATTTCAAGCATCAGTTTTGCACATTCCGCATCCGTTTGAGTCTGAGATCCGTTATTTTAAACCAGTGGTTCTCAACTCCGGTCCTCAGGACCCACCTACCGGTCATGATTTTATATTATCCCACAGAATGAATACCTGTGGTAAGTCCTGATGCATTGACACCAATTATATCACCTGCTTAATACTAAGGAAATCCTGAAAACATGACTGGTAGGTGGTTCCTGAGAACTGGAGTTGAGAACCACTGTTTTAGATGGAAAAAAGTCCTGCATGCAAAATAGAAAACAAAACAATAGTGTTGAGCGCGAATATTCGCATAGCGAATTTATATCGCGAAAATCGCCACTTTGAGAATTTGCAACTACAGTCAGGTCCATAAATATTGGGACATTGACACAATTCTAACATTTTTGGCTCTATACACCACCAAAACGGATTTGAAATGAAACGAACAAGACGTGATTTAACTGCAGACTGCCAGCTTTAATTTGAGGGTATTTACATCCAAATCAGGTGAACGGTGTAGGAATTACAACAGTTTGCATATGTGCCTCCCACTTGTCAAGGAACCAAAAGTAATGGGACAGAATAATAATCATAAATCAAACTTTCACTTTTTAATACTTGGTTGCGAATCCTTTGCAGTCAATTACAGCCTGAAGTCTGGAACGCATAGACATCACTAGACGCTGGGTTTCATCCCTGGTGATGCTCTGCCAGGCCTCTACTGCAACTGCCTTCAGTTCCTGCTTGTTCTTGGGGCATTTTCCCTTCAGTTTTGTCTTCAGCAAGTGAAATGCATGCTCAATCGGATTCAGGTCAGGTGATTGACTTGGCCATTGCATAACATTCCACTTCTTTCCATTAAAAAACTCTTTGGTTGCTTTTGCAGTATGCTTTGGGTCATTGTCCATCTGCACTGTGAAGCGCCGTCCAATGAGTTCTGAAGCATTTGGCTGAATATGAGCAGATAATATTGCCCGAAACACTTCAGAATTCATCCTGCTTCTTTTGCCAACAGTCACATCATCAATAAATACAAGAGAACAAGTTCCATTGGCAGCCATACATGCCCACGCCATGACGCTACCACCACCATGCTTCACTGATGAGGTGGTATGCTTAGGATCATGAGAAGTTCCTTTCCTTCTCCATACTCTTCTCTTCCCATCACTCTGGTACAAGTTGATCTTGGTCTCATCTGTCCATAGGATGTTGTTCCAGAACTGTGAAGGCTTTTTTAGATGTCATTTGGCAAACTCTAATCTGGCCTTCCTGGTTTTGAGGCTCACCAATGGTTTACATCTTGTGGTAAATCCTCTGTATTTACTCTGGTGACGTCTTCTCTTGATTGTTGACTTTGACACACATACACCTACCTCCTGGAGAGTGTTCTTGATCTGGCCAACTGTTGTGAAGGGTGTTTTCTTCACCAGGGAAAGAATTCTTCGGTCACCCACCACAGTTGTTTTCCATGGTTTTCCGGGTCTTTTGGTGTTGCTGAGCTCACCGATGTGTTCCTTCTTTTTAAGAATGTTCCAAACAGTTGCTTTGGCCATGCCTAATGTTTTTGCTATCTCTCTGATGGGCTTATTTTTTTTTTCAGCCTAATGATGGCTTGCTTCACTGATAGTGACAGTTCTTTGGATCTCATCTTGAGAGTTGACAGCAACAGACTCCAAATGCAAATAGCACACTTGAAATGAACATATGCAAACTGTTGTAATTCCTACACCGTTCACCTGATTTGGATGTAAATACCCTCAAATTAAAGCTGACGGTCTGCAGTTAAAGCACATCTTGTTCGTTTCATTTCAAATCTATTGAGGTGGTGTATAGAGCCAAAAGTGTTACAATTGTGTCGATGTCCCAATATTTATGGACCTGACTGTATTTAGAATATAGTGCTATATACTCAGCATTTTTTTCCATCTGAACACATGATTCCTCTCTGCTTCATGCTTGTGGGCCAATGAGAAGGAAGCAATGTCAAGTTCACAATTATAATTTTCTGCAGCAGCTGAGGTGTGTATTAGGCTTTGTTCACATCTGTGCTGGTGACGTTCGCTGTTCTGCCCAGTCATAAGAGCACAACAACATAAATCACCACATTTCTGGATCTGGCGCCTCGTGGACAACAACACCTGATGGATCCTGCTGACGATGATGAGATCTGACGGGTTTTCATCTGCCAGGCTATAAAATTGTGTCCAGCATTTATGACCTGATCTGCGAATGAGGCCCCAACACAGATGTGATTAAAGCCTTATATTTTCTCTATTAGGAGGTTCTGCAGCAGCTGAGGTGTGTATTATGAGGTTCTGCAGCAGCTGAGGTCATATTATGATGTCCTGCAACAGTTAAGGTATGTATTGTGAGGTTCTGTAGCAGCTGAGGTGTGTAATAGGAGGTTCTTCAGCAGCTGAGGTGTGTATTAGGAGGCACTGCAGCAGCTGAGGTGTGTATTATGAGCTTCTGCAGCAGCTTAGGTGTGTATTAGGAGATTCTGGAGCAGATGAGATGTGTATTAGGAGGTTCTGCAGCAGCTGAGGTGTGTATTAGGATGTTCTGCAGCAGCTGAGGTGTGTATTAGGAGGCACTGCAGCAGCTAAGGTGTGTATTATGACCTTCTGCAGGAGCTGAGCTGTGTAGTAGGAGGTTCTGCAGCAGCTGTGGTGTGTATTATGAGGTTCTGCAGAAGCTGATGTGTGAATTAGGAGGTTCTGCTGCAGCTGAGGTGTGTATTAGGAGGTTCTACAGCAGCTGATGTGTATAGTAGGAGGTTTTGCAGCAACTTAGGTGTGTATTAGGAGGTTCTACAGCAGCTGATGTGTATAGTAGGAGGTTTTGCAGCAACTTAGGTGTGTATTAGGAGGTTCTGCAGCAGCTGAAGTGTATATTAGGAGGTTCTGCAGCAGCTTAGATGTGTATTAGGAAGTTCTGCAGCAGCTGAGGTGTGTATTATGAGGTTTTGCAGCAGCTGAGATGTGTATTAGGAGGTTTTGCAGCAGCTGACATGTATATTAGGATGTTCTGCAGGAGATGAGGTGTGTATTGTGAGGTTCTGCATGCAGCTGAGGTGTGTATTAAAAGATCTTGATGCAGCTGGGGTGTGTATTAGGAGGTTCTGCAGCAGCTGATGTGTGTATAAGGAAGTTCTGCATCAGTCAGAGAAACATCAATTGTGACTGAATTAAAGCTTTTAGTTTTCGGTGTCTGCAATTTGTAAAATGTTCCTGTCCTGTTCCTCTGCCAGAACGCGTTGCACTGTGACCTGACTGACCAGTCCGGACCTGACCTGATCCAGATGTGTCACCAGTCCAGACTCCAGTCCAGCTCCATGAAGATATGCCCCAGGCCCTGACCGTGCTCTGCCAGCAGTACAAACAGTAAGTCAGCATCGGGGAGGATGTGAAGCAGGGCAGGCACAGTCCATGTGGGGAAGATGACACACTATATAAAAAGTAGCAGCAGCAGACAGTTTATCAGGTAAGGTTAGTTAATCACCTGTGATCAGATTTTGGTTTTCTGTTCCATCATAGCAGAATACCAGAATTGCCAGATCCAGCATGTGCCAAACACCACTGACACCTGTCGGATCCCATTCACAATAATAGGGTCATTCAAGATCCCGCATGCAGCATTATTTTGCCCTTTGTTTTTGCCAGAAACTGCAATGGAGGGTTCTGCTGGAAGATGTGCACGCACCCTAAGGGGTGCTATGGGTCACTCACAATGGAGCCAAATTCAGATTCTTGCCATGGGACCCAGTGATTTCTATGTGCTCCCTGATTGTTATAATTGTACCTTCTAGCATCTTCCTTGGGAAATTTCCTTGATTTGCTGCTAGGTTGAATAATGTTAGTAAATGTTGGAGGAGAATATCCACATAAGTTTTATAATACATGTTAGAGAGACCGTCGGGTTCTGGGGACTTGTGCAGGAGGAAAGAGATGATGATATTGCTTTCTCTAAACTAAATGGTTCATTGAGGCAAGAGAGCTGTTCCTGAGATAGGCTGGGTAGAGTCAGGGACGATAAGAAGGAATCTATCGAGGCTTGAAAAGGGACAATAGTAGCATCTTCTTGAGCTAAGTTATATAAGAAGGCATAGAATCATTTAAATTCTTGGGCTATGTCTTTAGGAAAATTGATCCGAGATCCATTTAAATGGTGGAATAAAAAGTTCTTCTCTGTATCTATTGTCAGCCATGAGGTAAGTATTGTGATGCCAGAGGAAATTGCGCTGGCCATTATATACTTCTGATATTTCTAATGAGATAGCTGCATGATCAGACCACTTTATGTCTTCTATTGTTGAAGATTTTGCAAGATCTAGCGCAGCCTTATTGAGAATAAAAAGGTCAATACGGGAGTATGAATTATGAACAGAAGAGAAGAATGAGTAATCAATAGATAGGCAGGCACTCTTTATCTGGTTGCTACATTAAATATATTTATTATAAGGTATAATTAGGTATTTTATTTAACTGCAATTTAAAATATTTATATCACGTCTAAAAAAAAAAATAATTTGTTTTAATTATGGATGTCTTTCGACAGTCCAACTGGTGAATTATGTCCAAGTTCTTCTAATAATATATGAAAACAAGTTGTGGAGATGCCATAAAGAAGGTATTGTAAAAAGGGGATAAAATAAAAAACAGGTTGAGTAAAACCAAAGATAAGTAAAAACAAGGAGGAGATAAAAAGGAGATAAAAAGGGATGTAGGATCTTATGTTCATCCAATGTAGGTTATGGACAGTTTATATTGTAATCTTTGTGTAAAGTAGTTTGCATCAGCAGAGTTGGTTAGTCAGAGTATATAGTGTCCGGTATGATGAGCTTTTGGTGATAAGGTTTCCGCTACTGCTGGTGGCGTCCCCCACTGCAGTTAGACGGTACTCACCCTGTTGGCTGGTTCCTACCGCTGCGTAGTCTGTGGAGATGAATCCGGGCGTACTGTTTCTCCTCTTGTGGCCGAGTCGGCGTCTCACGTGATCAGTCACGTGGTGTTGTATATGCCGGTCAGCTGATGCTTCTGTCCTGCACTGCTTTTTAAGTTTTTCCTCTATATCTTCTTTCGTTTATGATGAAAAAAATCCTTCATTGATGTTGTGGGTATTGGTGGGTAGTCTCTGTAGTGTCAGGTAATGCCAAGTGATGCCAGACGCGTTTCGAGGTACTCCAACCTCTTCCTCAGTGGCCTTGTTTGAACCTTTTGGACTGCCCTCTTTTATACCCTCTTAATTGATAGGCCCACCAAAAACTCTGTCCGAAGTTTGTTCACTTATGATTTGTTACTCATATTGTTTTTTTACTTATATTGTTTTTTTACTCATATTGTTTTTTTTTTGTTGTTTTCTAAAACGCATATACATGAAAAGACACACAGAAAACGCACAGAAAAAAACTTGCATTTTCTAAGCAAAATTAGACACAATCTTAAAACTAAGATATTCACCATTTCCCTCTCTGGAGAAAAATTACCACTACTTTCCTTTTATGGGTTTTTTAATTCCCAATTTTAATTACTAACATTCTAACTTTGTAATTTATATATTTATATAATTTTTTTACTTAATTACTACTAGTTCTTTTTTCAACCTACACACAAAGATACCATCTAAGATAAAATATATATACCCAGATGTAAAGTTATGCAATCAACAGACACACAAAACCTTTTTTAAGCAAACTGAAATATAAGGCTAAACAACAAATACAATACAGCAGTAATAGAAGAAAAAACGCATATATACAGAAAAAACGCACGAAAAACGCGTAGAAAACGCACATGCGTACATAATTTTCTAATGTGAATCTTCAAATTAAAGTAAATAGAGCAGTCAAAAGGTTAGGGAATTTCAGAAATACTGTAAAATGACAGCTAGGCCTTTAATAGTCAGTAGGGCTGGGTATGGAATAGGGGTGAGCAAATCGATTTTTCTCATAAGTCAGCCTTTTTTACCTGTGGGGGGCTGTCCTCCAAGGTGAAGAAGTGTCCACCTGCTGTATGATTGACAGGGCCAGCAGACATCCCTCTGGACCCGTCATACTCCTGCCTGTGCTGCTTCCGAACCTCAAGTTTGGGTTCGGACCATTACTATGCATGTGTGGTTACACTTTTAGGTGCGGCTTATGCACAGTTGCTGCCTACAAATTGGAATTAGAGCTTTGTTACCAGCGCAGGCAGGAGATTGACAGGGTCGGGGGATGTCCAACCCTGTCAATCATATGGAAGGTGGGCGAAAGGGGCGGACTGGGAACTTATATTGGCCCTGGAAAAAACTAAAAGTGGCCCCATTTTGCAGTTGGGTCAAATTTACAGAAGGCATGGCCTAAACAAGAAGCGATGCCTGCAATACTATATTGCAGAATATTATACCACTCCAACAAAACGAAATACCACACTGCATCGCAAAATACTGCCCCAGAAGCACAAAATACCTCCCCAAAAACTGCCCCTCTGGTCAGCCCAGCTGCCATGTTCTGTCCTCCCACGCCAGGTGCCTCATGATGGCACACATTTGAATTCAGGAGCCAGAAATGGAGCGTCAGATCATTACTTAGTTAATTGGCGGTCATGAGGAGGTCTCAGACAGCCCCTTGGGCACCGGCCCACAGGGAAGTTTCCCTGTAGGGTTTATGGCCAGTCTGCCCCTGGTGGGCACTTCTTCACCTGTGGGGACAGCCCCCACAGGCGAAGAAGTATGGCTAATGAGACTAATCGATTTGTGAGTCTATTCGCTCTTCAGTAGTATGAAAGAATCAATCAGCGGCAGTTACAGTACATCAATTGGAAGAGATTGGACCATGTGATGAGCGCAGTGACGTCATCAAAGGTCCTTTAGCCAGGTCCTGAAGAAAGTAGAAAGAAGAGGAGATCCGCTACGCAACCAAGTGGATGGGGTGAGTTAAATTTTGTTTATTATTTTTAACCCCTCAATGGACATTTTACTAAGCATTCTGTATTAAGAATGCTATTATTTTCACTTATAACCATGTTATAAGGTAAAATAATAAAATCTACAGAACACCTACAAAACATGCAGATTTTTCTCAATCGAGTGCAAAACGCATTAAAACGCTTTGCACTCGTGCAGAAGAAAAATCGCACATTTTCCCGCAACGCACCCATCTTGTCCGGCCCTCACACGCGACGCCCATGTGAAAGAGGCCTTATACTTTCTCTCCTTTTATGCAGAAAACTGACCCAGTAGCAGTACCCTAATTGAGAAGTTCACATAGATGATGTCTGTGATATTGGTTCAGGGCTTGCCAGACAAAAAGATAGCACAAATCTCTTTAACACTGCTTAGAGATTTCTGTTGCTTAAAATGAGTTGCAATGTTTATGGCTCTTTCACATGAGCTTTTTTTATTTCCATTGTTCTGCTCCGACAGAAGAGCTGAACAACGAGAATAACCAAAGTGCCTGATTCGGCATATAGCTGACAGGAATGGTGCCTAACAGATCCCATTCACTATAATGAGATCTGCTTGGTTTCCTTTCGGGAGAACGCCTTTTTTGTGGCGAAAAAAGTCCTGCTCTTCTATTTTGATGGAGGCCCGGAATGGAGCCTCCAATGCAGATGTGAACATGCCCTAAAGCAAACTGTCATTAACATGAGTGGATCCATACTTAGAATACTGTTGTTTTTAGTTTCCATTAGTAGAAATGATGGCCATAGCTACTAAGATGGCAGACATAGTGTAGCAACTCCAGGGACCAACAAACAACGGGTTCCTTTTCTACTCAGTCTAAATGTCTACAGTAGTTAGTGATGACTATGCAAGGGGTGTGTATGCAGCCCATACATTGTTCTGTTTATTCAGCATTATTTCTGTGCCATTGCATTGTCCCCTTGATGTGCCATCATATCTGTATTATATCAGCATGTGAAATCATTATATTTTTTCCTTATATTGTGAGGCCACTGTTACATAGTGACCCTTCTATGCGTACTATCCTTGTGATATTATGTTGTGATTCATTCCTGTACTGGGTGAGCACTGTTTGTATAATTCTTGTACTATAACATCACTGTGTGCATTGTCCATGTACTTTAACATCACTGTGCACATCATGCCTGATAAAGCATCATTAGGGTCTTTCATTAGGGAGGCCAAATATTCTGAACTTGCTGAAATGGGTGGTCATTAGTAATGAACAAAGTTATCAAAATTTCAATTTGGCTGCTTTGCCAAATTTCACAAAGAAATTTGCTTTGTAATGAATTACTTTGTCACAAAGTGTATTTCCTTGTAATTAATGGGAGCGATGACAGGGAATGGCAATTGCACCCCCACCCCCGGCATTGAACCCCTCAGATGCCGCTGTCATCGCTGACCGCGGCATCTGAGATTAACTTTGTGTGCTTTAAGGGTTTAATCCGGTGGAAAAAACTAAAATAAAAATACTTACCTTATCCACTTGATCGCGTTGAGTCCGCCGATTGAAGACGCCACACAAAATCTCACGCGGTGAGGGGTGATGACATCATCACGTCGGTGTAGTGTCATGTCATGTCATTGTGAGCAAGATTTTGCTTGCGAATGGATGAGGTAAGGCATAGTGACGTCATACGTCACCGCACACAAGATTTGTCATGAAAATGGATGAGGTGAGTTTGATTCCCCTCCTTTTCAGGGAAAATAAATTTGTTACCACAAAGCGGTTTCTCTGCGAATCAAATTTTCCCTAAAATTTGCATCAAAGTCTACCTCAGATCCTTCGATTTGCTCAACCCTAGTGGCTATTGTGGAGTCACGTTTTGTTTTACTTTTTACATCACTGGCACAATCCTAAAATGACAAAGGGGTTTGATCCCTTTCATTTGTTATTAAAATCATCTATGATCCAGGATTGCAGACAGTTATGTAACCTACTTATAGAGTTAAAACCAGAAGTTTACATACACTATATAAAAAGACACATATGCATGTTTTTCTCAACATCTGACATGAAATATGAATAAACCTTTTCTGTTTTTGGTCAGTTGGTATTACCATAAATATTATTATTTGCCAAATGTCAGAATATTGAGAGAGAGAGAGAATGTTGTGGACCTTTCATCTGTTTAACCCTAGTCTAATTAGGGTCTTGACTTTGTTATCCTTAAGACACTTTGTAACCAGTTTGGCAGTATGCTTCGGGTCATTGTCCATGTCATGATCTTCCCTATGAGAGGCTGAGAAGATCTGACAGACTTGCTACACGTGAGTCTATCTGACAGATTGTTTTGTTTCTCTTTGTTGTGGTTTTTGGCAGGATCCCATCTCCCCACAGGTTCTGCTCATTAGCTATTTAGTGGTGTTATTTATACCAGCCTCTCACTATAGCCCTTGCGGTTTATATTTGCTTCTGGAGTTCTCAGCTGGTGTTTGGTGGATCTCCTGCTCCCCGTCCATCTTTAGCTAAGTCCTATTCTTTCCCTTTTGTTATGTGTTTTGGCTAGGCCTCAGGAAGACGCTGGTTCCTGCACCAAGTGCTAGGAACCGGTTGTCCTATCTCTTGCTCCCTAGCTGAGGGTTTGTTTCAGTTTCAGCTAGGCTTAGGTTCCAGCGCATGAGCACTTCCACCTTTAGGATTTGCTCATGTTGTCAGCAGTCAGGGAAAGACTCAGGAATTGTCAGGTAGTGACCTTTCCCTGTTCCCTAGCTTTGGGGCCTAGCCTGGTGTTTTGTTGCATTTGTTGTATTTGGTTTGCTTCCCTTCCCTCACCTACTGTGACAGTCCATTTGGAAGACTCATTTCCACCTAAGCTTTAACTTCCTGTCCGATGTCTTGAGATGTTGCTTTAGTATTTCCACATAATCTTCTTTCCTCCTGATGCCATCTATTTTGTGAAGTGCACCAGTCCCTCCTGCAGCAAAACAACCCCACAACATGATGCTGCCACCCCCGTGTTTCACAGTTGGGATGATGTTTTAGGCTTCCAAGCTTCTCACTTTTCCCACCAACGATTAGTGTTGATCACGAATATTCAAATAGCGAATTTTTATTGCGAATATCGCCACTTCGAGAATTCACAAATATTTAGAATATAGTGCTATGTATTCGTTATATCGAATATTTGTCTTTTTTTTTTTTTTTCATCTGAACACATGATTCCTCTCTGCTTCTTGATTGTGGGCCAATGAGAAGGAAGCAATGTCAAATTCACAACAATACTTAGTGCACAATCAGTAATCTGTAGTCAGACCTGCTAAAATTTGAAGTTGCACGTAGTGCGAACAAATATTCTACTCACTGTCTTGAATATATTGGAGCACTTGACTCTAACTGCCTATAAAGCTATTGTAATATTCTGCAGTGCCAACCATTTTCTCCAGTCTCAGGAGAAACTCGTGAAACTTCCATCAGCTTGAAAAATGTAGCCAAAGTGACCCACGACTGTATTTCACGTTACAAATTCACATTACCCGATTTTTTTATTTCTGATTTTTCAAATTCAATAAAATAATATTGAATTGTCGAATTCGCAAATATGTTTTAAGGCCGATTTATTGGCCTGTATTTGTGGGAGGGGCTCTGCCCCACTATTTAGGCTCCTTTCCCCTTCCCCTGCATCCTACGTCTGCTCAACACAGATCGTGGCCATATCCGTGTGCGTCTGGACTAGTTGCTTTCCTGCTCCTAAGTCTACACCGTGCGCTGTGTCTACCCCGTTCGCCGGGTCTACCCCGTTCTCCCACCTCTCAAGTAAGATGCCGCCTCAGTCAGCGGCCCCGTTGCTTAAAGTCCGGTCGGCAGCGCCGACTCCCCAGGTAAGGGGGAGTCACGCTGCACCGGAGCGAACTGCCTGGATGCATCGGCTCCCACGCGGCAGTATAGGCAGGGTGCAGGGGTCAGCGTGGTCCCAAACTCATTTTCAAATGTCTGGCACGGGCCGCTGTGCCATTAGTGAGGCAGGGTATTGTGTAACTTACCTTCCGGAGTCCTCTCCCTTCTGTGTCCTCTCCTGTTGCCGCCGGCTCGCTTGCTCCAGATCGCTTGGCGTCCCAGGCTCGTTTCCTGTCCGGCTCCGTGCGCCCCCGGTGGCCACAGTTGAGAATGCAGGATGGGGAGCTCACTAAACAGTGTGTAGCAGGTCTTGAGAACAGTACCCTCTGGTGGTCACTCCTGCTACTGCAGATGAAAGTGAAGAAAATAAAAAAATAAAAACACATACACATACTAATATCACATATGGCATTATTTTATTTGTGTACACACTCAATAAAAAAATTAAAAAAAAGGGGCTGACAATCACAATTACAAAAAAGGGGGAGGGAAGCAAAATAAATACAGTGGTACATATGCTCGTACTACGGGTTAAGCAAACTCTCCTTGCACATTTTATTGGGTAGTGTTCAGTCACCTCAGGTACGGAATTACCACGCTAGTTCATTTCAGACCTTCGTAGTTTACGCATTATACGCACGTATGTTCATTGATCTCGCTCACGTCTCCAGTCATTTATAACCGTTCCTTGTCTGTTTAAGTATGTTTTCTCCATTCTCTCTCCAGGGACGTTACTTCTTTTCAGGGTTAACTGTCGATTCTGGGTGGCCCAGTTTCATTTCCAACAGGTAGTATAGGGAAGTTTTCAGTGGTAGATTCGCTTTCTCATTCTGTCTTCTAAAAATCTCACGTTTTGACTTAGGTATTCTCCTCATCCCGCTATTCGCTCCTCTCGTGCTGTGGGTAAGTCAGCTCAGTCTGTCGGTGGCAGTAATCATTGATCACGAGGTGACATTATCCACGATGGCATGCGTACGCACACCACATCGTTCGGTGGTAGGGTTGTCACGGGTGTCTGGTCTCGGGTCGCATGATAGAGCCTCATTCTCACGTACTGTATCTACAGGATCATGTCTCATGCCTCTGACATCATGGAGGCCTCGGTCAATGAAAATGCCGCCAGGCTGTCCGAAGTGGGTAGCATCCCGTCAATACGGAATTGGACCGTACCCAGGTTGATGGCGGAGCTATCCAGGAAGGGTATCCCGTTTACAGCCTCGGCCAGAAAGGCAGAATTATACCGCCTACTTATGTCATCTGCGAGTCCTCAGCGTCAGGAGGAAGTCTCGATGGCCACAGTCCAGACCTCACTCGCTCAGATTCACCTCATGCTCAACAATCTTACGTCATCAGTCACGGACATTCAATCCAGACTGGACACGGTCGAGTCCCGGGGTGCCGTTCTCACTCCTCCGGGTCCAGAGTTGGCCATCCCGTCCACATCCGCTGTGGGGTGTACCAGTACGACTGTCCCTGTTCCTAATATCACTCCGGCTCACTTCATACCGGCCAATACCAAGAAAGATATTCTGGAAGGCAGGGACGTCAACTTGGCTTTCCTGTTGATTGCTACTCGGGATTTCTCAGACAGCAAAGTCATTGGGTGCGGTGATGTCTCAGTAATACTCAGGGGTCGTGATCTCAGGCTAAACAGAAAGCTTACCATCGCTGAGTTCCTTCTAGCTTTCAGCCTGTATAGAGATGTGATTTGTTCCGTACGGCCCGGCCACAGGGAGGAATTAGATCTCTATTTGTTCAGGGTGACCGAATTGGGGTACAAATATGGTGGTAGTTCGTTCTACGATTATCACTGTTCATTTTCTGCTAAGGCTGCGGCGGCCCTCAGTCAATTTCAATTCCTCATTAACTGGGCTAATATCGACACCGAGATATTTTGCAGACACTTTGCTGGCCTTAGGGCTCCTGCTTGTTCTCTGTGTCAATACATCTACCACACAGCAGAATGGTGTCACAAAGCTGCCTCAAGTGCCGATAGTAGCCCTCCCGCACAGCCATCTAGGCACCCTGATCCCCAGAATGCCTCATGTTTAGCCGACAAATTGGGAAGGCCCATTCAATACCTCGGCCGGTCACAGATCTGTAATAATTTCAATTTTTTCTACTGCAATTATAGTCAGTGTAGGCTGTTACATGTTTGTGTGAATTGTCTCAGAGCCCATCCCAAGTCAGTCTGTACATTAAAGGCGGATAAGTCATATCTGAGTGTCCTTAACGTTGATTGCCTGCTGCATTTCCTACGCAACCACCACGACCCTAGCTTCGTACAGTTCCTCATGTCAGGGTTTAGATCAGGTTTCCACACTGGCCTAATTGCCCTGCCTGAATCATCTTATGAGTGCCGGAATTTATTGTCAGCGGAGCTTCACCCTCAGGCAGCAGATGAACTGATTTCCATCGAGTTGGCTAAGGGATTCCTAATAGGTCCCTTTTCTTCTCCTCCCTTTGGACGGTGGAGAGTCAGCCCTATAGGCATAGTCACAGGCAAATTTAGTAACAAAGAAAGATTGATCATCGATTTATCAGCCCCACATGGTCACTCCACTCCTAGTATCAATTCTCTCATACTCTCCGAGGAAGTCAGTATGAAATATTCCTCCATAGATCAGACTATCGCCATTATACTGCAGTTAGGCCGCAACTCTATTCTGTCAAAAGCTGATATATCTGACGCCTTCAAGCTACTCCCCATCAGTCCAACTTTGTGGCAGTGGCACGGTATAAAGTGGAGAGATCTTTATTACTTTGCCTCTAAACTCACCTTCGGGTCAAAAAGCAGCCCATGGTTGTTTGACAAACTGGCCCAGGCTCTCCACTGGATACTAGTGCACGAATTCCATTGTAGTTTTGTTATCCATTACTTGGATGACTTTCTGTTATTGGAACACCCCGGGTCCAATCCGCAAGCACTACAGTCGCTGCTTAGCTGTTTCCACCAACTTGATATCCCCGTATCCTCAAAAAAGGTTGAAGGTCCGTCACCAGTTATCACTTTCCTAGGTATCATTCTGGACACAATAAACATGGTCGCAAAATTACCGGAAAACAAACTGGACAGGATTACGGTCGTCCTCCACAATTTCACGCAGACCAGAACCATTAAAAAAGTTGAATTATAGTCTCTTTTAGGCATGTTAAATTTTGCTATGCGAGTCATGCCCCAAGGCAGGCCATTTGTGTCACGACTACTAGCTCTCCTTCCTTCAGCTCCTTCCCAAGACAGCCTCATATGCCTTGACGACCAAATAGTAGCCGATTTAGCCATGTGGGACTATTTTCTTAGTAACTGGAATGGTATTTCTCTTCTCATCCCGGTGGTGTCCAACAGTTCCCCTATAGTCTTCTCTGATGCCGCTCCCAGTTATGGATTCGCAGCCATTTTTGGCACACAATGGCTAGCGAACGTGTGGCCCGACGAGGTCAAGTCACTGCCAGGGTTTCTTCAGTCTTCAGCTTCCTTTGAGATTTACCCCTTAGTTGCAGCCGCTCATGTGTGGGGTCACGAGTGGACCGGTCACACGGTGTTGTTCATTTCCGATAATGCAGCGGTAATGGATATCCTAAATAACGGGTCATCTCAATCCCCGCAGGTGTAACCATTCCTCAGGCGTCTAGTTCTTCTTTGCAACACCAGTTTCGATATATATGCTCACACATATCGGGGCAGAAGAATGTCGCAGCTGATGCCCTGTCTAGAGCTAATTTTGGCCTTTTCTCGCAGGTATTTCCCGAAGCAGACGCCAACGGTGCCACAGTCCCTCCATTCCCATCAATAGTCTGGATGTAAACTCTCATCTAGCTACAGCTAGTTCTCTACTAGCCAAGTCCCTGTCACCCAACACGGCCAGGGCTTATCATACAGGTTGGAGGGCTTTTCTTAAATTCCAGGACAAGTTTCCCCAAGGCATTCTCGATTTTACCAACTACATCCTGGCCTTCATCGGCTATTGTCATTCTGAGTTGAATCTGTCATACTCCACAGTCAAATCTTACTTAGCCGGTGTACAGCATTTTCGGGCCTCCAGTCAACCAGAAGCTCCCTCACTATTCTCCATTCATGTAGTCAAGGCTACTCTCAGAGGTCTTGAAAAGTGCAAACCAAATACACGTCCAGGCCGCCAGGCCATCTCCGGGCAAATATTTTGTCAGTTGTCTGACATGTTAGACCATGGCCCATTTGGCGCCCAACAGAGTCTAGTGATAAAAGCAGCCATGTACCTGGCTTTCTATGGCTTCCTGAGACCAGGAGAGTTTACCTCAGCCCATAGTAGCCGCAGGTATCTAACTGTCGGGCAACTGAAGGCTGACACGGACAATTTCATTCTCTCGCTCATGTCCACCAAAACATCACAGTCAGGCCCTCCTACTCAGATCACATACTACCCAACCACCCACCGCTGGTGCCCTGTTAAAGTGCTACACCAATTGTTAAAAAGTATTGACAATACAACACCCCACAGGCCACTGTTGCCTTTCAACGCAGCGCATCTCACAAGCTCCCAGTTTGTTTCGCATGTACGCTCCCTGGTGGCCAACCTAAGTTTAGACCCGGCATCTGTCTCTGGCCACTCCTTTCGGATTGGCGCCGCTTCCGCAGCTTCCAAGAACCGAGTTCCTGCTCACGTCATCAGGAAATTAGGGCGATGGCGCTCCTCCTGTTATTCCAGATACATACCTCACCCGAACGTTGAGATGTCTCTTGCCTGTCAGAACCTTGTACTATAAGTGCGATTTGTAAATAAAGTTTTCTGAATGCATATGGTCTCTTTTTGGCCTCCTTCAGTCATCCCTACGACGTTGCGGTTACGGCACAAATCAAACCGTTTAGCTAACTATTAGTTAGGGTCCCGGTTCAGGTGTAGGCCCGACCACAAGTTTTAAGGCCGATTTATTGGCCTGTATTTGTGGGAGGGGCTCTGCCCCACTATTTAGGCTCCTTTCCCCCCTCCCCTGCATCCTACGTCTGCTCAACACACCCACCCTTCCCACCCTCCATTTCATCATCACACCAGGGGATGGCCTCCTTCAGTCATCCCTACGACGTTGCGGTTACGGCACAAATCAAATCGTTTAGCTAACTATTAGTTAGGGTCCCGGTTCAGGTGTAGCCCCGACCACAAATGATAAATATTCTACAAAATATTCGGGAAATATTGCAAATTTGAATATAGCCCCTGCTGCTCATCACTGGTAAGGATGGTCAATTTGGTCAAAAAAGTTTAATTTTAGTTTCGTCAGACCACAGGACATGTCTCCAACAATGTAGGTCTTTGTTCCTGTGTGAATTTGCAATAATTAATCTGGATTTTTTATGTTTCTTTTGGAGTAATGGCTTCTTCCTGGCAGAGTGGCCTTTCAGCCCATGTTGATACAGTACTTGTTTCACTGTGGATATTGACACAATCTTAACAGCTTCCACCATCATCTTCACAAGGTCTTTTGTTTTTGTTCTTGGGTTGATATGCACATGTCAGACCAAAGCACATTCATCTCTTTCCTGAGTTGTATGATGCCTGGACATTCCCATCTTGTTTGCACTTATGTATAATTGTTTGTACAAATGATCGAGGTGCCTCGAAATTGCACCCAAGGTTCTGCCAGATTTGTGCAAGTCCACAATTCTCTTCCTGATATCTTGGCAGATTTTTTTAGACTTTCCCATGATGCTACACAAAGAAGCAGTGTGTTTCAGGTATGCATTTAAATACATCCACAGGTGTGTCTCTAATTAACTCAGATGTTGCCAACAAACCTAACAGAAGCTTCCAAACACATGTCATCATCATATGGGCAGTTGTTTAAAGGTCATACAGTTTAAGGGCAATGGTACCAAATATTAATGAAATGTATGTAAACTTTTGACTTTGCAGAAGGTAATAAAAATGCCTTAAAATATTATCTCTCTCATTATTCTGGCATTTGGCAAATAATAAAAATGGTAATTAAAGGGCTTCTGTCACCCCACTAAACTCTTTTTTTTTTTTGGGCACTTATAATCCCTATACTGCGATTTATCTATACATAATGTAATTAATCATTTTGGTTCAGTAGATACTGCAAAAAACGTACTTTTATAATATGCAAATTACCTGTCTACCAGCAAGTAGGGCGGCTACTTGCTGGTAGCAGCCGCATCCTCCTCTCATAAACACGCCCCCTCCGCATGTTGATTGACAGGGCCAACGAACGCGCTCGTTCTCTGCTGGCCCTGTCTGCATTCAAAATCTGGCGCCTGCGCCGTACCTGTCTTCAGTCGGCGCAGGCGCACTGAGGGGAGGACGCTCGCTCGGCCGCTCCTTACTCAGTGCGCCTGCGCCGGGTGTAGATGTGACGTCACCGCGCAGGCGCATTGAGGATGGAGCGGCCGAGCGAGCGTCCTCCCCTCAGTGAGCCTGCACCGACTCAAGACAGGTACGGCTCCGACACCAGATTTTGAATGCAGACATTGCTAGCCCTGTCAATCAACATGAGGAGGGGGCGTGTTTATGAGAGGAGGATGCGGCTGCTACCAGCAAGTAGCCGCCCTACTTGCTGGTAGACAGGTAATTTGCATATTATAAAAGTACGTTTTTTGCAGTATCTACTGAACCAAAATGATTAATTACATTATGTATGGATAAATCGCAGTATAGGGATTATAAGTATCCAAAAAAAAAAAAAGAGTTTAGTGGGGTGACAGAATTCCTTTAAGGGCAATGGTACCAAATATTAATGAAATATATGTAAACTTTTGACCTTGCAGAAGTTAATAAAAATGCCTTAAAACATTCTCTCTCTCAGTATTCTGGCATTTGGCAAATAATAATAATTATGGTAATCCTAATTGACCAAAAACAGGAAAGGTTTATTCTGATTTCATGTCAGATATTGAGAAAAACATGCATAAGTGTCTTTTTATATACTGTATGTAAACTTCTGGTTTCAACTGTATATCTGAATTTCCCTTTAAAATCAATGCACAAATTGCAAAAACATGTTTACAATACAGATGCAGTAAAAATGGCTGAAAACTTTTATTTTGTAGGAAAGAGCATATATTATGGGAAAGGTTATTTACGATTGTTGATCGAGCACACTCGGTCGAATACCGCGTGTGCTCGAGTCAGTGTAATTAAATGTAATTTAGCATCTATTCCTGAAAAGTTTCTCCTGGCATTTGAACTCCTATCCCCTTGTACATTAGAGGCAAGGACTTTATCCACTGAGCTATAAAGCTGAATGCTAAACTATGTCAGAAAAACCTCAGTAGTTTCTGATATAGTATTTCTATTTAGCAGAAGACTTATTTTATATTTCTGTGCAGGTTAACATGTAGATGTATAGTGTTGTGGTTAATGTCCTTGCCTCTAATGTACAAGGTAAAGAGCTGGAATCCTGGCAAAAAATAAAAATAAAATAAAAAAATATATATATACAGTCAGGTCCATAAATATTGGAACATCGAAACAATTCTAACATTTTTGCCTCTATACACCACCACAATGGATTTGAAATGAAACGAACAAGATGTGCTTTAACTGCAGACTGTCAGCTTTAATTTCAGAGTATTTACATCCAAATCAAATGAACGGTGTAGGAATTACAACAGTTTGCATATGTGCCTCCCACTTGTTAAGGGACCAAAAGTAATGGGACAGAATAATAATCATAAATCAAACTTTCACTTTTTAATACTTGGTTGCAAATCCTTTGCAGTCAATTACAGCCTGAAGTCTGGAACGCATAGACATCACCAGACGCTGGGTTTCTTCCCTGGTGATGGTCTGCCAGGCCTCTACTGCAACTGTCTTCAGTTCCTGCTTGTTCTTGGGGCATTTTCCCTTCAGTTTTGTCTTCAGCAAGTGAAATGTATGCTCCATCGGATTCAGGTCAGGTGATTGACTTGGCCATTGCATAACATTCAACTTCTTTCCCTTAAAAAACTCTTTGGTTGCTTTTGCAGTACAGTATGCTTTGGGTCATTGTCCATCTGCACTGTGAAGCGCCGTCCAATGAGTTCTGAAGCATTTAACTGAATGTGAGCAGATAATATTGCCCGAAACACTTCAGAATTCATCCTGCTTCTTTTGTCAGCAGTCACATCATCAATAATTACAAGAGAACCAGTTCCATTAGCAGCCATACATGCCAACGCCATGACACTACCGCCACCATGCTTCACTGATGAGGTGGTATGCTTAGGATCACGAGCAGTTACTTTCCTTCTCCATACTCTTCTCTTCCCATCACTCTGGTACAAGTTGTTCTTGGTCTCATCTGTCCATAGGATGTTGTTCCAGAACTGTGAAGGCTTTTTTAGATGTCGTTTGGCAAACTCTAATCTGGCCTTCCTGTTTTTGAGGCTTACCAATGGTTTACATTTTGTGGTGAACCCTCTGTATTCACTCTGGTGAAGTCTTCTCTTGATTATTTACTTTGACACACATACACCTACCTCCTGGAGAGTGTTCTTGATCTGACCAACTGTTGTGAAGGGTGTTTTCTTCACCAGGGAAAGAATTCTTCGGTTATCCACCACAGTTGTTTTCCGTGGTCTTCCGGGTATTTCGGTGTTGCTGAGTTCACCAGTGCGTTCCTTCTTTTAAAGAATGTTCCAACCAGTTGTTTTGACCACAGCTAATGTTTTTGCTATCTCTCTGATGGGTTTGTTTTGTTTTTTCAGCCTAATGATGGCTTGCTTCACTGATAGTGACAGCTCTTTGGATCTCATCTTGACAGTTGACAGCAACAGATTCCAAATGCAAATAGCAAACTTGAAATGAACTCTGGACCTTTTATCTGCTCATTGTAATTGGGATAATGAGGGAATAACACACACCTGGCCATGGAACATCTGAGAAGCCAATTGTCCCATTACTTTTGGTCCCTTAACAAGTGGGAGGCACATATGCAAACTGTTGTTATTCCTACACCGTTCACCTGATTTGGATGTAAATACCCTCAAATTAAAGCTGACGGTCTGCAGTTAAAGCACATCTTGTTCATTTAATTTCAAATCCATTGGTGTATAGAGCCAAAAATTTTAGAATTGTGTAGCTGTCCCAATATTTATGGACCTGACTGTATATAAGTTTTTAGCCATAATATATTTATATATATATATTATATATTTAGAATATATAATATATTATAATATATGTAAATATATTATGGCTAAAAACATCAGTAGTAGTTTCCCACATATTATGCATTCATATATATCAGAAGTATGTTTATATGTGTATATACACTCACCTAAAGAATTATTAGGAACACCATACTAATACGGTGTTGGACCCCCTTTTGCCTTCAGAACTGCCTTAATTCTACGTGGCATTGATTCAGCAAGGTGCTGATAGCATTCTTTAGAAATGGCCCATATTGATAGGATAGCATCTTGCAGTTGATGGAGATTTGAGGGATGCACATCCAGGGCACGAAGCTCCCGTTCCACCACATCCCAAAGATGCTCTATTGGCTTGAGATCTGGTGACTGTGGGGGCCATTTTAGTACAGTGAACTCATTGTCATGTTGAAGAAACCAATTTGAAATGATTCAAGCTTTGTGACATGGTGCATTATCCTGCTGGAAGTAGCCATCAGAGGATGGATACATGTTCTCATTCTGTTTACGCCAAATTCGGACTCTACCATTTGAATGTCTCAACAGAAATCGAGACTCATCAGACCAGGCAACATTTTTCCAGTCTTCAACAGTCCAATTTTGGTGAGCTCGTGCAAATTGTAGCCTCTTTTTGCTATTTGTAGTGGAGATGAGTGGTACCCGGTGTGGTCTTCTGTTGTTGTAGCCCATCCGCCTCAAGGTTGTGTGTGTTGTGGCTTCACAAATGCTTTACTGCATACCTCGGTTGTAACGAGTGGTTATTTCAGTCAACGTTGCTCTTCTATCAGCTTGAATCAGTCGGCCCATTCTCCTCTGACCTCTAGCATCCACAAGGCATTTTTGCCCACAGGACTGCCGCATACTTGATGTTTTTCCCTTTTCACACCATTCTTTGTAAACCCTAGAAATGGTTGTGCGTGAAAATCCCAGTAACTGAGCAGATTGTGAAATACTCAGACCGGCCCGTCTGGCACCAACAACCATGCCACACTCAAAATTACTTAAATCACCTTTCTTTCCCATTCTGACATTCAGTTTGGAGTTCAGGAGATTGTCTTGACCAGGACCACACCCCTTAATGCATTGAAGCAACTGCCATGTGATTGGTTGACTAGATACTTGCATTAATGAGAAATAGAACAGGTGTTCCTAATAATTCTTTAAGTGAGTGTATATATTATTATTTTTTTTTTTTTTTTTGTAATTACACATTTATTTTGTGCTATACATTTTTTACAATTACTAAAAAAAATATTAAATATTTAAATTTAATTTCCATTTCTGAAAAGTTTCTGCCAGGATTCAAACTCCCAACTTGGATATTAGAGGTAAGGATGTTAATCACTACACTATAGAGCTACATGCTACGATGCACAGAAATATAAAATACTGACTACATCAGAAACGACTATGAGGTTTTTCTAACACAAGTTATTGTTCAGTTTTATAGCTGAATGAATAAGGTCCTTGCCTCTAATGTTGGGAGTTTGAATCCTTACAGAAATAGAGATTAAATTTATATATTTTTTATTTTTTTTGTAATTATAAAAAAATGTATTGCACAAAATAAATGTGTAATTACAAAAAATAAAAATAATATAAAAAAATATATATATACAGGTCCTTTTAAAAAAATTAGCATATTGAAAAATTAGCATATTGTGATAAAGTTCATTATTTTCTGTAATGTACTGATAAACATTAGACTTTCATATATTAGATTCATTACACACAACTGAAGTAGTTCAAGCCTTTTCTTGTTTTAATATTGATGATTTTGGCATACAGCTCATGAAAACCAAAAATTCCTATCTCAAAAAATTAGCATATTTCATCCGACCAATAAAAGAAAAGTGTTTTTAATACAAAAAAAGTCAACCTTCAAATAATTAAGTTCAGTTATGCACTCAATACTTGGTCGGGAATCCTTATGCAGAAATAACTGCTTCAATGCGGCGTGACATGGAGGCAATCAGCCTGTGGCACTGCTGAGGTGTTATGGAGGCCCAGGATGCTTCGATAGCGGCCTTAAGCTCATCCAGAGTGTTGGGTCTTGCGTCTCTCAACTTTCTCTTCCCAATATCCCACAGATTCTCTATGGGGTTCAGGTCAGGAGAGTTGGTAGGCCAATTGAGCACAGTAATACCATGGTCAGTAAACCATTTACCAGTGGTTTTGGCACTGTGAGCAGGTGCCAGGTCATGCTGAAAAATGAAATCTTCATCTCCATAAAGCTTTTCAGAAGATGGAAGCATGAAGTGCTCCAAAATCTCCTGATAGCTAGCTGCATTGTCTCTTGATAAAACACAGTGGACCAACACCAGCAGCTGACATGGCACCCCAGACCATCACTGACTGTGGGTACTTGACACTGGACTTCAGGCATTTTGGCATTTCCCTCTCCCCAGTCTTCCTCCTGACTCTGGCACCTTGATTTCCGAATGACGAGCAACAGTCCAGTGCTGCTTCTCTGTAGCCCAGGTCAGGCGCTTCTGCCGCTGTTTCTGGTTCAAAAGTGGCTTGACCTGGGGAATGCGGCACCTGTAACCCATTTCCTGCACACGCCTGTACACAGTGGCTCTGGATGTTTCTACTCCAGACTCAGTCCACTGCTTCCGCAGGTCCCCCAAGGTCTGGAATCGGTCCTTCTCCACAATCTTCCTCAGGGTCCGGTCACCTCTTCTCTTTGTGCAGCGTTTTCTGCCACACTTTTTCTTCCCACAGACTTCCCACTGAGGTGCCTTGATACAGCACTCTGGGAACAGCCTATTCGTTCAGAAATTTCTTTCTGTGTCTTACCCTCTTGCTTGAGGGTGTCAATGATGGCCTTCTGGACAGCAGTCAGGTCGGCAGTCATACCCATGATTGCGGTTTTGAGTAATGAACCAGGCTGGGAGTTTTTAAAAGCCTCAGGAATCTTTTGCAGGTGTTTAGAGTTAATTAGTTGATTCAGATGATTAGGTTAATAGCTCGTTTAGAGAACCTTTTCATGATATGCTAATTTTTTGAGATAGGAATTTTGGGTTTTCATGAGCTGTATGCCAAAATCATCAATATTAAAACAAGAAAAGGCTTGAACTACTTCAGTTGTGTGTAATGAATCTAAAATATATGAAAGTCTAATGTTTATCAGTACATTACAGAAAATAATGAACTTTATCACAATATGCTAATTTTTTTTAAAGGACCTGTATATATATATATATATATATATATATATATATATATATATATAAAAGCAAAAAAGGTAATCAGCAGCACTCTGTTGATGTGCCAGGTGCAAGTCCCAAATACTCCTGGACAAGGAGCAATGTGGATATAAGAAGATAGAAAAATGGGCAGCACTCCGGTCTTGTGCTAGAAAATAGGTGATGTTTTATTCACACCCAAACGCAATGCAGCATTTCAGCCCTCTCAATGGAGCCTTTGTCAAGCTAGTGAACACAGTGCTCTCAACACATTATATAGGTGAAACTCATTACAATAACATGATTGCTCATTAAGAACATATTCAGTGAATAAGAGTACAAAACAGTAAAAACATGATTCTTTTAAAAAAAATATTACAGTGTCTCAATATATGTGGACCATCATGATGTCCACATGTTATACATATATACGAGTCAACTATAAATCAGTGTTACATACATAATTAGTGTTAATCCTCATATATAGTGCAGCTGTGCAAAAGAATATTAATCAATTATAGATTAAAAGAGGGACAAACCCACACTATGAAATCCCATGTTGCGATCCAATATTGGCGTTCTCTGGCGCGTACTACGCAAGCGCCAGTATACGTCAGCGGACCGCGAGAGTCCGCAACATCCCGCGCATGTGCACAGAATGGTACGTCAATGCTGGGATGTTTCCAAGATTCGCGACTTCTCCCCAAATACTGCGCATGCGCGCGCCAATGGTTCCTGCATCAATTATAATCGCAGCAAGCTACTGCGCATGACCAGGAGGTTAGAGATTCATGTTGTCACTATGTGACCATGGTAACCGTGCTATCGCGTGGTGTAAGGGATCAGTAAATACATGGAAAACGTGGACTGCGGTCAGATCCTCAGGCCAATCCAGACCCAGATTCCGGTCACTGCGCCTCCGTTTCCAAATTATAGACGGGGGCAGTGGGGATGCGGGTGTTGCACACAGGCACCCGCAGTCATTTCTGAATGCATGGGCCTATGCGGAACAAGGGACCAGGACATTCTCATGTCGCATGTCCCCTGCTCTCCCACCCAACGTCCTCACATATCCCCCTCTGACCCATATAGAGGCACCACATTGTTCCAAAACTGGACATTAATATACTGTATATGCAGGTCTCTAATCCCCTCATCATATTTTATCATAAAAATGGATATAGGAAGAAATCCACAAAATAAATAATATTATATGGGCATAAACAATATATGTAGATCGCATAGAGATTTCATGTCGGGCGATGTCCTCTCGATTAAGACAATGATCTCCAATAAGATAATCTGAAACAAAATGAAAAAAGGGGTAAGTAAAGAGCACAATCTTTTCCTACACACTCTGAGATAAAAGTCAAAAATCCCACTGGTACAAGGTTATGTCACCCTAAAATCAACATTAAGTCCACGAGGTTTCAAAGTTTGCAGTTTGAAAATACAGTATAGTTCCCGTTGCTTCAGTGTCAGTGACCTGTCACCCCCCCGTCGTGGCATGGTGACCTGGTCAATGACCTTGAAGCGTAGGTCCTTCTCAGTGTGTCCAACTTCTGTGAAGTGTTTGGACACCGGTAGATCCAGTCTCTTTTTCCTAATTGTGTATCTGTGGTTATTTAATCTTGTTTTAACGTCCCATGTCGTCTCTCCCACATAGAGGAGACCACAGGGACATTCCAACAAGTACACTACGTAGTTGACAAAGGCTCCATTGAGAGGGCTGAAATGCTGCATTGCGTTTGGGTGTGAATTAAACATCACCTATTTTCTATCACAAGACCGGAGTGCTGCCCATTTTTCTATCTTCTTTTATATATATATATATATATATATATATATATATATATATATATATATATATATATGTATGTTTCTGTCGGGATTTGAGCTCCCAACCTTGTACATTAGAGGCAAAGATGTTAACCACTACACTATTGTGCTACATGTTAAGGCTACTTTCACACTAGTGTTCGGGGCTCCGCTTGTGAGCTCCGTTTGAAGGGGCTCACAAGCGGCCCCAAACGCATCCGTACTGCCCTAATGCATTCTGAGTGGATGCGGATCCTCTCAGAATGCATCAGTCTGGCAGCGTTCAGCCTCCGCTACGCTCAGCAAGCGGACACCTGAACGCTGCTTGCAGCGTTCGGGTGTCCGCCTGGCCGTGCGGAGGCAAACGGATCCGTCCAGACTTACAATGTAAGTCAATGGGGACGGATCCGTTTGAAGTTGACACAGTATGGCTCAATTTTCAAACGGATCCGTCCCCCATTGACTTTCAATGTAAAGTCTGGACGGATCCGTCTGAACTACTTTCACACTTAGAATTTTTTTTAAACTATAATGCAGACGGATCCGTTCTGAACGGATCCAAACGTCTGCATTATAGGAGCGGATCCGTCTGTGCAGACATCAGATGGACCCGCTCTGAACGGTAGTGTGAAAGTAGCCTTACTTGAACAGAAATATTAAATAAGTCTGCTGAATAGAAATACTCACTACATCAGAAACTACTATGAGGTTTTTCAGACATAGTTTAGCATTCAGCTTTGTAGCTGAGTGGATAAGGTCCTTGCCTCTAATGTACAATGTTGGTAGTTTGGATCCCAGAAGAAACTTTTCAGAAATTTGATTTAATACACTGTGGTGTCCCCAGGCACTGACTCCATATATGGATATAGCTATATATGGAGTCAGAGCAGGGACTCCTAAGCCAAACTAGAGTTCCGACACCCTCCCCTCTTCAGAGCAGGAAGTGTCTGGGGTTCACCTATTGACTACTATTGTGCTCGGTAGAACACCAGAGCACACGAGCACTTTGGTGCTCGATCAACACTATTATTTGCGGATTTGATTTATCCATAAATTATCAAAATAAAGTCCTTAGTACACAATCAGTATCCATCATAATCTCTTGGCTGTGGTAGTAGTTGGATTTCTGCTTATTTAATCTAGATGTGCACACTGGACCAGCAGATAAAAACATTACCCCAATATTGCACATCATGGTTATAATTAACAAACTCAGCACTGCTACATCGGTAACTGTGGAAAAAACAAAACATGCTTTGCTTTATGATTGACTAAATATTAAACAAGCAGAATTCAGTTTACCCTGAGAATAACATGTACTTCCTAAATCCACTCTTTGGCACATCTAATCATTTTTGCAAGGTTAAAAGCAGCATTATTTTAAAAATAGAGCAGTTTCTGTTATGTTCGATTCACTATGAGACGTATGGGAAAACTGTGTGCTCTTAAATGGCTAATAAAAGTGAATGCTATTGTGTAGAATTATATTTGAGTTGGAAAATATTAAAATACTAGTAGTTGGGGAAATATTTTCAAAGGACCATTGCACTAGTAAAACTCATAGCAGTAGTAGAATATACACAGTGTTAAGTACTTCAAATCTAAATCTCAAAGGTACTTTAATATATAGAGGTGCTACAATGACCTCCTTAGCATCCGTTTTTATTGCTTTATTGATATGTGTTCAAAGAAACAGCCTTCCTAAAGAGGTTATCCTACGAAAAGTAGTACCGTGCAACAAAAAGAGCATTTTAAATTAAACGGGACTGTCTCGCCTCTTGATTTCCGCTCTTCCAGGCAGCTCCCTAGGCATAATTTCTGAACAGCAGGGGGCACTGCTTCTTGCTTTGAATGATAGAACAGCCCCTTGCCTGTGTGTGCGCGCTCCCGAGGCTTCACATGCCTTCAGCTAGGTGTGTTTTCTTCTGTTGTAGCTGCCTTTTTTTCTCTTGAACTGTTCCCAGGCTACTGCCATTGCTGGGATCAACTGAAGACAGCATATAGGAGGTGGTCGAGATCAGAGGGAGTGCACATGTATAGCAATGCAAGCTCCTGCCTTCCAGGCCACTGAACAGGCCAGCACTTTACTACTCAGCGAGCAGATGTGGCCACTGCTGCTGGATTGGACAATTCTCTAAAGGACTACAAGATGACAATTATCCAGAAGAGGGGGCAATATTGCAACATGGACTATATTAGTAAGTTCTTCATTATAGCGTTATATTCAACATAAGTATCATTGTACCAACTGACACAACCCCTTTAAGTATTATGCATATATAGTACATGCAATACTATATACAGCCAGGTCCATAAATATTGGGAAATCAACACAATTATAACATTTTTGGCTCTATACATCACCACAATGGATTTGAAATGAAATGAACAAGATGTGCTTTAACTGCAGACTGTCAGCTTTAATTTGAGGGTATTTACATCCAAATCAGGTGAACGGTGTAGGAACAGTTTTCATATGTGCCTCCCACTTGTTAAGGGACCAAAAGTAATGGGACAAGTGGCTTCTCAGCTGTTCCATGGCCAGGTGTGTGTTATTCCCTCATTATCCCAATTACAATGAGCAGATAAAATGTCCAGAGTTAATTTCAGGTGTGCTATTTGCATTTGGAATCTGTTGCTGTCAACTCTCAAGATTTGATCCAAAGAGCTGTCACTATCAGTGAAGCAAGCCATCATTAGGCTGAAAAAACAAAACAAACCCATCAGAGAGATAGCAAAAACATTAGGCGTGGCCAAAACAACTGTTTGGAACATTCTTAAGGCTACTTTCACACTAGCGTTCGGGGCTCCGCTTGTGAGTTCCGTTTGAAGGCTCTCACAAGCGGCCCGAACGGATTGTCCTAATGCATTCTGAGTGGACGCGGATCTGCTCAGAATGCATCAGTCTGGCACCGTTTGTCCTCCGCTCTGCTCAGCAGGCGGACACCCGAACGCAGCTTGCAGCGTTCGGGTGTCCGCCTGGCCGTGCGGAGGCAAACGGATCCGTCCAGACTTACAATGTAACTCAATGGGGACGGATCCGTTTGAAGTTGACACAATATGGCTCAATTTTCAAATGGATCCGTCCCCCATTGACTTTCAATATAAAGTCAAAACGGATCCGTTTGCATTATCATGAAAAAAAAAAAATTTGTTCATGGTAATGCAAACGGATCCGTTCCGAACGGTACATTATACGTTTGCATTATAGGTGCGGATCCGTCTGTGCAGATACCAGACGGATCCGCACCTAAACGCAGGTGTGAAAGTAGCCTTAAAAGAAGGAATGCACGGGGCGGAGACTGGCCGTTGGCCTGGATGGCAGTGTGAAAGAGCTGCTCCTCCACGTCCCAGCACCTACACAGCCTTATAAACAGCGGTGACCTGATCAGAAATGGTCAAATACGGCAGAGATAGGGGACTGGACCCTCCTGATACCCCTCGATCCCACAAAGGACAGTAGGACATGCAAAAATTCCTGAAAAAAAGAAGCTCCCACTCTCCCGGAGCTGGCGCCAAGATGGCGATGGCGCGCATGAAGGAGGCGGAGGCTAAGGACTCGGGAGATGACAGCGAGCACTGCGGCACGATTGAAGAGCTAGACCCGGCTCCGGTCTCCAAATCTTTCCTTACCAAGGTGCTCAGCCAAGCACTAGAAAAAGCGCTAAGACCGATCCTGGCGGAACTAGCGGACATCAAGACTGAGATTTCCCAAGTGGGACACAGAGTGGAAGCTCTGGAACAGGCGACGCAAGACCTTAGTTTGCATGCCAACGGAGTAGCCGAATGTCTCAGCGGACACGCCGAGGAACTTAACAGAGCCTTTTCGCTACTAGAGGACCAGGAAAACCGTAGCAGGCGGCGGAACATCCGCATAAAGGGCCTCCTCGAGTCATGGGCGGCTGAATCGCTTCGCAAGGTGGCCCTGGAAATATTTGCTGATATACTGGATTCGGACTCGGCCGCATCAATAGTAATTGAACGGATCCACAGGGCGCTTAGGCCTCAACCGAAGCCGAACGAAAGGCCGAGAGATGTGGTCTGCGGCCTGTTGTCCTTCGTGGACACGGCGAGGGTCATGGACGCAGCTCGCACCAAGGGGTGGATTAACTATGGTGAAGTTGAAATTGCTCTGCACCAGGACATTGCCACATCGACGCTAGCGAAAAGGCGCATACTAAAACCATTGCTAGATTCGCTGAGAGCGAAGAAGATCCCGTACACTTGGATGTACCCCTTTGGTCTCTCAGAGCGGGAAACGCATCGTCATCCACACTCCAGATGACTTGGATAAGGCATGGGAATTGATCGGAATATCACCTATAGATATACCGACCTGGCTCCCGGTGAACTACCCGACGACGCTCCCGAATCCGCCACTCCTGGAACCCTGGAGGAGAGCCCATCGCGTCAAGTCCGGGAAGGCGATTAAGCATATGACGGGAGCCGTGAATCTTCCTCCCTGAGGACATTCGCACTGAGTTCGGGTTCAGTATCTATGGGACATGGAGGGCTCTGATAACGATCTTACCATGTCGACCTTTTTTCCACTTTGTGATTCATTCGCACAATTAGATGCTGGTAAACACAGAGTGGAACGGCTGGCCCCTTGATCGCCAGACATGGGTCATATAATCAAATCGCATTCTATACCATTGAGACGTACGATTGCTAATGTTATGTTTTGCTGTTTAGGTACACTTGTACCATGTTGAATTTGAGCTCACAGTTAATGGCTGCTCATTGAAGTCTCAGAATACTTGCTTTGGAACGGTGCTGCGCTTGTAGATGCTGGGCGAGCTTGTACCCATGTAAACTTCACTCTGCAATTTATGGGAGATTGAGGGCAAAGTGCTTGATGGGCCTTACACCTTGTCTGGTTTCCATGGGCGCAGCATACGATTTACTCAGATTGGGGACGGCATTTAGCACATAGATGCAGCCGAACATAATGATCCGTTGTGCACGTCTGTACACTATTAATTTTGAGTAATAAGTGTTAGTATTAGATATAGCACTGTTACCTTAGTAAAGTGGAAGGGATATCCCGCAGACACTTGCGACTCATACTCCTCAGTTTTCCCTTACCCTTGAATTTGCTGAAAGAGGCAGAATGTTTAATTCTAGGCACCCAACAGGTACAAGGTACATGACTATCACAATAGGATGGCCCTCCTTACAGTTTTTCGAATTTGTAGATTTATACAACAAAGGTTGAACCTCAAGTACCCACTTAAAGACCGGATGCGCTTACACCTGAGAATAGCTCTCACTCTTTTGGTACCTGAAACGTCTCCCATAGGACCCACAAGCTCTCGCCCTCTCATTCCCCTTCCCCCTCGCCTTTTAAACCCTTTCCACCCCTTCCACCACTCCAGGTCCCACCTTGTCCTAGCAAGTTTAAGAAATAGTTTAAAAGACATAAGTCACCAAATGTAGCACTATGCTCATAGGCTGTGATGTTTGGGTAACACGTCCAGGCTAGTTATATAATTAAGTTTACCCCCTTGCTATCTAATTGTAAATTGATAGCTCCTGTTGCGATAGTTTACCTACTGGTCTTGAACCCAGTAGCTGTTTGATTTGCTTATTGTTGCTTCCTTTCTTTCTGCTCTTTCTTCCTCTTCCCCATTTCATTTCCTCTTCTTTTCCTTTTTCCTCTCTTCCTTACTTAGCCTTTCCACCCACCCCTCCGCTCTGACTCCCCTCTCTTGATACCCACTTCAGACACACAAAGAGTCCCATAAAAAACCCAAGTAGAATTTAACTCCACTTCAGAAGTAAATAACCTAGCCTCAAAGATGACAGATATAAAGGTCGCAACATTTAACGTTAAAGGTCTGAATTCACCTCAGAAACGCAGTCAAGTTATGCTAGCTCTTAGAAAAATGGGCTCCCATATAGTGTTTTTACAGGAAACTCACCTGCGCCAGAAGAAAATGCCAAGGATGCCGAAACATCCGTTTGTACATTGGTTTCACAGTGTTCAGCCTACCTCTGCCTCCAAAGGAGTAGCCATTGCAGTCCATCAATCTATCCCCTTTACCCTAGTCAAGGGTTTAATAGCAGATCGCAAATTCACCCTAGCTAACTTTTATGTCCCAAACAAGTCCCCTGTACAATGGCTCCTACAAGCTCTAGACACACTTAAAATTTTTGCTGAAGGACAGGTCATTCTAGGAGCAGACTTAAACCTAATATTAGACCCTGCAATCGACTCATCCTCAGCTAAATCCCGAGTGACACAAAGGCTTCTTAGTAGATTCCATAAGAAACTTCAGGATTTACGCCTAATTGATGTATGGCGAAGTCTTCAACCCACAGATAAGGACTTCTCCTTCTACTCGGTTCCACATGGAACATATCAACGTCTAGATCATATACTAACTTCTTCAACTCTTCTCCCCTCTTTTAGAACAGCAGACATCGGTAGTATCACCATATCTGATCATGCTCCATGCCTGGCGTCCTTCACCCTGACCTCCCTGCCGAAAAGAGATTGGTGCTGGAAGCTAAATGAATCTCTCCTATACAACCAACTCCATACAGATCAGGTCAGGACTCAACTGGTAGAGTACTTCGCACTTAACTCCTCCACACACAGCTCGCAACCAATTGTTTGGGAGGCCCACAAGGCGTTTGTTAGAGGTTGTTTTATTTCCTTGGGCACTAGAGTAAAAAGGGAACAACAAAAATAAGTTGATACACTCCTAGCAGAAATAGCGACAATAGAGAGGAAACATAAAACCTCACTGCGAAATGAGCACCAAAACACGTTGACAGAACTCAGACTTAAACTCTGAAATCTTCTTAACCATAGAGTAGCGAAACAAATGATGAATTTTCAGCATAAGGTCTATGCCCATGGAGATAAAGGAGGAAAGCTGATGTCATCCTTACTTAAGAAAGTCAAGAATGTCACCCACATCTCTTCAATTAAACAGACGAGCGGCAATCTGACTAAAGACACCCCAGAAATAGCCAGAGCTTTTAAAGAGTTCTATTCAAAACTATACAACTTACATCAGACAGGAACAACTGATGAGGAACTCCAAAGAAAGAACCGCATCAGAAACTTCCTAGACTCCCTACATCTCCCGACTATAACACCAGAGGATTCAAATTACCTCACTAGCCCGATATCGGCTGAAGAAGTAGTCAGCACCCTCAAAACCTCCCCCCCCCCGGGAAAAGCCCGGGACCTGATGGTCTGCCCCTACTCTACTATAAAAAATTTCAAGATATCCTCATCCCTAGGTTCACGGAATTGTGCAATGAACTCATGCAGGGGAACTCCCTGCCTAAGCAGACGCTTGAATCCTATGTCACTCTGATACCTAAAGAGGGTAAAGACCCTTTGAATTGTGGCAGTTACCGCCCGATTTCCCTCCTGAACCTGGATTTAAAATTGTGGGCCAAGATTCTGGCCGGTAGACTAAGCAAGTTCCTGCCAGCTTGATCGGCAATGAACAATCTGGCTTTATCCAGGGTCAGAGGGAAAAGACAACTCCCACAGGATATTTCATGCTATACATATGGCACACAGAAAGAAACTACCCTTAGCCCTACTAAGTATTGACGCTGAAAAGGCGTTTGACAGAGTCAATTGGCTGTACATGAAACTAACTCTGCAGCGCTTTGCCTTCCCAGATGCTTTTACTAGAGCGATATTCACTCTATACCAAAACCCATATGCCAGGCTGAAAGTAAATGGCACGCTCTCACCACCCTTTGACATAACAAACGGAACTAGGCAGGGATGTCCCCTGTCCCCCTCCTTGTTTATTTTAGTGGTAGAGTCGCTCCTACAATCAGTTAGACAGTCCTCAGAAATCTCAGGTGTTAAATATGGTGGAAGGGAACTGAAATGTACTGCATTTGCTGACGACTTGTTGTTCCTGATAATGGATCCTGAGAGAGAATTATATCTGTTAGTAGAGAAAATAGCAGAGTACAGTTCTCTATTAGATTTTAAAGTTAACCATTCTAAATCAGAGATATTGAACATCTCCCTACCTGAATCCAAAACCACTTCCTTGCGGGCCCGGCTTCCATTCCATTGGACTAAAGGACCAATTAAATATCTAGGGATTTTAATCCCCAGGCACATCAACGATTTATACCAACAAAATTACGCCCCTCTTCTAGGAGATATACAGCGCTTGTTACAAACATACAATCTCCCCTATCTTTCTTGGATGGGGCGGAAAAATGCTTCCATCCTGAAAGCGCTTCCGAGCTCGGTTTCTGAATCGCCAGGTTTCTTCTTAGTTAAGCCGCATATTAAAGCTGTGTGTGGGGAGTTGACAGTGAAGTACCTTCTCCAAAGGCCCTTGACTGAATTTGAAAAGCTAGTCTTGTCACCACTCTCTGCGGTTAGGAAAGTGTCAAAGCTCTACCCTGTGGTGGGAGGTGAAGGTGAATCCCTAAAGCTATACATCAGGGAGTGGGAGAAAGAATTGGATAAGGTTCTAACAGATACTGAAGTAAAACAGATACTAAGAGGCTCCCATGGTTTTTCTCGATGCACCCGTTTACAGGAGAATCACTTCAAGCTCCTATCAAGGTGGTATAAAACCCCTGATTTTTTGTATAAAAGAGGTCTGTCGCCCACTAGGGAATGCTGGAGGTGCAGAAATGGCATAGGGACCCTGTCGCACATTTGGTGGGATTGCACGCAGATCCAGCCTTATTGGAGGGATGTAGAAGCTCTGATCAGGAGACTTACAACCCCTGATTTTAAGCTTACTTTGGAAATAGTGGTGCTTGCGCTCCCAACACCACAATACTCCCCCTCAAAAAAGAACCTAATTTCACATATCATAGCAGCAGCTAAAGCATTAATTCCCCTACACTGGCTTGATACTAAACCCCCATCCGTACATGAAATGTCAGCTAAGGTGACTCAAATTTGCAGATTCGAGGAAATGTCTAGCTGGATTGACAGGACACACGATAGATACGTAAAGATATGGGACCCTTGGAGATCTCTGGCGTAGGTGAGTCCTAGCAACACAGACACAACAATCTTTGGACCTAGACTGGGTTATTTATAGACTCCCCCCCCCCTCTCCTACCCCTCAATTCCCTCCCCACCCACCCACCCTCTTCTTTTCTTTTCTCTTAATCTTTTCTTTTCCCTCTCTTTCTATTCCTCTTCTGTCTTCAATTATTAATGGATGTTATGAGTAACTAGAGAGCGTTGTTTGCACGCAAGAGCAAATAAGAAATGATTATTCATGCTCTCTTCATCCTGATTAAAACTCTCTATAGCCATTTTAAAATGTTAAACAATTGAGCACAAATATGCATTGTATGCAACTTTAATTGTCTGCTATTATATGTAGTATGAAGCTAAGTTACAAATGCATTCTTTTTTCTGTCAAACCAATGCATATTTGTTACTTGACTATATGAAAAAGGAAAATAAAGAATTGATTAAAAAAAAGAAGGAACGCACTGGTGAGCTCAGCAACACCAAACGACCTGGAAGACCACGGAAAACAACTGTGGTGGATGACCAAATAATTATTTCCCTGGTTAAGAAAACACCCTTAACAACAATTGGCCAGATCAAGCCTGGCTATGAGCTGTGCGCTGCGATTGGCCAGCGCTGCAGCAAGTGACACGCCTCATACAAAAAATCAGTCCAGTGAGCGCAGACACCGGAGCCTATACCGGGCGAACGGAGCGGCGCCCAGACATACTAGTAAGTGCAGTTTTTAGTTTGTATACAAGTGAAAGGTCCTCTTTAAAGCTGACAGTCTGTAGTTAAAGCACAACTTGTTCGTTTTATTTCAAATCCATTGTGGTGGTGTATAGAGACAAAAATGTTAGAATTGTGTCGATGTCCCAATATTTATGGACCTGACTGTATTTTTTTTTAATGTACAATACGTTTTCCTCTTTAATAGTATCCTCAGCTGTTTATTCTTCTGGTCCACCTCTTGCATTAAGAGGTGAACTAAAATGTTCAGTAGTAGTGATGGTCTTGCGGTTCGCCCGGCGGTCAGTTCGCAGCAAATTTTGCTCGTTCGCGTTTCGCCGAACATATGGCGATATTCGCGCTCGACATGTTCTTTTACATTGGGAAGAACTTTGATCCATGACACATCCATCAAGTGGTACAGGACATCCAATTGAAAAGTTTCAGCACATGGACATACCCCCTACCTTATAAATAGACCCGATCTGGCCGCCAATTTACATTCAGTCTTTTGTCAGTGTAGGGAAAGGTTGCTGTGTGGAGCAGGGACAGACTGTTAGGGACACAAATCGCTAGCTAATAGGTCCACAAAAGTCCTTTTAAGGACTGGTATAAGTGTACTATTGAAAGGTGTGCAGTACAGAAGGGTGTAATACACTTATAATATACTTTCTAACATGGAAAGCATATTATAGTGGATTTGTATTGTGCAGCAGTTGTGAGCAGTTCTGCAGCGATACTTCAGCTACACACAGTGACAAATGGTATTGGAAAAAATAATTATAACTGGTGTGATATACCAGTCACCCCCCAAAAAAACTGATAGAAGCAGGGGTGTTATATACCAATGATATACATTCTATATAGTGCATTTGGGTACAGCAACATTTGTTTGTGGTTTTGCTGCGTTCCCTCTGCTACACACAGTGACAAACGGTATTGGAAAAATTATAACTGCCGATATTTTGCATTGAAAAAAATTATAAATGGAGATTACAAATTCGAATAATACATCTGGTATGTCACTGTCCATGTTGTGGGACTATTTGTGCACTTCTAGTAATTATTTCTTGGTTGAAAATATGAGCTGAAGGTTTTTTAGGTTCGCCTACCATTAAAATGAATGGGACCCGCCGTAAACTTGTGGTTCGCGAACATTTGATTGCGTTCGTGCGATTGGGTTCGCAAACCGTCCCGGCAGATGTTCGTCTATCACTATTCAGTAGCTTTCCTGCCCCCTTCTATTCCCCTCTCCTCCCCTTGGATGAAGCAGTCAACTTTCATTCATTTGTCCCTAACTATAAATTCATAGAAATATATAGCCATATCGGTCTCCAGACAATGGAGAGGGTATTTGTGGGGGCATTACATACCATATGCATCTCTGAGACTATGGAGGTCATTTACTAAGCTGAAATACACCTAAATTAGGCATATTTTGGGCGCAGATGGTGGCACAACGGTAAGCTGTGCCACTATATGTGACTCTGCCCCTCTCATGCCAGTTCTAAAATTGTGGGCATGGCATGGGAGGGGAAGGGGGATAGGGAGAGGAAGCTGTCTTACATTTAGAACTGGCAGAGGATCTGCCAAAGTTATGAAGAGGTCTGTGTCTCTACATAGCTATGGCAGATCCACCGCCAGTGCAGGTTTTTTTAAGACCAGCGTCTAAAACACCAGTCTTTTTTTTTTTTTGTCCTTATTAAGGATTTTTGCTTTATTTTATTTTTTGGAATTAACAATTTTTATTGTTTTATCATATGTTTGTAAATAGCCATAGACAGTGCAATTACATATCACAGATATGAATATGAAAAGTGAAGATGGCAAATACATAAAGTGACCGGTGTAAGCCAGTCAATTCAGGCAATAAACTGACACAATCAACTGTGAAACCAGAAGTAAAAGTAAGGCATGGATAGTTAAGAACGTTTACTAAGTTATGAGCTGGATAAATTCTGACGTATGGTCCCCATGATGCAGGTAGATGAGGTAAAAGATAAGTCGGAAATGGAGACTAAGAGAATTGCCTATAAATCCTCCAGGGAGTCCAGATCTGAAGGAAGGTGGATCTAGAATGCTGCTCCCAATGAGAAATTTCCTCAAGTCTATAAATCTGGTCTACTTTGTTAACCCAGTGTTCCACACTGGGGATCTGAGAGGAAAGCCAGTGGGATGGTAGAAATATTCTGGCTGCTGCCAATAAAAGGGAAAAAAATGATGCCTTATAAGGGCTCACTCCCCCAACTCCAAGAGTGAGTAAGGTCAATTCAGGGGTTCAGGGGAAGGAAGTCTGGCAAATCTGGTTACTAATTTTAACTACACTGCTCAAAAAAATAAAGGGAACACTTAAACAACACAATGTAACTCCAAGTCAATCACACTTCTGTGAAATCAAACTGTCCACTTAGGAAGCAACACTGAGTGACAATCAATTTCACATGCTGTTGTGCAAATGGGATAGACAACAGGTGGAAATTATAGGCAATTAGCAAGACACCCCCAATAAAGGAGTGGTTCTGCAGGTGGTGACCACAGATCACTTCTCAGTTCCTATGCTTCCTGGCTGATGTTTTGGTCACTTTTGAATGCTGGCGGTGCTTTCACTCTAGTGGTAGCATGAGACGGAGTCTACAACCCACACAAGTGGCTCAGATAGTGAAGCTTATCCAGGATGGCACATCAATGCGAGCTGTGGCAAGAAGGTTTGCTGTGTCTGTCAGCGTAGTGTCCAGAGCATGGAGGCGCTACCAGGAGACAGGCCAGTACATCAGGAGACGTGGAGGAGGCCGTAGGAGGGCAACAACCCAGCAGCAGGACCGCTACCTCCGCCTTTGTGCAAGGAGGAACAGGAGGAGCACTGCCAGAGCCCTGCAAAATGACCTCCAGCAGGCCACAAATGTGCATGTGTCTGCTCAAACGGTCAGAAACAGACTCCATGAGGGTGATATGAGGGCCCGACGTCCACAGGTGGGGGTTGTGCTTACAGCCCAACACCGTGCAGGACGTTTGGCATTTTCCAGAGAACACCAATATTGGCAAATTCGCCACTGGCGCCCTGTGCTCTTCACAGATGAAAGCAGGTTCACACTGAGCACATGTGACAGACGTGACAGAGTCTTGAGACGCCGTGGAGAACGTTCTGCTGCCTGCAACATCCTCCAGCATGACCGGTTTGGCATTGGGTCAGTAATGGTGTGGGGTGGCATTTCTTTGGAGGGCCGCACAGCCCTCCATGTGCTCGCCAGAGGTAGCCTGACTGCCATTAGGTACCGAGATTAGATCCTCAGACCCCTTGTGAGACCATATGCTGGTGCGGTTGGCCCTGGGTTCCTCCTAATGCAAGATAATGCTAGACCTCATGTGGCTGGAGTGGGTCAGCAGTTCCTGCAAGACGAAGGCATTGATGCTATGGACTTGGCCCGCCCGTTCCCCAGACCTGAATCCAATTGAGCACATCTGGGACATCATGTCTCGCTCTATCCACCAACGTCACGTTGCACCACAGACTGTCCAGGAGTTGGCAGATGCTTTAGTCAAGGTCTGGGAAGAGATCCCTCAGGAGACCGTGCACAGGCGTTGTAGGGAGGTCATACAGCCACGAGGAGGCCACACACACTACTGAGCCTCATTTTGACTTGTTTTAAGGACATTACATCAAAGTTGGATCAGCCTGTAGTGTGTTTTTCCACTTTAATTTTGACTCCAAATCCAGACCTCCACGGGTTGAAAAATTTGATTTCCATTTTTAAATTTTTGTGTGATTTTGTTGTCAGCACATTCAACTATGTAAAGAACAAAGTATTTCAGAAGAATATTTTATTAATTCAGATCTAGGATGTGTTTTTTTTGTGTTCCCTTTATTTTTTTGAGCAGTGTATATTAGACCACCAGGTTTTAACTAGCTCGCAGGACCACCAGATATGAAAATATGTACCCCTTTCCTTGTGACATCTCCAGCAAACATCTGGGGCTCCAGGTTTATAGAAACAGGTCTTATCTGGAGTCCTGTACTAGCGTGATAAGATTTTGTAACAGTTTTCTTGGATACAAATGCATCTTATGTGGGGTGATCAGTATTTAAGCAATTTCAGAGGTTGACAGAGTTCGCTCTAAATCCTTCTCCCAAAGGCCAAATACAGTGAATTTTGCCCCAGGGGGAGGGGACTTTAACCCCTTAAGGACTCGGCCCTATTTCACCTTACGGACTTGGCAATTTTTTGCAATTCTGACCAGTGTCACTTTAAGTGCTGATAACTTTAAAACGCTTTGACTTATCCAGGCCATTCTGAGATAATTTTTGTCACATAATGTACTTCATGACACTGGTAAAATGAAGTAAAAAAATAATATTTTTATTTATAAAAAAATACCAAATTTACCAATTTTTTTAAAAAAATTTAAAATTTTCAAATTTCAATTTCTCTACTTCTATAATACCTAGTAATACCTCCAAAAATAGTTATTACTTTACATTCCCCATATGTCTACTTCATGTTTGGATCATTTTGGGAATGATATTTTATTTTTTGGGGATGTTACAAGGCTTAGAAGTTTAGAAGCAAATCTTGAATTTTTTCAGAAATTTTCAAAAACCCAATTTTTAGGGACCAGTTCAGGTCTGAAGTCACTTTGCGAGGCTTACATAATAGAAACCACCCAAAAATGACCCCATTCTATAAACTACCCCCCTCAAGGTATTCAAAGTTTTAAAATAGTTTGTTTTCATTTTCAGGTAAAGACATAGTAACAAGACACCAACAATGGTACCAGATACAAAAGGCAAAAAGAGACATCAATTTGTATTAAGGATGGTGACACAAAACAGCTGATATCAAATGGTTATTAGACAAGCAAGCAGTTTGTAGTTTGAGGGGCCAGGAGAAGGCTATCACAATATAAATAATCAACACTTTTTCTAGGTTGGCAAGAAAAATAAAATTAAGCATTTCTAGTAGGGTTAATATTTTTAGCACAAGAAAGCGTATGTAATGCTAGGGGTCGGTTAGGGCAATCCTACATTCAAGACAATTGGTTAGATAAAAGGCTGTTATTAAAGCTTCACTTAATGTTGCAGTGGCCTACTAAAGGTAAAGCCTAAAAAAGGGTTGGGACCGTAATTATGGAAGTCTGAGAAACCTGTAATTTGCCCATAAGGCCCAACGCTTAAGAAAAGCAGGATGGGTGCCAGATTCCCAAGAGTAAAGTTCCTCAAAACAGTAGAGTTGGTCCACCTTGAGTTTCCACTGCTCCACAGAGGGAAGAGAAGTCTGGAGCCAATATTTGGGGATCAGAAGGCGAGCCGCGACCAATAGTTGTTTGAAGAGGAAAGGGGGAGAGGGGTTAAACCCTTTTTGAAGTATGACAAAAGGGCTCCATAGGGGGATATCTTAACTGAGGTTAAGAAAATTTGGTTACTGATCTGTAGGATATCTGACCACCATTTACTTATAATTGGGCAGTGCCACCCGATATGGAGGAATGTTCCTCTCTCCCTTAAGCATCTCCAGCATCTGTCCGAAGCGGAACCGGTAAAGTATGAGGATCTAACTGGGATGATGTACCACTGTGTTAGGATTTTGTACCCATTTTCCTGAATGTGTACACAGCGCGATGATTTATGGGGCAATTCAAATAGAGTGGGCAATATTGAGAGGGGCAGATCTATCCCAGTATCTTTTTCCCAGGTGCGTATGAACGCAGGTTTGACAGTGAGGGGAGGAGAGTGTAGTTTATTGTAAATTTGTGAGATTAATTTTTTAGGGGGGTTAGGATTTGCAATTAGGGATTCATACCACACTAGGGGGCGAAGGAGTTCTCCCCTTGTGTTATTTCTAATAACAAAGGATTTGATGAGTGATAAAAGGGTGAAGTCACAAGGTTGGGGGTTGAGCAAGTCTCGGAGGCTGTCTGAGGAGATTAGGGTTCCCTGAGATTCAAGGAGATGGGAAATTGGGAGGGAAGATGATCTAACTGTTTTTGAGGAAGATTCGCACAGGACTGTGGAAGAGGAGCACAAAATATCACTAACTGTAACTAGTGGGGAGGGAAAGGGCACTGAGAAATGGGAGGAGCCAAACCATTTCCATACTTCCAAAGTAGCTTTTATAATTGGGTAGGCGGATAACTTGGTTTGAGGTGGGATACGGTGGCCTAAACAGAGAGCTCGGGTAGGCATCCCTAAGATGCTTTGTTCCAGCGCAACCCAGGATTTATTCTTTGTGTTCCCTAGCCAATCCACAATTCTAGACAGTAGTATGGCTTTCCCATATAGTTCTGGGTCTGGGAGCCCAATACCACCTGAGAAGCGGGACTGAGACAGGAGAGAGTAGGAAAGTCTTGCTTTCCTCCCATTCCAGATGAAGGCCCTAAATCTCTGTTTAAGAGAGGTATAATAGGACTTGGGTATGGGGATTGGAAGGACTTGCTGAAGATATGTGAGGCGGGGGATGATAAGAGAAGTGAGGAGGTTTTTAATGCCGAACCAGGATAGGGTCGGGGCAGAATTGGTAAGTTTATCAATTGTTTTGAATATTGAAGCCTTTAGAGGGATATAGTTGAGTGAAAAAAGGTCTGAGATATTGGGACTAATTTTGAATTCTAAGTATGTAATAGACGGAGAAGACCAGTTAAATGGAGAGTTTACCATTAGAGAGTGTTTAAGTCGGGGGGGATAGGCCTGTACTAAGTATAAGGGATTTACTTGCATTAATCTTAAAATTGGATAATATACTGTAGTGGTTTAGGTGTTTCTGTATCTTGGGAAGAGAATCTTTGGGGTTGGTTGTCATTATCATAACATCGTCAGCGAAACCCGCTATCTTATGATCATGGCATCCTAGATTCAGGCCTCTGAATCTGCCCGTAGCGTGGCCAGGAGGGGTTCCATTGCTAAGATGAAAAGGAGAGGGGATAAAGGACAGCCCTGACGGGTTCCATTGTGAATTTGGAAAGGAGTGGATAGGTCTCCATTCACCATGACGCGAGCTGTAGCATGAGTGTACATAGCAAAAACAGCTTAAAACATATGGACCAGGTAGGCTGAAGTTCGCCAAGACGTGTTTTAAATAGTCCCAGTTGATACGGTCGAATGCTTTCTCAGCATCTGTGCTAAGAAGTAATAGTGGGGAGGAGGTATGTTTAGCATGACACAACACATTAATGACTCTAGACGTGTTGTCTCTGCCCTCTCTATTCCGAACAAAACCCACCTGGTCCACATGTACCAAGAGAGGGAGGAGATTTGCCAGCCGATTGGCTAGTAATTTAGCTAAGAGTTTAAGGTCAATGTTTAGAAGCAAAATGGGCCTGTAGTTTGAGCATAACTTAGGGTCCTTCCCCTCTTTGGGTATCAAAGCAATATGAGCTAACGTCATATCACTAGAGAGAGGGCTACCTTGAAGGGATAGGTTACAAACATCAAGAAGATGGGGTAATAGTTGCTTTCTGAAGGTTTTGTAATACGAGGCTGGAAGACCTTCAGGTCCAGGGCTTTTTCCTTGGGGCATCTGGGATAAGGCTGTGGAAAGCTCGTCTTTGGTGAAAGGAACTGCTAGCAAGCGTTTTTGGGATTCGGAGAGTAAGGGGGGTTAGTCGATTCAAGGAATGCAGAGACAAGGGAGGAATGAGATTCAGGGGAGAGGGGAGAGGGGAGATTATATAGCGAGACATAAAAGTCCCTAAATTGCTTAGCAATTTGAGAAGATGCAAAAATGGGGTTCCATTGGGAGAAGAAAGTTCATGTATGTAGTTTTCTGCCCTTCTGGTTTTAATTCTGTTCATCAGAAATTTAGTTGCTTTGTCCCCATGCGTGAAGAACTTGTGTTGCAAGCTAAGGTAGTATTCGGCAGATTTAGTTTGCAGAAGGGCTTTTAGTTCAGCTCTCGCTTTAGAAAGTTCTTGGAGTTGGTGTTCGGATTAGAAGCGTTTGTGAAGTGACTCCAACTTTTTTATCTTGGAGAGGAGAATTCCAATGTTTCTCTCTCTGAGTTTTTTCAAATGTGATCCGACACTGATAAATTCACCCCTTATGAAGGGTTTGTGTGCGTCCCAAAGAGTCTGGGGTGAGAGAGATGGGTGGGCATTCAATAGAAAATATTCATCTAATAATAAATCTACTTTTCTAATGGTTTCGGAGTCACCTAAAATTTATTCATTAAGGCGCCAATTAAAACAGGTAGGTTTATGCACAGGAGAGAGTACCGTGAGAAATACTGGGGCGTGGTCTGAGATGTGAATGGAACCTATTTTAGCTTCAGGACAGAGCTGGAGATGGTCTTTGGAGATGAAGATATAATCAATGCGGTGCTAAGTATTATGAACATGTGAGAAGAAAGTATAATCTGGTGTATCTGGGTATAAAGTATGCCAAACATCCACCAGATGGAGGTCCCAGAAGATGTCTCTAATGAACTTCAAGGAACGTACTGAATGGGTCGACTTGTGTGAAGAAGAGTCGATTTGGGGGTTGATAGCGATGTTAAGATCTCCTCCCACAATAACTATGCCTTCCTTAAAAGAGGCAACGATCTGAGAAATATCTGAAAATATCTGAGAGCCACTGGGCCTGTTTAGTGTTAGGAGCGTACAAATTTATAAAGGTGTACATTTGAGGCCCTATATGCCCTTTGACCAGGAGATATCTCCCCTCTGGGTCTTGTATATGGTTAGTATATTTGAAGGGTACTTTCCTCCTAAACCCTATACTTACTCCTCCGGATGCGGCGGAACTGCCCCCACAGTGGAACCACAGGGGATAATGTGAAAATTCCAGGTTGGGGTAATGGTTAAACTTGAAATGTGTCTCCTGAAGGAGCAGCACATCAGAACCAGCTTTACGTAGAATTGTGAAGATTTGACTCCGTTTGGAAGGGGAGTTGAAACCCTTTACGTTATAGGACGTTATATGTATATCAGCCATATTTAAGGGTCAGGGTGGAAAAATAGCGGAGCAGTGTGCTGTTCCCCCAGGGGAGAACACTTACAAGATGGATAGTGTCCGTCCGATCCGGAGGAGGAGCCAAGGTCCAGAGGTCAGGTTGTCCCATCCCAGAATACTTGGGTGAAAGTATTGAGTACCTGAAACCAAACACGGGAAAGGGGAAAACTATGAGAACAGAAAACATAATCAAAAAATAACATTTTGTGTGGAATGCCACACAAACAATGAGCATGGAGGGATTTTGGTCACTAGACCAGTAAACATGACATCCAGCACATTAAGTAACAACAAAATGGTAAGATAATGAAATGGATTACTAACATTAGTAAAGGACAGTGGGGATCCTGAAGAGAACCACAAGACAAGGGGAAGGGTAGAAAGGAAAACAGGGCTATTGGCAGAGTAGGGTTGAGATAGGTTCAGAAAAAGGCAGGAGAGAGGAGCAACCTAAGGGTCGTTTAAAAGAGATTGCTAGACGAGTAAATGAGAGGTATAGAAGACACAGTAGGTGACAGACATCCTACATCACGTAACAGCCATTGTGAAATCTTCTAGTTATATTGTGCGGCTGATGTCTGGAGGTAAGTAGAAAGTCCTTTTCCATAGGTTCGTCCGACTGGTGGTATTGTAACGATGAAGTCCACACGGTTGCACGCAAAGACGATGAGACGAGACAGCTAGCTGGATGCTAAGGTTCTTGAGTGAGTCTCTTTGGTGTCAGCTGTCGGCTCCTTTTAGGGGTTGATAGCTGCAGTTAGCAGGTGCTGAAGACGGACTAAGTCACGGAGCTCAGAAGCATGCAGCCATCTCTGACCAGCGCTAGCTCCGCCCCCCTGGACAGTTTTTTTTTACACCATGTCCCATTTGAAGCCCCCATGATGCACCCCTAGAGTAGAAACTCCATAAAAGTGACCCCATCTAATAAACCACACCCCTCAAGGTATTCAAAACTGATTTTACAAATGTCGTTAACCCTTTAGGCGTTCCACAAGAATTAATGGAAAATAGAGATACAATTTCAAAATTTCACTTTTTTGGCAGATTTTCCATTTTAATAATTTTTTTCCAGTTACAAAGCAAGGGTTAATAGCCAAACCAAACTCAATATTTATGGCCCTGATTCTGTAGTTTACAGAAACACCCTATATGTGGTCGTAAACTACTGTACGGGCACATGGCAGGGCGCAGAAGGAAAGAAATGCCATACGGTTTTTGGAATGCAGATTTTGCTGGACTGGTTTTTTTGACACCATGTCCCATTTGAAGCCCCCCTGATGCAACCCTAGATAAGAAACTCCATAAAAGGTACCCCATCTAAGAAACTACACCCCTCAAGGTATTAAAAACAGATTTTACAAACGTCGTTAACCCTTTAGGTGTTCCACAAGAGTTATTGGCAAATGGAGATGGAATTTCAGAATTTCAATTTTTTGGCAAATTTTCCATTTTAATCCATTTTTCCCAGTAACAAAGCAAGGGTTATCAGCCAAACAAAACTCAATATCTATGGCCCTGATTCTGTAGTTTACAGAAACACCCCATATGTAGTCGTAAACAGCTGTACGGGAACACGGCAGGGCGCAGAAGAAAAGGAATGCCATACGGTTTTTGGAAGGCAGATTTTGCTGGACTGTTTTTTTTTTCACCATGTCCCATTTGAAGCCCCCCTGATGCACCACTAGAGTAGAAACTCCAAAAAAGTGGCCCCATTTTAGAAACTACGGGTTAGGGTGGCAGTATTGTTGGTACTAGTTTAGGGTACATATGATTTTTGGTTGCTCTATATTACACTTTTTGTGAGGCAAGATAACAAGAAATAGCTGTTTTGGCACGGTTTTTTATTTTGTGTTATTTACAACATTCATCTGACAGGTTAGATCATGCGATATTTTTATACACCAGGTTTTCACGGATGCGGCGATACCTAATATGTATACTTTTTTTTAATTATGTAAGTTTTACACAATGATTTCTTTTTTGAAACAAAAAAAAAATCATGTTTTAGTGTCTCCATATTCTGAGAGCCATAGTTTTTTCAGTTTATCTTAGGTAGGGTCTCATTTTTTGCGGGATGAGATGACGGTTTGATTGGCACTATTTTGAGGTGCATATGACTTTTTGATCGCTTGCTATTACACTTTTTGTGATTTAAGGTGACAAAAAATTTTTTATTTAGCAGTTTTTTTTTTTTGTTTTTTTTTACGGTGTTCATCTGAGGGGTTAAATCATGTGATATGTTTATAGAGCCTGTCGATACGGAGGCGGCAATACCAAATATGTATAGTTTTTTTTTATTTATGTAAGTTTTACACAATAACAGCTTTTTTAAAACAAAAAAAATGATGTTTTAGTGTCTCCATATTCTGAGCCATAGTTTTTTTTTTTTTTGGGCGATTGTCTCAGGTAGGGTCTCATTTTTTGCAGGATGAGGTGACGGTTAGATTGGTACTATTTTGGTGGGCAAACGCCTTTTTGATCGCTTGCTGTTGTACTTTTTGTGATGTAAGGTGACAAAACAATGGTTTATTTAGCACAGTTTTTTTTTTTTTTTTTTTACGGCGTTCATTTGAGGGGTTAGGTCATGTGATATGTTTATAGAGCCGGTCGATATGGAGGTGGCGATACCTAATATGTATACTTTTTTTTTTCCCCACTTTTTACCAATTTTTTTTAACTTTATTTGGGGAAAATTACATTTTTGTTTATTTTTACTTGAAACTTTAAATTTTTTGGGGGGGAAACGTTTTTTTTTTTACTTTTTTTTAAACTTTATTTTTTGTACCACTTTGGGACTTGAACTTTTGGGGGTCTAATCCTTTACAATGCATTCCAATACTTCTGTATTGGAATGCATTGGCTGTATGAGTAATACTGTGTCTATTACTCATACAGCTTCCGGCCTGTGAGATCCAGGGGCTGGATCTCACAGGCTCTTCACCGGAAGGCAGCGCAATGTCTTCCTTAGACATTGTGCTGCCTTCCATGCCATCTGGTCCCCCCCACAGCCGCATGGGGACCCGATGGCACCGCCCACCGCCGCCGCAACCGCAGGTAAAAGCCGCAAACCGCAGGTCTAAATTGACCCCCCCGGCGTTGTGACAGGATGCCCGCTGAATGATTTCAGCGGGCATCCTGTTCCTATTAACCCCCTGCCGTGCCGCAATGTACTTTTAAACTTAAGACGTACCGGTACGTCCTGAGTCCTTAAGGACTCGGCAAACATGGCGTACGTTACGTCCTGTCCTTAAAGAGTTAAATACTTATATATCGTGGATATAATTTTTTTTTGGGGGGGGGGGGTACAGCGAACTCCCTATCAATCTCCCAAACCAACTGGTCTCTCTTGAAGGGAGAGTTTTTTATTTATTTATAAGGAGTGATTCTGATCTAAGAAATCGCATGAGAATAGGGTTCTGGATGGGTGTTTTGAGCTTCATGCGGAATTCAGGATCAGATAGTATACAATCGTCTTGATCTAATAGTTCTGAAATTAGGATCGTAGAAGACCTTAGGAGAATTGGACAGCTCTCTCTGAATTCTTTTGGAGCTAGAGCTAAAACATCTTTTACAAGTATGAGGGGGAGGGCAATGTTAAGGCCCCACAGCTGGTCGAGAACCACCTCCAAACCTTTAAAGTTTTCCGGATCATGGGATTAAGAATTGAGCTAGGTATCAGAGGTGGTCTGTCAGCCAACAGAAGGGCCCGGATAGGAATAGGTAGAAAGGCATTTTCCAGTATGAGCCATGATTTGTGAGTTGAGCCTCTGAACTAATTTACTACCCTAGAGAGCTGAATAGCCTTCATATACATTTCAGCATCAGGTAGCCTAATACCTCCATTGGCTTTGGGTTTGGTTAGCATATCAAAGGACTTACTTGGACCCTTTCCCTGCCATATGAATCTTCGGATATGCCTATTTATAGAGATGAAGTAAGATTTGGGAATCTCAATAGGGAGGACTGGCATCAAGTATGTAAGCCTTGGTATTACCAGGGACATGAGTATGAGTATATTCTTCCTCCCGAACCAGGAAAGGTAGGGAAAGTCCAATGAGTCCAGCTGGACAATTATAGATAGCAATAAATAATTTAGCTTAAATAAGTCTGATAAGTGGGGGTGTGAAGTTCACTCCAAGGTATGACTGACAATTGTTGGGTATGCCAGTCAAAAGGGGAATTTGTCTGGAGGGTTGAAAGAACTGGGGAGGAGAGACCAACATAAAGTACTTGGGACTTGGAGGTATTAACTTTAAAATTAGATATGGATCCAAAATGACTAAGCTTTGACAGGATTATAGGCATGGATTTGCATGGGTTTGTTGTGAGGATCAGTAAATCGTCAGCAAATGCTGCTAATTTAAATTCAGAACCATTAACAAACAGGCCCCTTATCTCTCTATCCTGTCTGAGAGCTTGCAGGAGCGTCTCCATTACTAGGACATAGAGAAGAGGAGAGAGTGGACATCCCTGCCTCGTTCCGTTTCTAATTGGGAAATAGGAAGATAAGATCCTGTTGAATGACATGGACGCCGAAGAGTAAGAATACATAGAGAACACAGCATTGATGTAAAATTCTGGGATTTGTAATCTGGACAAAGTCAACTTTATATAGGACCAGTCAACCCTGTCAAATGCTTTTTCGGTGTCCGTGCCACTCAAGACCAAGGGGTGGATTTATGAGAGGCATAGTATAGGGCATTTAAGATCTTGGTGGTGTTATCTTTCCCCTCACGACCCTTGACAAATCCCACCTGGTCTGGGTGGATCAGTTTAGGTAAAAAGCTTTGTAATCTAGTGGCAAGCATCTTTGCTAATAGTTTAAGGTCCACATTAAGTACGGATATAGGGCGGTAGTTGAAGCAGAAGGTGGGGTCTTTGCCTTTCTTGGGGATAATTGTGATGGTAGCTCTTGTCATGTCTGCAGTAGTGGGGTGGTTAAGCATAGTAGGATTACATATTGGGAGTAGGAAAGGGAGAAGGGTGTCCTTGAAAGCTGAGAAATAAGATATGGGAAGACCATCAGGGCATTTTCCTTTGGGGGTTGAGTTAATGGCTGTTATTAATTCTGAGGTGGTAAATGGTTTGGCCAAAGAGTCCCGTTGGGATGGTGATAGGGATGGGAGATTAAGAGTATCTAGAAATGAATTAATATTGGCCTCTCTCCCCTGGGAGGGGTCTGGGAGTCTGGGGGGGGAGGTTGTAAAGTGACTCATAGAAAAGTTTGAATTGTTCAGCAATCTCTTCTGCTTTAAATGATTGGGCTCCCTGTGGGGATTTAATGCTCTGAACGTAACAGGAGTTTCGTCTTTGTTTTATTCTTTGCATCATGAATTTTGAAGCCTTGTTACCATGGGCAAAGAACTTTTGTTGAGCAGACAAGAAAAACTTGGCTGATCGCTCATTGAGAAGGTTTTTCAACTCCGTTCTAAGAGAAGAAAGTTCCGAAAGTTGCTGAGCAAGTAAGGATTGTTTATGAGCTTTTTCTAATACATGTATCTTAGACAGCAAGATAGTAAATTTTTTCTCAGACTCCTTTTTAAGTAAAGAGCAGAGACTAATAAGGCTACCTCTAGTGTAGACTTCGTGGGCATCCCATAAGACCTGGGGGGACATCCCTGGGGTATTATTAATTGGAAAATATTCCTAGAGATAAGAGGATATTTGGGATTTATATTTGGTATTGCCCAGCAAAGACTCATTAAACCTCCAGTTTGTGTTCTTACCAGACCTGGAGGCTGTACGAACATCACAGAATACTGGGGAGTGGTCAGATAGTGTCATATCACCAATCCAGGCGGAATGGCAAAACTATAAATGTTCTCTTGATACAAAGATGTAATCTATCATGCTATATGAGTTGTTTGCTGAGGAATAAAAAGAATAATCAAGTAAGTCAGGGTTAAGGCAGCGCCAAACATCTAGAACTCCCAAATTGAAGAGTTTAACTTGTAATAATTTGAGTGCCTTTGAGGAGACAGAGGATTTTTTGGAGGAGGTATCAATGAGTGGATTGAGGGCTAGGTTAAAATCCCGAGCCATGATCCGAATTCCCTCTCAGTGTGTTTCTACTATCGAAAAGAGGGAAGTGAGACAGTTAATTTGATCAGTATTAGTAGCCCCACAATACCAGTTGGGAAATTTAGAAAAGGAGAGGTTGGGGTAATTATCATGTTTTCATGTTTGAATTGAGTTTCCTGGAAGAAAACTATTGAGCTCTTCTCTCTGTTCAGAAGGGAGAAAATCTTTGATGGGGATCTCAACCCTTTTGACATTATACGATACAAATCTGAGGTCAGCCATGACGGGGTATGAGGGTGAGGGTAGGAGGGACTGTGGTTAAATTGGCAAAGTAAATATATCCAACTGGCAAGGGAAGAGGGAGGGTGCCACCTCAAGAGAAGAGAGCCTCCAGCCACCACCTTGGAGAGTGGTACGTCAATATGTTCCTGGATTGCCCATGCCTAAAAACAGACAAATAAAACAATAAAACAAAACAATGTGAACAAAGTGTGTGCAGGTTACTGAGAGGTAAATAGCACAACTCCCAAAGGAGTTTGTTTGAGGGAGATGTGACTATAATATACATCAAAGTCACAAATTTAGAAATAAAGGAGTTGGAGAATGAGAGAATAAGAAAGTAAGGGGGGGATACAGAGTAACATATTACATCGCCCGTATAGGAGATGGGGATCCATAGAAGGATCAGGAAAGGAGTGACCTGGGAAGAGGAGGAAGGTGGGTCTGACAAGAAGACCTCATTCTGCGGCCCTCATGCATGAAGGAAAGTCCAAAAGGAAATGACCATCTGTAAGGGACGTTATTTTTTAAACTCGTTTTATTGAAGTATTAACAACAGCATGGTGCATCACAGTCTGGAGCAATGGCAACCCACGCAGGAGAGCCACTAACTCCACATCAGATAATGACATTACATAGTGTAGTGGGTAAGTTATCGTATTATTCAACCACCCGACAACAAGAAGCAGCATATACCTACATAGTAGCATTCAGACACCCAACGCAGTGGGGTCCTCCGATACAGAGTGCAAGTGCACAGATTGCAAAGAATGAGTAGAAGAGCACCACTCCCCCCATACCTTCTGAAATTTCCCTGGGCATTTTCTGTGAATGTATACCACTTTTTCCATCGACATGGCATGATTCATTAAGGACTTCCATTGGCCCACTGTGGGAGTTCTTTCCGCCATCCACCTCAAAGCTACCGCCTTTCTGGCCAGAAATAGAGCCTCCCCCAAAAATACTCTCTGATAATGTGTCCACTGCTCCTCCTCTAATATCCCCAGGATACATATCTTTGGGCAGACCCCTATCGAGACAGGTAATATTGTAGAGAGGATTTCCACCACTTTACTCCAGAAAACCTGCAGGTATCTACACCCCCACATCAAATGCCAGAAATCAGCACTCTCTTCTTGACATCTATGACACCTGCTGCTAGGCGATCTTCCCATCTTATATAGTCGAAGGGGGGACAAATAGCTCCTATGCAATATGAACAATTGTGTCAATCTATTATTTACCGATGGGGAAACCTTAACATAGCCTCCTCCCACTCTTCAGCTTCAAGATTTGGAATGTTAGCTTTCCATTTCGCCTCAACCTCCAGTGGTTGTAGAATCATGCGATCACCCAGCAAGTATGTGTACAATATAGAAATGATACCCTTAGGACCCTGCGATCTCAACACCCCTATTAATGGATACTTGGAGATACTGCGATTCGTGCCTTTAAACTGCGCATTCAGGGCATGTATTAATTGAAGATACCTATAGAATAGAGAGTGGGGAATCTCAAACTTTTCCTGTAGTTGTTGCATAGTCCGCAATACACCTCCATCATAAAGCTCAGCTAATGTCCTCACCCCACACCCCTTCCATATCATCGAGCCCTCCAGCGTCATCAAGTGTGAAAACATGGGATTATCCCAGAGTGGGACAACATCTGGTAAATCTACATAGGAGTTGAATTTAGCCGCTTTCCAGACCTGATTAGCTAGTCTGTGGGCGAGAAGTAGCCTCGTAGAAACAGTGCTTGGAGATTCCAACACCGGCCACAGAGTAGACAAACTGAGATGTTCCCTCAACCAGTATTCCGGCCCAGGTAGATCTCCCTGCCCAACCCAAGCCGCTATATACTTCAGCTGACTGGCCAGATAATAAAGGAAAAAGTCAGGTAAGGCTGCCCCACCCCTTGTCTTGGATCTCTGTAGCACTTTTTGTGACAGCTTCCTCCTAGCCTTGCCCCAAACAAAAGCCGTAGTCAGGGAATGCAATCTGTCAAAGAATGTCTTGGGTACCGGGGCACATGCGTGCGACAAAAGATACAGACCTTTGGGAAGCAGAATCATTTTAACTAGATTCAGTCTTCCCATTACAGAGATCGGTAATGCCTTCCAAGTTTTAAATTTATCAATAAATAGGGATTCAATCGGGATTATATTTTTTGCCACCGACGCGCATGGGTCTTTTGTGATCACTATGCCAAGGTACTTAAACTGATCCACTACTTGTAGATTATTTATACACTCTGGCCAGCCATGATCCCAAAGAGGCATAATAGCTGATTTCATCCAATTTATGTGCAAGCCCGAGTATGTGCCAAACCTATCTATTACCTCAATTGCCCTGGGAAGGGTCCGTTCAGGCTCATCCATAAACAGGAGGAGATCATCCGCGTACAGGCCAAACTTCTCCTCTCTATTACCTTTAGATATCCCTTTGATGGAGCCATCCTGTCTAATACGCAAGGCTAAGTGCTCGATCACCACCGCAAACAGGAGGGGGGAGAGGGGGCATCCCTGTCTTGTACCTCTATGTAAGGTAAATGAGTCTGACTGGGTTCCATTCACTAATATATTTACCTTAGGTCTCTGGTACAGGATCTCTACCCATCTCATGAACCCCGGACCAAAGCCAAATTCCTTCAGGATCCGTAACAAGAATGGCCACTCCACAGAGTCAAAGGCCTTGGCCGTATCAAGTGACGCCAGGGCCCATTCACGACCCTCCGCTACTCCTATCTGAGCAGTAACCTGTGCTCTCCTGATATTGTCAGAGGTGGTCCTCCCCGGCACGAACCCTGCCTGATCCTGATGTATTATAGACGTAATCACTTTATTTAATCGGGAGGCTAGTAACCTAGTCAGGATTTTGTAGTCTAAGTTTAGCAATGATATTGGCCTGTAGGAGCCACACACAGTTGGGTCTTTATCCGGCTTTAATAAGACCACAATAGTGGCATCATACATGGTCTCAGGTAGCTGATGCCGCCTTAATGATGTTAAAAACATTTTAAGGAGTTGAGGGCTAAGACTCTCACTGTACTTTGAATAAACTTCTATTGGGATCCCGTCTGGGCCCGGCGCCTTCCCAGCTGGTATATCATGGATAGCCAACTGGATTTCTTCCAGGGTTATGTCCTTATCTAGGAGAGCTCTATCCGCCCCATTCAACCTGGGATGGTCCACCTCTGAAATGTAGTCATTCAGATCCCTATCCGTGTATTGAGCATCTGAGCTATACAGTGACTGGTAGAACCGCTTGAATCCGTCAAGTATTCCAACACAGGACTCTACCAACTGTCCCTCCGGGTTCTGAATACGTAGTACCGGGGGGGGGCGATTGATTGGTTCTAGCAATCTGAGCCAGTAACCTACCTGCTCTGTCTCCCGATTCAAATGATTGTTGCTTCATGAAGAATAACTTACGTTCACTTTTCTCCTTAAGGTATAGCATATACGTCCTGCCCCTAGCCATCCATTCTAACCTATTCCCTTCTGTTGGATCAGAGCAAAAAGAGGCCTCGGCCTCCCTACACTTGTTATGCAGGTCTGATTCATGGCGAGATGCCTCCCTTTTTACATAAGATATTGAGGACTTCAAACATCCCCTCAGGTAGGCCTTCAGGGTGTCCCATAGTAGTAACCCTTCCGTCTCATCTCCCTGTACCTCTAAAAATACTCTCAGCTGGTCAGGAATCCTATCATTCTGTGTCAATAGGGAGAGCCAAAAAGGATGGATTCTCATCTTCCCCCCTCCAGAGGTAACCCCAGGAATATCAAAACGCGCTACAACCACCGCATGATCTGATGGGCCCTGTGGTTCATAAGTTATTGCTATCAAATCCGTATATATAGCGGCATTGCCCAGAACATAGTCGATCCTCGAAAGTGCCCCCCTAGCGGGAGTAAAACAGGAGTATTCCCTCAGCTGCGGATTCCTAAGTCTCCATAAATCCACCCAGCCCATTTCTGCAGCAATTCTGAACAGCGTGGTCGTCGAGTGGGTCCCATTCCCCCTTCCCTCAGGTGGTCTATATCTGTCTACCTCCTCCTGCATGACCATATTGAAATCTCCCATACAGATCAACCTGGCCGAGGGGTATTGTGCCGCGAACCCCAGAATAACATGGAGGATTGAAAGACTAGCCGGGGGGGGGGGGTTATATATATTAATTAGCACATAAGGGATATGATTAATAAAGCCATATACTAGTAAGTATTGTCCCTCCGGATCCGCAGCTGACTGCTGTGGCTCCCACAGGAGTCCCCTACGCACCAGTATAGCCATACCTCTAGAATTTGATGTGCCATATGATTGCAGCGACCACTGCACCCATTGTTTAACAATTCTGTGTCCAGTTTCAGGCGTCAAATGCGTTTCTTGAAGTCCCAGAACGTGAGGGCAAAAGCGTCGTATATGAGAAAATACCGCTATTCTTTTATTTGGATTCCCCAAGCCTCTCACGTTCCAGGACATCACCACCAGCGAACCCATAATTCAGGTATAGGGATATCCATCCAATAGTGCAGGGCCACATCCAACAAGTGGATATAAGCCTCGCTCAGTATAGTAGTTCTCCTCCCAGCTACACTCCCCCTGCTGAATTGATGCAACCATGCTTTCAGTAACCTCATAAACATGTAACATAACAGTTGAACATCTAACACATCAATACAGACATTTAATGTATGCGTCATAGTGTTAGTAACATGGCAGGCTTAATCGGGGACCAGTGCGGGAAATAAGGTGTTATGCCCGTACCGGTAGCCGGTCTCACCCAGTTTAATGTAAATGATACAGCTGCAGGTACAACCAAACCTCTCTAGAAGTAGATATGCCTTTCAGACCTTCATTAAACCACGTCTACATCCTAGTTAGCTTAATAACTCCACTGATCTGAAAACCCCATACTATTGCATTGCTAGCAGGTAAGGTATGGTTTGCACCGTAAGACAAAGAGGAAGAACATTAACTCAGTGGCAAGGCACCCATAACATGCCGGTCCATAAACTCAGCAATACTTGCGGCTCAGTCCCGATGTCTCTGGTGAGCGCGGCCTGGGACGTCTGGCGATCCAGTCTTCAGCTTCTTTTGGGTCAGTGAAAAATATAGGCCGTTCACCATCCACAACCCGAAGTCGCGCAGGATAAGCCATCGAGTACTGCAGATTTAGCTCCCTAAGGCGCCTCTTGACCAAAATAAAGGTGGCTCTTTTCTTCTGCAGATCCGCCGAGAAATCTGGAAAAAGCGACACGTTGGTATTTTCATGCATCAATGCACCCTTGCTCCTTGCTTGGCTGAGTATTAGGTCCCGATCCTTCCAGTTTAATAGGCGGGCTAGCAGGGGTCTTGGTGGTGCGCCTGGAGGTGGTGGCCTAGCTGGGACTCTGTGCACCCTTTCCACTGCATAGGCCATGGAGAATGTGGCATCAGGGAACTGGGCCTTAAACCACAACTCCAGGAAACCGGCAGGATCTCTCCCCTCCGCTCTCTCTGGCATCCCCAAGATCCTCACGTTGTTGCGCCGGGCCCGATTCTCCAGGTCGTCGCACTTCTGCCGCCATAGACCTACAGCTCTCTCCACCTCCGTCAGTCTCGAATCCAGCGGCCTGGTGTAGTCCTCCAGCTCCGATACCCGGACTTCTGTTTGCTTGACCCTCTCTCTCAGCTGATGCACGTCCTGTCTCAGCAGTCCCAGGTCGACTCGCACCTCTTCAATCTTACAGGTAAGCGAGGATTGACAGGAGGATATTGCTGTAAGGAGCTGCTCTGAGACCACTTTCAGCGTTATCTCAGGTTCCCCAGCGTCGTCGGTCTCCATCTGCTGTGCGGCCTGCCCACGCGTCACCGCTGCACGTGGAGTAGCGGGAGCTGCGGCGCCATGTTGGTTTTCCTGGCGGGCATATTCTTTGAGTTTATCAGCCGCGGACTGTGCCTTGCTGGGACCCATATCTTGGTGCCTGGGCTTCCTCCTTCTCCTCTGCACTTGCCACTCTGTATTTGAGGAATGCAGCTTGACAGGATTAGTCAGGATTAATTCCAGGGACCGGAGCCTCTCTCAAGTGCGTGTGCTCATGCCGGCAGTTGGCCACGCCCCCGTAAGGGACGTTATTTGTTCTGAGACAGTCTGTTAAGGGTTTTAAGGCCTGTCTCTTCTTCAGGGTAGATTGCGCAAGATCTTGGAAAATGAGAATATTGTGACCATCCCATTTAACCGACTTCGCATCTCTGGCTTTCTTGATGACTGCTTCTTTCACTAGGAAGTGGAGAAACTTGCAAATAATATCCCTGGGAGGGGCTGTGGGCGCTGGTTTGGGTTTTAGAACCGTGTGAGCTCTCTCCAGAAGTACTTCATGCGCTGGGCCCAGGAAGGATAGACATATCTGGACTATAGTATTGGGTATATCTCCTGGGGCAACCGATTCTGGTATTCCTCTGAAGCGCAAATTATTGAGCCTCCCTCAATTTTCCTAATCTTCTATGGCGTTATAAAGAGTGTTCATATTAGATTGTATTGCATGGAGGTTTTGTTTAACTGCGATTTGGTGTTGAATTAAGGCAGTTTGAGAGTCGTCCAGGGAATCTACTCTACGTCCAATGTGTCGGACGTCTTGTTTTACAGCCAAGAGGTCAGAGCTCAATGGCTCCAAGACACACGCCACCAAGGAGGTGAGGGTATCCCTATGATATGTATGGGAGATAGGCAGAGTGTCTGTTTCATCCTCACCTCCATGTGCAGTGTCCAGAGTCTCCATCTGCTTATGGCCAGAGGCACGCAGCGAGGTCGGCGCCATCTTAGTCTCCCTTGCGGCATAGGCTGAAGTGGCTTTTTTAATAAATTTGTCCACCGCTGTTGTTTGGGGTTTTGTGATGGTCTGAGGTGTCGTCAGCCTTAGAGCCTCCTATCTTCACCATCCTGGATCGGTCAAGCTGTATAACCAGGCTGTATGGGCGAGTTTACTGACAGAGCAGCAGCTTCAAATGTCCATTCACTTCAGGCGCTAGCTCCGCCACCAGGATTTTTCCTTTAAGAGCCGGTTCACCGGTATCCGTCTCTCCTCTGCTCTCCGAGAGATCTAAAACACCAGTCTTAATAAATGTGCCCCTATATCAGTGTTTCTCAAATAGTGGGGCGCGCCCCCCAGGGGGGGCGCCAGGCTTCGTGAAGGGGGGCTCGTTCAGGGCCGGCCTTTGGGGTGTGCGAATTTCTTCTGTATAATGCCGGCAGGCAGGCCGGGCGGCCGGCGCGTCCCTCAGTGATGTCACGTGACTGCGCCGCCTGCTTTATGAATGAAGCAGGCGGCGCAGACAAGTGACGTCACTGAGGGACGCGCCGGCCACCCGGCCCGCCTGCCGGCATTATACAGAAGATATACGGTACTATTAGGAGTGAGGGGGGCATGTTTAATAACTTTAAACGGCGGCGGCGGGCACACGGAATCGGTGGATGGCACAGTTAAGGGGTGGGGGTCTGTGGATGGCACTGTTATGGGCTGGGGGGGCACTGTGGATGGCACTGTTATGGGGTGGGGGGTCTGTGGATGGCACATATATAACAGTGCCAGCCACAGATCCCCCTGTAACAGTGCCAGCCACAGATCCCCCCATAAGTGTCCGTCATCCACAGATCCCCCCCATAAGTGTCCGTCATCCACAGATCCCCCCCATAAGTGTCCGTCATCCACAGATCCCACCATAAGTGTCCGTCATCCACAGATCCCCCCATAAGTGTCCGTCATCCACAGATCCCCCCATAAGAGTCCGTCATCCACAGATCCCCCCCATAAGTGTCCGTTATACACAGATCCCCCCATATGGGGGATCTGTGGATAACGGACACTTATGAAGGGATCTGTGGATAACGGACACTTAAGTGTCCGTTATCCACAGATCCCCCATAAGTGTCCGTCATCCACAGATCCCCCCATAAGTGTCCGTCATCCACAGATCCCCCCCATAAGTGTCCGTCATCCACAGATCCCCCCCATAAGTGTCCGTCATCCACAGATCCCCCCATAAGTGTCCGTCATCCACAGATCCCCCATAAGTGTCCGTCATCCACAGATCCCCCCATAAGTGTCCGTCATCCACAGATCCCCCCATAAGTGTCAGTCATCCACAGATCCCCACATAAGTGTCCGTCATCCACAGATCCCCCCCATAAGTGTCCGTCATCCACAGATCCCCCCATAAGTGTCCGTTATACACAGATCCCCCCATAAGTGTCCGTCATCCACAGATCCCTTCATAAGTGTCCGTCATCCACAGATCCCCCCATAAGTGTCCGTCATCCACAGATCCCTCCCATAAGTGTCCGTTATCCACAGATCCCCCATAAGTGTCAGTCATCCACAGATCCCCCCCACATAAGTGTCCATCATCCACAGATCCCCCCCATAAGTGTCCGTTATCCACAGATCCCCCCATAAGTGTCCGTCATCCACAGATCCCCCCATAAGTGTCCGTCATCCACAGATCCCCCCATAAGTGTCCGTCATCCACAGATTCCCCCCCATAAGTGTCTGTTATCCACATATCCCCCCATAAGTGTCAGTCATCCACAGATCCCTCCCATAAGTGTCCGTCATTCACAGATCCCCCCATAAGTGTCCGTCATCCACAGATCCCCCCATAAGTGTCCGTCATCCACAGATCCCCCCATAAGTGTGTGTCCGATCCACATTTCTTTCTTTTTTTAATTCTCTTATACGTTAATAAGGATACAGTGTTATGCAGAGGTGTACTAGTCTTATAACAATTTTATAGACAAATGATACTATTTACAGTCGCGCGGGGGGCGCAAAATGTTTTCTTCTTCCTAGGGGGGGCATGACAGAAAATAATTGAGAAGCACTGCCCTATATGTATCTCTGGGACTATATAGAAAAAGAAGTTGACAGAAGTTGACAGCTAATTAACTAATTGCAATGCAACCTGGAATGATTCAGATGCTTGATGAGCTACTGCCTACCCAGAGAAATAAAAACAAGTCCTCTAGATAAATGTGTCTTATTTACGTGTTCCATCCAATTTATTAACCACACAGAAGTGGCCTTCCTTACCTTTTGTCTTGGCTTCAAAAATCCAAAGATGGTGTGAGATGACCTGTTTTGTTAAAAAATAATAAACTTTCGATGTTGACAACTTCTTGTCAAAACTAGTCATCTTGGGATATGGGAATATTATGCCAAGGGAAAAAATAAAAAAGCATACATTTATAAAAGTGATGTAAATTGGAATTAATCTTCTAAGACGTATCTTAATTGACTGATTCATTAACTAGCATTAAGGTTCTGCCACATGTTCCATTTTGTATTGCAGTTTTGGGAGCCAAAATCATTGGACCATAAAAGGAGAGAACTTATTGAGGACAGATACTACTTGTCCTGGATTTTAAAAGTGCATTACGAAACCTGAACTTATGTATGGCCATATCTTTAAAGTGTAACTGTTATATATTTTTTTATTTGCTAATTTATTAGAGCTAGGCATGTTTACCTGAGTTAGTGTGTTAATGATTGTCAAAAAGATCTGTAATTACTTTAGCTTTAATTAATGTTCCCTGACCCATTCCACTGGTCTCTTAAAAGACTGTTGCTATGGCTTGTCTGTCTTCTCTTTAGTATAAACAGAAGACAGAGGGGCTTTACATGCCTGCATTATGCTTCAGAGTAAGGAGGCGCGTCTCAGTAATCTAATCTGATTGGCTGGCAGGAAGTTGCTGGGTATAGCAAGTGTTTACGGGAAATGAGGGAAGGCAGTTTTAGCCTCAGTGAACTGGCAGATGAGCCATTTTTAGAAAATCCTCATATTGTACGGGTTAAAACTATGGGAAAAACTCAAGGAAAACAGTGGTATGTGAAGAAAGTAAAGATTGCTTCATGCATAATGCTGCAGTAGCTCTAACATATGCAAAATAGATTTTATGATGAAAACATGACAGTTACACTTTAATGCCATGTAAGAAGTAATAAAAACACACATAAATGTCTTATCTGATTCACTAAATAGTATTAATCCTACATATGAATAAAAAATTCACACTCAAACCCACATACACACAGGCAGCCACTTTATGTCCTAAGAGTCACAACAAAAACAGCAATTACTATATAACCAGGGAAAGGGCTGCTGGGGGTGAAACCAATTTATTAGAGCTATTAAGCTTCTTACTGCCTTTGATTATTTCCTAGATTTAACCTCTTGGCTTAATTGACTTCACTATTCCTAGTCTGGTGTCATAGTATACTTTTAAACCAATTTATTTTCCTCTGTTGAGCCCTGAATATTCTCCTTTTCAGCTTCTTGTTAACCTCTCACTGAAATATATTTAGAGAATGAGAGCAGAAGTAAAATGAAAACAATGCTATAACTATTAATGCTTGAGCAGATAGATTATTATTTTTATAGCATTAAATTAGAAATTGATATCTATTTGACACAAAAAGAAGAATCAAATTGACTAGCAATCTTTAGCAGTTTATCCAATTATTTATTTGTTTTTTTTGTGTTATTATAGTTGCTTTAGAAAACTTTATCACAATGGCATAAGAAGACTATACTACCATTATCTGATGTACATTGTGAAAGATTTGATATTATGGGTCCCAAGTAATTAAAGGGGTCGTGCAGCGTGTTTGTATTGATGACCCCAGAGTTGTGTTACGAAACTCTTCTACCCCGCTACAATCTGTTAAGAGCCTTAACCTTGTCATCTCATATGATTTTACATTATATCTTCACAACTGTGCATTATAAACCATGTTAAATTCCACTATTGTTGCAATTTCCATGTTCACCAGCAGGTGGCAGCAATGGCTTGGTAAGGATTTAGGTTCAGTTTAGCACATCTAGGCTGGAATAGTTAATTCCAGCTTAGCTCCCCCTCTGTGAGCAGAGTGGGCTGTGCCAACATCCTGCAGCTTAGGTGGAGAAGGAAGTTAGTGGCAGTGTGCCAGCCACCCCTGTTGGGGAAGGCTGTGTGATAGAGTCGAGGAGTGCAGCCCACCCCTGCTTGGGGTAATGTGTGCGTGTTAGGACCTCCCAGATATAGGGAAGAAAGCCAGGATCTTGTCTCGGCTGAGACATTGATCAAATCCCCAGCCTGAGCCCTGCAGCCTCAGCTGGATGAAACAGCAGACAACCTCCAGTTCCAGGAAGAAAGCATATCCTGAGAAGATAACTGTGAGTAAAGTCCAGAGACCCAGGAGAAGTCATATTCCTCCTCAGCTAGTCAGTTTCCATAAAGCCGAAGATAGAAAGAGAGTGCAGAAGCCAAATTCCTGCCACATGTTTAGAGCTACAAAGCAGACGTCCTTTCCTGAAAGCTCCAGGTTGATAGAGCAGAAGATAAATTCGAGAATTTACGAATATTTAGAATATAGTTATATATATTCAGAATTTTGAATATTTGAGATTTTTTTTTAATCAGTACACATGATCCCTCCCTGCTTCTAGCTTGTGGGATAAATGAGAAGGCTGCAATATCTTTGACTTTAGGAGTAGTGTTGATTGCTAATTTTCGGAATGCAAATTTTTGTAATGAGAATCAAAGAGATTGTGAAAACTCAGATCTGATGGTATATTCTAACCCCCAGGCGTTCCCATGGTGACGGGGACGCTTGTCGGGGAGGAGTATGCCAAAGTGGAACAACTGTAGAGATAAAAAAAAAAAAGTTTTGTAATATTCTAAAACAAGAATATATAGCAATATAGCAAATATTCGAAAAAAAACTAATGTACTGTAGAACAATTTAGCTAATATTGTGCTATAATCTTTTTTGTTTTTCCAATCTGATCTTCAAATGAGAAAAAAATTACAACTATTAGACAACTAAGATTATAGCCTATATTAGTTCTAAATTGCTCTATATTCAAATTTTTTTCAAATATTCGCTATATTGCTATATATTTGTTTTTTAGAATATTCGGAATATGGGGCGTGGCCTAGCGGAGTATGTGAGCGGACGTGCGGCACAGAGCTCCTCTGCTACCTCGGCTATTTTTCCTGATAAAATCCTAAATTCGGCTGATTTCGGTTATACCCTGTTGATAGAACCGCAGAGGATACATATACGTTGGTGGGGAGGTGAAAACCGAGCACTATGACCCGCAAAAAAGACCAGAAAAGTTTGGAGAAGGAGAGCCAAGATGGCGCCGGCACCACTTCGGGACGCTCTGGCCGAGTCACAGAGCTCCAGAAATGCGCGGCAGCCAAACTAGAGAAATATGCCCGGCTGTCATCCGTGACCCCTGTGAAAGGCACCCCGAGAAAGCTTGCAACTAAAGGTGGGCTGTCTGATGAGGAATCTGATATGGAGGGACCTGATCCAGAGGATATGCTGATGGCGCAGTCTGGCCGATTTGGCGCTCTGGCTACTGTGAGTGATTCCCTAACCCCAGCAGCGCCTGACTCTGATACAGAGGAACCTACTTTGCGGGATTTAATGCAGGCTATATCCAGGTGTGGCAAGTCGCTCAACACCCTTACAATGCAGGTGGGGGCCATTAAGGAGGATGTCTCCATAGTGCGGCATGATATGCGAAAGTTGGCAGACCGCACGACTGCCCTGGAGGGCCGGATGGGTGAAATGGAGGACACTGTGACACCTCTGACTGCAAGCATGAGGAATTATTCCATGAGACTGGATACCATTGCTGCGAAACAAGATGATCTAGAAAATAAATCCCGACGGAACAATGTACGTGTGGTGGGGGCACCGGAGAAAGCAGAAGGGGGAAACCCGTCTGAATTTTTTGAATCCTGGCTGAGGGACAACTTTGGCGCAGACGTTCTAACCCCTTTATTTGCTGTGGAGAGGGCCCATAGGGTCCCCATGCGTCCGTTGCCACCGGGTGCCCCACCTAGGACAGTCCTGATCAAAATCCTGCATTTTAGAGACCGGGACATTATTCTGAGGAAAGCGCGGGATAAGCTTGATCTGTCGGTTGATGGGCATAAAGTAGCACTCTTCCCGGATTACTCCCAAGATGTTCAGAAACGGAGGGCTAAATTTGCGGATGTGAAAAGGCGTCTAAGGGCACAAGGGGTGTCATACTCTATGATATACCCAGCCAAATTACGAGTAGCTGCAATGGGGAACACACACTTTTTCGAGGATCCTAAAGAGGCGGCAAGGTGGATAGACCGACATGAAAGGCAGCTGGCAGCAGACCATGAATGACCCACGTACTGAGGGGTGCTGTAGTGTTTACTGAATCAGGTTGTATGATTGATGTGGCCTGGTTATGCTTGGGTGTGAATGCCCAGGAATGCTGTTATGCGGGATGTGGTTATGTGAATGGGGATCCTGATGTAATATCATTGGAAAATATAATGTTAAGGGTATAACCATCACTTACTCTATTCTCACGTATGTTTGACCGAGGAGCAAGGAGAGGGGAGGTTCTGTACACCCGTTTAATGTGATCACTGTATAAGTAATTGTATACCCACGTTCTGTTCTATTGGGTATGAATTACTCTCTTCTATTTGAGACAAGAGAAGAGGTTTGTGGCACTCCTCAGCCTTTAATAACGGGTACGGTGTTTTCTTCCCACAGGCCTTCTTTAGGTGATATAGTGGGACCCGTTGTAGAGGTGGCCGCAGTGTTGAGTACTAACGTTTACACTGTTGGGGGGGTATTTTTCAGGGAGGGGGGTAGGGGGGGTTATGTTTTACTTGAATGCACACACTGTATATGAACGTGAAGGTATTGGTCTACTATCTATATTCATAGTGAACTACTGCTACATCGGCTCACCAGGTGCTAAAAATCTAATAGCTGTATTTATGTATTTCCCGATTTCTAAGTATGGCAGGAAGGGTTAATGTGCTCAGTTGGAATGTGCGCGGGGTTAAGGATGTCACACAAAAAACGAGCAGTTATGGATTGTTTGAATCAACATCAGCCGTTGGTTTGCTGCATGCAGGAGACTCATCTCACCTCTGACCAGATTCATCTGCTTACTCCTAAGTGGCCAGGACATTGCTATCATTCTACTTTCTCATCCTAAGCAAGGGGGGTGAGTCTCCTGATACACAGATCAATTGCATTCTCCTGCATCACTAAAAAGGTGGACAAAGAAGGGAGGTACGTGTGTTTACACTGTGTGATATATGCAACTACCTGTATTCTGGTGGGTGTATACATTCCGCCACCGTATTCACCTGGGGTGCTTAGAGAGATACTGCAGTTTATTGCGGATGTGCCTGACGCTCCTGTTTTATTAATGGGGGACTTTAATAATGTCCTTGATTACAATTTAGATAGGATGGGGGTGGGTCAAATTTCACATGCAAGTGGTATGTCGCCTTTTGGAGTCTTGATGCAGGAGGCTATGATGTTAGATTTTTGGAGGCTGAAAAACCCGTCTGTGAAGCAATTCTCTTGCTGTTCAAGTACTTATAATTCCTTATCTAGGATTGACCTCATGGTTGGAAATGCTCTTATGGGACAGTATATAGGAGACATACAATATTTGCCACGCAGGATTTAAGGATCATTCCCCAGTGGTGGCGGTGCTTGACTTTAGTGCATCACGTAAACGTGGTGGTGGGGGTTGGAAGTTTAATCCTTATTGGCTGCCTCTCCTGCCGGATGCTGGGGGAATTGGTGTAAAACTAGCGGAATTCTTCCAGATTAATCTCCCGTCTGCGTCTAGATTGGTGGTATGGGAGACTATGAAGGCGTTTTTGAGGGGTCTGCTTATTGCAGAAGTTAATAAAAAGAAAAGTGAGTCTAGGGCGCGCACGCAAAAGTTAATTGCGGAAATGGAGTGGACGGAGGCAGAATATATTTTAAGACCGCAGGTGGAGACTAGGGACAAATGGAAGGAGGCCCAGCAAAAATTAAATGACCGATTGTTAGAACAAGCAAAAAATAAACGTTTTTTTCCAGAAACAGGCCTTTTATGAGGAAGGGGAGAGGGCAGGTAGACTTTTGGCATTGGTATCTAAGGCTCAGATGCAATCTACGTATATCGCGGCCCTGAGGGACGTACATGGGGTTATCCAAAAGGAACCGACCAATTTGCTCCAGGTCATGTATTCATTTTACTCCACACTTTATAAATCCAGGCTGCGTGTTTTAGACACAGAAATTGATCTTTTTCTGAAACCCTTAAAGTTGGGCATTTTATCAAACGAACATAAGGCGCGGTTAGATGGCCCAATCACCATTCAGGAGTTGGAAATTGCATTAAGAACAATGTCCAACAATAAAGCCCCGGGTAGGGATGGCCTGCCGGCTGAGGTATACAAGCGATACTCTGACATTTTGCTTCCCCAGTTACTTGAAGTCTGTAATGAGGCTAAGCAACAGGGACGGCTCCCTGAATCCATGAATGAAGCGGTCATTGCTCTCCTGCCTAAACCAGGTAAAGATATACTTGAAGCTGAATCCTACAGGCCCATTTCTTTACTTCCAGTTGATGTTAAACTTTTAGCAAAGGTGTTAGCGAATCGTCTAAATTCAGTGATAACTACTTTAATATGTCAGGACCAAGCAGGCTTTATGCCAAATATGTCGACAGCAGTTAATATCAGGCGTCTATTTCTGAATATTCAAGCGGCACATGTCCACACCTCGACCGCGGCGGTCGCATCTCTTGATGCGGCCAAAGCGTTCGACAGTGTGGAATGGCGCTATTTATGGTTAGTGCTCAAGAAAATGGGTTTCGGAGCCGAATTTATTTCTTGGGTCCAATTGTTATATGCGTGTCCTAGAGCGGCTGTAAGGGTTAACGGTGATCTGTCTGACCCATTTATGCTATTTAGAGGTACGAGACAGGGGTGTCCACTGTCGCCGCTACTTTTTGCGGTGGCGGTGGAGCCCTTGGCAGAGGCATTGAGAATGTCAGCTATGGTCAAGGGTCTTCAATATGGACATGGAACAGAAAAAGTGGCGTTATACGCTGATGATTTGCTTCTATTCATGGATGATTGGAAAAGTTCCCTTCCTGCCGCAATGGAAATCATCAATCGATTTGGGACTATGTCAGGATTAGTCATCAATTGGTCAAAATCCGCCCTATTACCTTTAGATAGCGAAAGTATTAGGCCCTTACCTGATACAGGAGGGTTGCAAGTAGTGTCATCCCTAAAGTATTTAGGAGTATGGGTTACTACAAATCTAAGTGACTATGAACGTTTGAACTTAATACCCATGCTAGGTGAATTCAGAGTGAAGATACGGGCCTGGAGCAAGTTGCCTTTGTCAGTCATTGGTCGAGCTAATCTCTTGAAAATGATACTAATGCCAAAACTTCTATATCTCCTCCATAATGCACCGGTTTGGATCCCACTAAGGTTCTTTTACACTCTAAATGCAATCTTCAGAGATTTGATATGGAGGGGAGGTGTGCCGAGGATTAAACTTTCAACCCTGCAGAGACCTAAAACACAGGGAGGTTTGGCGGTGCCAGATCCGTGGTCTTATTATATTGCAGCCCAGTTGCAACATCTTAGGGGATGGGGAGACGAGTCCAGACTGAATAATTCAGGTCGTATTATTCAACATTTAATACTACGCACTTGCTTATTGTCTGCTTTGGAGGACGGATCTTTTCGTTCTAAGGGCACTCAATATCCTGTGTTATCTATGATGCACAAAATCTGGTGGAAAGCTAAAGAGAAACTGAGCATTACGGGATATACTACCCACACACCTATATGGCCAAACCATTTGTATCCTGAATTGGATAAGGTTAGTGGAGTGCAGCAGTGGAACCAATATGGGCTGGATAAGATGGTTCAATTGTTTTTAAACGGGCACTGAAAAGTTTTGAAGTGTTGAGGCAGGAGTTCAATATCCCTCATAGGTACTTTTATGTGTATCTACAGTTATGACATGCTATTCAGACCCAGGAAAGGAGGGGGAAGATACGGCAGGCAGCTAGATGCGTTATCATTGAGTATACTGCAAGGGCAGGGACCACTGGTGGGGTGATTTCCCTTTATTACAACAAGCTCAGGGAGGAAATTGATAAATCCAATCCATTACAGTTGTATGACAAATGGAAGGTGGACATTGAGGGCCTGACGAAGGAGAATTGGGAGAAGACTCTCACTGATTTACCAACACTGTCATTGAGTGAATCTTCTAGGATTTCTCAATTGTATCTCTTACATAGGGTCTATAGAACACCTACATTGCTATTAAGAATGGGTTACAGGATAGATGATAATTGTCCACGTTGTAGTGTATCAGGTGCAAACTTGATTCATTTAATGTGGAACTGCCCACGTTTAAGGAGATATTGGGTGGAGGTGATGGAACTCATCAATAGAGTCTTTCAGGTGAACTTGGAGGTCAATCCGTTAATATGTTTACTGGGCCTTGTGGAAGTGCCGAGGATCATGTGCAAAAAGAAACTGGCTATTAAGAGAGTATTATACCAGGCAAGAAAGTGCATAGCATTTCACTGGATAGATGAGATGGCCCCCACTTGCCAAGAAGTAGTGAGTAGGGTGCATGCATTGGTTAAATTGGAGGAATATGTTTACCTAAAAAGGGATTCGAAGAAGAAATTTGAAGCAATTTGGTCTTCATGGATCTCGTATCATGAGCTGTCTTAGATGTGACTGTACACTTTGACTGAAATGAAGGATTTGAAGGATATTGATGTGAAGGAATGGTGAAATATTGGATGATGGTTGATGTCTGAATGCTTATGCCATAAGGTTATGTGAGGAATATGGAAATCCATGAAGTTATATGCTCTGCCTTGGAAGATTGGACGGTGATGCCTTCAAGAAGAATACCATGAACTTACAACTATGGACCATACCTGAATTCTTCTTCTAAGTGACTGTGCTTTGGGAAAGGGGGGTGGGATGAAGGGGGGGAGGAGGGGAGGGGGGGGAGGGGTTATAGTTGTGTATTTGTTAATGCACTTACTTGTAAAAACAAAATAAAAATTATTTGATCAAAAAAAAGAATATTCAGAATATTCTAAAAGAATATATAGCAATATAGCGAATTATAATATTACGAAAATGCGCATTACGAAAATTCTCATTATGAAAATTTGCAATCAACACTACTCAAAGATATTGCAGCCTTCTTATTGGCCTACAAGCTAGAAGCAGGGTGGGATCATGTGTACTGATTTAAAAAAAAAATCTAATATTCGCTATATTGCTATATATTCTTGTTTTGGAATATTTCGAATATTCTAAAAAAAATATATATATTAGTTTTTTAGAATATTTTTTTTTTTTTTTTTATCTGTACAGTCGTTCCACTTTGGCATACTCCTTCCCAACAAGTGTCCCCGTCACCATGGGAACACCTAGGGGTTAGAATATACCATCGGATCTGAGTTTTCCCGATCTCATTGATTCTCATTTACGAAAATTTGCATTACGAAAATTCTCATTACAAAAATTTGCATTACAAAAATTTGCAATCAACACTACTCCTAACGAATATTCAAATTCGCGAATATTCTACGAATATTCAACGAAATATTTACAAAATATCGCGAATTCGAATATGACCTCTGCCGCTCATCACTAGTGGGGAGGGAGAAAGCTCATTCTTGTTGGTCCCCCTGCAGCAAAGAATATATAATGCCTGTTTTTTGCTGTTCTGAGCCTGAGGAATGAGGGCATAACCAAAATCAGATCTTACAGCTCTCCTTAAAGGTCCAATTTTTTTTTCCGATCTCCTGAAAATCGATCCGTCAATTTAACACGGGGTTCAAGGTTTTTGCTGAAGGAGGCCACAACTGGTGGGGACTGTAGCAACTCCTGCTGATGTAGCCTATCCCCCAATTCCTGCACCATGTGGGCCAGGTTATGAACCTGAGGACACGCATAGGGTCCATAGTAAATGGTATGGCCTGAATTCCACCCACACCTCAATTTCTGCCTACTTGCATGGCCTGTCCTAACTGATGGTGTACAACTTGGCGGCAGTCCCTCGTCTGGGTACATGCAGGGGCCTACAAAAGAGAGCAAAAATGTAACGGAGTCAAGGAAGCAAGGGTCAAGGACAGGAGTTCACACCGTACACAGGGAGAAGGCAAAGCAAGGTCAATACCATCCGAAGTCTGAAGCCAAGAGGTAACGTTAAATCCAAGGAAGTAGCAAGGTCGAGGTCAAAAACTAGCTGTCAAAACACAATAGGAAATCCAAATATGCAGGTGAGGGTAGAAAGACCAATCACAGGCAACCTGTGGCCAGCAGGCTGCCTGTTTAAATAGCCCTTACAGGTGAGTCACGTGACTCACAACGCACACCTGTTGTGGAAATTTTATTAGGATGTGTTTTTAATATATTATATATTGTCATCATGTCTCTCAGTGTCAGGGTAAACCATTGGAATGGATATCTTCCTGTGGATGTGGAGATGCAGCTGCCGGGCACAGAGCTCTCCGTTGACTAACGGTCCATGTGCTATTCGCTGGGCTGTGGGTCGGGGAGATTGATTTGTGGTGGAGCAGTGTTTTCTTGGCAAATGTACGGACGCCGGATAGGGCCCTCGCACAAGACGCAGATTTATTGGCTTAGCGTGGATGCATTTGTTAAAAGAACAGTATATGAAAGGAATGTGCGTTTGTTGTCTCTAGTGCGCCTGATCAACCGCTGGAGATAATGATGTTGTCCCTGTAAATAAACATGCATGAGAATCATAGTGAACTTTATTGGGCATTGATCACTGAGCAAGGCTGGATAAAATTCACTCCAGTGGTAATGGGAGATTATTGTATAAATGTGTTTTGTTAGCTGGCTATGTTATTTTATTGTATTGAAGAAGTGATGGTGGTTTCTCATCTTCCTGTATGTTTGTTACTGTACATGAAGGAAGTAGTCGGGTGATGGGCCTGCCCCTTTCTATCGTTACCCCTTTGGTGGCGATAAAATAAAAATGAAGGGATTGGGCAGGAGGAGGAGGAGTGCTCAACAGAGGCTCTACGATGAAACACCTTGTCTGACTCTGGATGAGTGTTACCTAGTCTTTCCTTACACAAAAGAGCTTGATACACGTGCTTTTAAGCATGGGGGAAATTATTTGTGGTTGGTTTACTTCGGCGCACTTTCAGCGCAGCTTTGATATGTGCGTCTGACTCAAACAAATTTATACAACACACCACACAGCTGAGCGCCGATTCATTCCCATCCGCGCTTACATCCCCTGCTGCTCGTTGCCTAGGGGATGGAGGAGGGCACACCTGTCGCCGGCTCCCCGTTACAATTGCTTTATGCATAATGCTGCTGCAGAAGTAACATATGCTAAAATAGATTTTTTTATGAAAACATGTCAATTATCCTTTAAGGCTACTTTCACACTAGCGGCACGGATCTCCGGCAGGCTGTTCCGTCGGGTGAACAGCCTGCCTCCGGACTGCTGCTCTGTCCCCATTGACTATAATGGGGGCGGGAGCGGAGTTCTGGCGAGGCACGGCGAGAGGCTGCCGGAATAAATGTCGGACATGTCGTAGTTTTATTCCGGCAGCCTCCCGCCGTGTGCTGCCGTGCCTTGCCGGAACCCTGCCCCCATTATAGTTAATGGGGATGGAGCGGCAGTCCGGAGGCACACTGTCACTAGCGGCAGGACGGATCCGACAGGCTGTTCACCCAACGGAACAGCCTGCTGGAGGTCCGTGCCGCTAGTGTGAAAGTAGCCTAAGAAATCTCATCTCCATACATTGCGTAAATTGAGCTGCAGTGTGAATTCAAATCTACAGGATGTCAATTTATGCTTCAGATCTCCACTGTGGATTTCACTCTTTGCAATGGACAGGGTAAAATCTAAAGCCATTTCCACTGCAAAAAAACATATGTAATACATATGTTTTTTGCTGTGAATCCCCTTCATGATCTTTAGCAGATTTTTCTACTGTATTTTCAGTTAGCTATGGACATACCCTATCACTACGCTGTTGACTGACTGCTGCATTTACACTAGTCTGTGGACCTTCTGGAGTGTTTACATTAGAAATCAATACTTTTTGCATAATAAAAATCTCCTCTTAACCAATCATCCAAGACAGCTAATATTTTTGGCCCAATGTTGGTAGATTCTAAAATGCACTAAATCTCCCACACTGTGTGTAAATAATATACCTGTATATATGCTATACAGTATAAATGATATCAAGAGGAATTTGGTAAAGCCCTGCACTGAGTACACCATCTAAAAAATTATGGGTCCTCCACCAGATCTTTCATCCAGGGGCTGTCACCAGCCTTATTCTAGCCCTGCACAGGATGTCCACATATGGATTGTTAATTAAGTGTTAAATACGAATACAATTATGTTTCTACTGTTAGCTTCCTACATAGCAGTTTCAAACAAGAGCAGCTATAACTGAAGTGAATTTGATAATGTTGCTCAAGTTCAGTAGTACATATCCTTGTTGTCTAGAAACTATGTTGCACAGAAAATTTGAGATGAGAAAATTGAACTTGCTAGTATGGAACTTACGAGGGTTTTTCCTTGGTAACGAATGTCAATAAGATACTTGAGTCCTTGAAGATGTGCTAACCATCTGTGACTAGAAATCTATGTTTGATAGACATTCTGTGATCTGTTCACTCTTTTAGAAATAAGCTAATTTGTAAGGTGCTGCTGCAGATACTTTTTTAAGGTGTACCAATGAGGTGAAGCAAATTCTGCTCATGTCTAACCACTTTGACTTTTAAGAATCAATCTGTTCTCAGTCAAAACTTTGTCAGGTTTCATTGAATGCCTTTGTTGAAGGTTACTGATTTTCCTATTAGGCGTCAAATGAACGTTTAAAAGACAAAGCATGATGTTTTATTGAAATATTTCAAATTATCTAAATAGATATTAACTACAAATTGGCGTGGTATTAAAAAGCAGGAAGTCCTCAACCCCGTATGCAGTGGTGCATCTTTACCGGGGAGGGGGGGGAAGGGGGGCAGATCCTGCACTTGTGGCCCGTTGCTAATGGCAATCCCCAGCAAAAATGCATACAATGGAGGATGCCTGCAGCGGACCACAAGTACCACAATGGACATCCTACACAGGATAGCAATTGTGTGGATGTGATAGACAGTCAAAATAACATAACAAAAACAAATACAGGTGCACTCTGCGGTCTTACTAACCCTCATACTGGTGTAAAATTGAGAATTAGCCAACATATCCTGCTTGGAGGACATGTCTGAGCCCGAGCACCGCGCCAAAGTTTCTCAAGTAGCTCGGGAACCTAACGCTAAACCTACCTGGGCCGTATGGGCAATACCAGGAGCCAGTGGGCGAATTACAGGTGCGCAAGGTCCGACTCAAAGCAATCTCCCAGTAACCTCCAGCATGTGACCATGCATACAATGGGAGGAGGCAGAGAGCTCTGAGCCCCACCCAAGACTGGCTGATATAGCCCGGGCCTCACATGTGCACCAGAATGCTGCCTGTGGATGGAAATAAAGGCACATTCAGACTAGGAGTTTCTACACCTCCAAAAATTCAAAATACAAACTACAAATTGGCGTGGTATTAAAAAGCAGGAAGTGCTCAACCCCGTATGCAGTGGTGCATCTATACCGGGGGGGGGCAGATCCTGCACTTGTGGCCCGTTTGAATGGGATATTTGCATGTCTTCTGTGTTTTCTACCCACTCCTGCTATTGGCTACCAAATCATAAGCCAATACTGATTGGACCATACAGGCTTTAAAGCTGCTACACAGACAGGATCCGTTATGCATCTCGTTTTTCCTTCCTTCTGACAGATTAGAAGTGTCAAATAAATGTTTATGTCAGTCAAGCCGAAAGCCAAAATAGTAGACCAGTCATGAAGTGAGGAGGGTGGGAACAGCATGATGAGGTCTACAGAGTGGACCTATGACATAGTGGTGAGGTGAAAGTAGCATAAGGAGACCACAGAGTGGCACAATGACAGAGTCTGGGGGTGGCAGCAGCATGAGCAGACCACAGAACGGCACAATGACAGAGTTTGGAGGTGGCTGCAGCATCAGGAGGCCACAGAGTGGCAAGGTGACATACTGTGGAGGTGGGTGGCAATACCAGTACTCACCGAAGATGGTGGGTGAAAGAAGAAGCACTTGGCATCAGATTTGTGGCATCAGGCATGTTGCAGCATCAGAATAGTAGCTGAGACAGGTAGCCAGAAGAAACCGGTCTCTTTTGTCAAATTGTTGGTGTGGCACCATGGATGATCTAGTCTGATGCATCAGGCATTGGTATGTAGAAATACTCGCTGATCCACGCCTGATTCATGTTGATGCAGTGTCCCACTATGTGCTATATGTGGGCACTTTAAACTCTTGCCAAATGTCACATCAAATGTATTATGGTATCATGCTGTAATTCCCTTTAACAGGCTGACAGTGTCATTTACCTTTATTCGCCCCTAGGTGGTGCTTGCACCACTTATATACAGTGGATATAAAAAGTCTACACACCCCTGTTAAAATGTCAGGTTTCTGTGATAAAAAATGAGACAATGATAAATCATTTCAGAACTTTTTCCACCTTTAATGTGACCTATAAACTGTACCACTCAATTGAAAAACAAACTGAAATCTTTTAGGTGGAGGGAAGAAAACACAAAAAACTAAAATAATGTGGTTGCATAAGTGTGTACACCCTATTATAACTGGGGATGTAGCTGTGTTCAGAATTAAGCAATCACATTCAAAATCATGTTAAATAGGAGTCAGCATACATCTGCCATCATTTAAGGTGCCTCTGATTAACGCCAAATAAAGTTCAGCTGCTCTAGCTGGTCTTTCCTGAAATTTTCTAAGTCGCATCCCACAGCAAAAGCCATGGTCCAAAGAGAGCTTCCAAAGCATCAGAGGGATCTTATTGTTTAAAGGCATCAGTCAGGAGAAGGGTACAAAAGAATTTCCAAGGCATTAGATATACCATGGAACACAGTGAATACAGTCATCATCAAGTGGAGAAAATATGGTACAACAGAGTGATATTACCAAGAACTGGACGTCCCTCTAAAATTTATGAAAAGACGAGAAGAAAACTGGTCTGGGAGGCTACCAAGAGGAAACATTAAAGTAGCTGCAGTAATATCTGGCAAGTACTGGCTGTGTGGTACATGTGACAACAATCTCCTGTATTCTTCATATGTCTGGGCTATGGGGTAGAGTAGCAAGACAATAGCCTTTTCTTACGAAGAAAAACATCCAAGCCAGACTACATTTTGAAAAAACGCATCTGAAGTCTCCCAAAAGCATGTGGGAAAAGGTGTTATGGTCTGATGAAACCAAGGTTGAACTTTTTGGCCATAATTCCAAAAAATATATTTGGCCCAAAAACAACACTGCACATCACCAAAAGAACACCATACCCATAGTGAAGCATGGTGGTGGCAGCATCATGCTTTGGGGCTGTTTTTCTTCAGCTGGAAATGGGGCCTTAGTTAAGCTAGAGGGAATTATGAACAGTTCCAAATACCAGTCAATATTGGCACAAAACCTTCAGGCTTCTGCTGGAAAGCTGAACATGAAGAGGAACTTCATCTTTCAGCATGACAACAACCCAAAGCATACATCCAAATCAACAAAGGAATGGCTTCACCAGAAGAAGATTAAAGTTTTGGAATGGCCCAGCCAGAGCCCAGACCTGAATCCGATTGAAAATCTGTGGGGTGTTCTGAAGAGAGCTGTGCACAGGAGATGCCCTCGCAATCTGACAGATTTGGAGTCTTTTTGCAAACAAGAGTGGGCAAATCTTTCCAAGTCTAAATGTGCCATGCTTATAGACTCAAACCCAAAAAGACTGAGTGCTATAATAAAATCAAAAGGTGATTCAACAAAGTATTAGTTTAAGAGTGTGCACACTTATGCAACCATATTATTCTATTTTTATATTTTTTCTTCCCTCTACCTAAAATATTTCAGTTTGTTTTTCAATTGAATGGTACAGTTTATAGGTCACATTAAAGGTGGAAAAAGTTTTGAAATGATTTATCTTTGACTCATTTTTTTTTACATCACAGAAACCTGATATTTTAACAGGGGTGTGTAGACTTTTTATATCCACTGTATATAGTGGGATGTAAAGTTAGTGTGTCCGATGCTAATAATTTGTATTTCCACCTAAATAATAAAAAAAAATATTTAAATGCATATAAGTGCAGCGCTTAACGCTGAATACAAGATTTTTTTTCCCACCGAAATAAGTCCCAAAAGATTTTACCGCATATAACTGCCGCGCTGTACGGCGAACATATATTTTTTTCTACTGATATACGCCGCTAAAGGCTTTACCACATATAACTGGAACAGTGAACGCCGAGTATATTTTTATTTTTCCACATATATACGCCACTCACTGTTTTTCAACAGAGGGTTATAGGCTTTCAGTTTAAAAAAAAACAACGGCGCCTGAGGTGGAGTGATCTGAAGTGAACTGGACGTAGAGGAGGAAGTAGGTCCGCACTGGAAGAGCGAGACGCGGTCCTCCTACGGTTTCTGTGCTGTAGAGAAGTCCCCGTAGTGTCCAGTAAGCAATACCGCAGATAGATGTGGGCTGGTGTTAATTAGTTTGCATTTTTGTGCAGGGTTAGTGCATAGTGTATTCACCTGTATTGATGCGCCGCTTTTATGGACGTCGTCACGTAAGCGCGCAGTGTGTGAAAAGTAAATACAACGTTTCACCATGACGTAATTTGGTCCATACCGCACAAAAGGACTTTCCCACATATAACTGCAGCGCTGAATGCTGAATATATCTTTATTTTTCTACTGAAATACGCCACAAAAGGCTTTACCACATATAACTGCAACAGTGAACGCTGAATATATTTATATTTTTATACTGATATACATCAATAAAGGTTTTTCAAGATATAAGTGCAGCAGCGAATGGCGAATGCATATTTCTTTTTCTACTGATATACGTCACTAAAGCTTTTTCAAGATATAAGTGCAGGAACGAATGGCAAATGTATATTTCTTTTTCTAACGATATACGACAATAATGGTTTTTCTACATGTAAGTGCACCAGCGAATGGCGAATGTATTATATTTCTTTTTCTACTGCAATACGGCAGTAAAGGCTTTACCAGATATAACTGCAACAGTGAAGTTCATATATATATTTCTTGCAGTACTGAAATCCGCCCCTATACGCTTTCACCAGAAATAACTGCAACAGTGCAATGTTTATATTTTTTTCTTTTTTTTTACTGAAATACGCCCCTATACACTTTTAACAGAAATAACTGCAACAGTGCAGTGCGTATATACACTGCGTGCAGAATTATTAGGCAAATTAGTATTTTGACCACATCATCCTCTTTATGCATGTTGTCTTACTCCAAGCTGTATAGGCTCGAAAGCCTACTACCAATTAAGCATATTAGGTGATGTGCATCTCTGTAATGAGAAGGGGTGTGGTATAATGACATCAACACCCTATATTAGGTGTGCATAATTATTAGGCAACTTCCTTTCCTTTGGCAAAATGGGTCAAAAGAAGGACTTGACAGGCTCAGAAAAGTCAAAAATAGGGAGATATCTTGCAGAGGGATGCAGCACTCTTAAAATTGCAAAGCTTCTGAAGCGTGATCATCGAACAATCAAGCGTTTCATTCAAAATAGTCAACAGGGTCGCAAGAAGCGTGTGGAAAAACCAAGGCGCAAAATAACTGCCCATGAACTGAGAAAAGTCAAGCGTGCAGCTGCCAAGATGCCACTTGCCACCAGTTTGGCCATATTTCAGAGCTGCAACATCACTGGAGTGCCCAAAAGCACAAGGTGTGCAATACTCAGAGACATGGCCAAGGTAAGAAAGGCTGAAAGACGACCACCACTGAACAAGACACACAAGCTGAAACGTCAAGACTGGGCCAAGAAATATCTCAAGACTGATTTTTCTAAGGTTTTATGGACTGATGAAATGAGAGTGAGTCTTGATGGGCCAGATGGATGGGCCTGTGGCTGGATTGGTAAAGGGCAGAGAGCTCCAGTCCGACTCAGACGCCAGCAAGGTGGAGGTGGAGTACTGGTTTGGGCTGGTATCATCAAAGATGAGCTTGTGGGGCCTTTTCGGGTTGAGTATGGAGTCAAGCTCAACTCCCAGTCCTACTGCCAGTTTCTGGAAGACACCTTCTTAAAGCAGTGGTACAGGAAGAAGTCTGCATCCTTCAAGAAAAACATGATTTTCATACAGGACAATGCTCCATCACACGCGTCCAAGTACTCCACAGCGTGGCTGGCAAGAAAGGGTATAAAAGAAGAAAATCTAATGACATGGCCTCCTTGTTCACCTGATCTGAACCCCATTGAGAACCTGTGGTCCATCATCAAATATGAGATTTACAAGGAGGGAAAACAGTACACCTCTCTGAACAGTGTCTGGGAGGCTGTGGTTGCTGCTGCACGCAATGTTGATGGTGAACAGATCAAAACACTGACAGAATCCATGGATGGCAGGCTTTTGAGTGTCCTTGCAAAGAAAGGTGGCTATATTGGTCACTGATTTGTTTTTGTTTTGTTTTTGAATGTCAGAAATGTATATTTGTGAATGTTGAGATGTTATATTGGTTTCACTGGTAAAAATAAATAATTGAAATGGGTATATATTAGTTTTTTGTTAAGTTGCCTAATAATTATGCACAGTAATAGTCACCTGCACACACAGATATCCCCCTAAAATAGCTAAAACTAAAAACAAACTAGAAACTACTTCCAAAAATATTCAGCTTTGATATTAATGAGTTTTTTGGGTTCATTGAGAACATGGTTGTTGTTCAATAATAAAATTAATCCTCAAAAATACAACTTGCCTAATAATTCTGCACTCCCTGTATTTTTCTTTTTTTACTGAAATACGACCCTATACGCTTTCACCAGAAATAACTGCAGAAGTGACCTGAAAATATATATTTCTTGTTGGACTGAAATACGCTTTGACCAGAAAAAATATTAAGAGTGAAGTGCATATATATTTTTCTTGTCATACGGAAATACGCCCCTATACTCTTTCAACTGAAATAACTGCAACAGTGCAGTACATATTGTAGGAATGCGCAAGGGTCCGTCGTTGATGGAAGTGTCACGGATGGTGTACAGGAAACAAGACAATACCATATAAACAATGTCTCTCTGGATCCACAACTAAGGAACAAAGGGAGACCCCTGCAATAGACCTGCCGCTCTCCCTCACTGCTCAGCCTATGCGAACACCCCAAAGGTGGATGTCCGCATATCCACGTTCCTCGGCTATCTATTACCTGAAGACCCTACAATAGTGAAGGGACACGACCACCGGCTCCCTACACTGACACGGAGGGAGTCAGGGTCACCTGGATCCAGAAAAGACAAAATCATAAATACATAAACAGCACTTATCTTGCAGACGAATGACGACTGACGACTGGGAACTGGGAACTGGGAACAGCATGCACACACACTCCAGGAAGTTGTATCAGCCGCACACTACTGCATTATGGGGAGGAACTTAAAGGGTAGCGATCAGTCTGACTGCATGACAGCTGAGATAGACTAACGAGATGAGAAACTAAACCAAAACAAAGAAATTCAAGGAGGAGGATCTGAGAAGCTCCTGTGAGCGCTTCTCAGCTGTCTGGCTGTGACAGTACCCCTCCCTCTAGGAGTGGACTCCGGACACTCAGGGCCCACCTTCTCAGGATGGGACCTATGGAAAGCCCTGATGAGACGAGAGGCCTTAATGTCCGTCACTGGGACCCACATCCTCTCCTCAGGACCATAACCCTCCCAATGAACGAGGTACTGGAGGGAACCGCGGACAAGACGAGAATCCACAATCCTAGAGACCTGAAATTCAAGATTTCCATCAACCATAATCGGAGGAGGAGGCAAAGGCGAGGGTACAATAGGTTGAACATAAGGTTTCAATAAGGACTTATGAAAAACATTATGGATCTTCCAAGTCTGAGGAAGATCAAGACGGTAGGCAACAGGATTGATGACAGACAGGATCTTGTAAGGCCCAATAAACCTAGGACCCAACTTCCAGGAGGGAACCTTCAATTTGATATTCTTGGTAGACAACCACACCAGATCACCAACATTCAGGTCCGGACCAGGCACACGTCTCTTATCCGCCACACGCTTATATCTCTCACTCATGCTCTTTAGATTATCCTGAATCTTTTGCCAAATAGATGACAAAGACGAGGAGAATCTGTCCTCATCAGGCAAACCAGAAGAGCCCTCTCCCGAGAAAGTCCCAAACTGCGGATGGAACCCATATGCACCAAAAAATGGTGACTTATCAGAGGACTCCTGACGACGGTTATTTAAAGCAAACTCAGCAAGGGACAAAAAAGAACACCAATCCTCCTGATTCTCCGCCACAAAACAGCGCAGATATGTCTCCAGATTCTGATTGACGCGCTCTGTCTGGCCATTCGACTGCGGATGGAAAGCAGAAGAGAATGACAACCGAACCCCCAAGCGAGAACAGAAAGCCTTCCAGAATCTGGAAACAAAATGCGTGCCCCTATCAGAGACTATGTCTAAAGGAATCCCATGCAATTTGACAATGTGGTCAATAAATGCCTGCGCCAGCGTCTTAGCATTGGGCAAACCAGGAAAAGGGATAAAATGCACCATTTTGCTAAAACGGTCCACCACCACCAGAATCACAGACTTCCCCGAGGAACGAGGCAAGTCCGTTATGAAGTCCATGGACAGATGTGTCCAAGGACGAGAAGGAATGGGCAAAGGAAGGAGAGGACCTGATGGCCGTGAATGAGGGACCTTGGCACGAGCGCAAGTCTCGCAAGCTGCCACAAAACCCTCAACCGACTTACAAAGCGCAGGCCACCAGAATCTCCGAGCGATGAGATCCAGTGTGGCTCTTGCCCCCGGGTGCCCAGCAAGGACCGTGTCGTGGTGTTCTTTAAAAATCTTGTGTCTCAAAGCGAGAGGCACAAACAACCTCCCAGGAGGACAAAGATCAGGAGCTTCTGACTGGGCTGCCTGCACCTCTGCCTCCAATTCAGGAAAAAGAGCAGAGACCACCACACCTTCAGCCAAAATGGGACCCGGGTCTTCAAAATTCCCACCTCCCGGAAAACAACGTGACAGGGCATCTGCCTTCACATTCTTAACCCCAGGGCGGAACGTAAAACAAAATTAAACCTTGAAAAGAACAAAGACCATCTGGCCTGTCTCGGGTTCAGACGCTTGGCTGACTCCAAGTAGGCCAGATTTTTATGGTCAGTAAACACGGTAATAGGGTGTCTGGCTCCCTCTAGCCAATGGCGCCATTCCTCTAAAGCCAACTTGATGGCCAACAATTCCCTATCTCCCACATCATAATTTCTCTCTGCGGAGGAGAGTTTCTTTGAGAAAAAGGCACACGGTTGCCAATCAATGGTGGGGTTATGTTTAGTGAGCCAGGGTAGCCCCAACACTAGAGGAGTAGGCAAACCGCTAAGGACGAAACATGACACATCCTCAACATGAGCATCACTCACAATTAAACGGATATTGTGAACTATGCCCTTTAATGATTTCTGAGAAAGTGGAGCTGAATCAATAGCAAAAACAGGAATATCCTTTCCCAAAGTGCATACCTGGAAACCATGAGTTATTGCAAATTGATTATCAATGAGGTTGACAGCTGCTCCACTATCCACAAAAATCTCACAAAAAATGCTCTTGCTCTCTAGCGCCACCCTAGCAGGCAGGACAAAACGGGAACTACAAGCAAACGGAAAACCTTCAATTTCCGCCTCAACCCTGCCAATAGTAACAGACGGAACATTTTTAAAAGATTTTTTCCTTTTTGTCTCTTTATTACTCCCAGAAAACTGCCTGAATCTCCTAGAGGGACAAACATTTGCCACATGATTTATACCTCCACAACAAAAACAAACCCTCCCCTGCGGGCTGAATCTTCTATTGTCAGAGGCAATCAACCCCAGCTGCATGGACTCCTGCTCAGAAGGGGCTGACAGCGACTGAGACCCCTGTGCACAGAATGAGACCGCTGCACTGTCCCGGGACTGAGTATGACAGGAAGGAGAGATCTCTCCTCTCTCTCTAAGACGCCTGTCAATACGAACAGCCTGAGACATAGCAGAATCCAAGGAGGTAGGTCTTTCATGAAAGGCAAATGCATCTTTCAATCCCTCTGAAAGACCATAGCAAAATTTACTTCGGAGTGCAGCATCATTCCAACCCGTATCTGCTGCCCATCTCCGAAATTCTGAACAGTATATCTCTGCGGATTGTTTACCCTGGCATAACAGACGTAGTCTAGACTCAGCCAGAGCAATACGATCCGGATCATCATATATCTGACCCAGGGCTAAAAAGAATTCATCCACTGAACGAAGGGGCCGTGCCCCCTCCGGCAGCGAAAAGGCCCAGGACTGGGCGTTACCCCTGAGCAGCGATATAATGATCCCCACCCTCCGTTCTTCATCACCAGAAGAATGGGGAAGAAGGCGAAAATGGAGTTTGCAAGCCTCTCTAAAACGCACAAAATTCTCACTACCCCCGGAGAACGTATCCGGGAGCGAGATCTTAGGCTCAGCACAAACTCCATGAACGCAAGCTGAACCGGTCACTTGAAACTGAGAAAAAGTCTTACGGAGATCAGCTACCTCCAAAGAAAGACCCTGAAAGCGTTCAGCCAAAAGTGAAACCGGATCCATGCTTGAGACGGTTTTGGGCGGCTGATAATGTCACGGATGGTGTACAGGAAACAAGACAATACCATATAAACAATGTCTCTCTGGATCCACAACTAAGGAACAAAGGGAGACCCCTGCAATAGACCTGCCGCTCTCCCTCACTGCTCAGCCTATGCGAACACCCCAAAGGTGGATGTCCGCATATCCACGTTCCTCGGCTATCTATTACCTGAAGACCCTACAATAGTGAAGGGACACGACCACCGGCTCCCTACACTGACACGGAGGGAGTCAGGGTCACCTGGATCCAGAAAAGACAAAATCATAAATACATAAACAGCACTTATCTTGCAGACGAATGACGACTGACGACTGGGAACAGGGAACTGGGAACTGGGAACTGGGAACTGGGAACAGCATGCACACACACTCCAGGAAGTTGTATCAGCCGCACACTACTGCATTATGGGGAGAAACTTAAAGGGTAGCGATCAGTCTGACTGCATGACAGCTGAGATAGACTAACGAGATGAGAAACTAAACCAAAACAAAGAAATTCAAGGAGGAGGATCTGAGAAGCTCCTGTGAGCGCTTCTCAGCTGTCTGGCTGTGACAGGAAGGTATGTGTCACTGAGGTTGCTGGCCTAGGTGAAGTAAGATCCGGTATTTTCAGGTGTCAGCGGCAGCTAATGCTGATTGTCACTTTGCTATTTTAGTATGGCTGTATAGCTGATCCGGGACGGCTCTTACTGGGAGTAGTCAAAGTGATGGGTGGGTGACTGGTGTGGGAACTGAGCCCTGTGCAGGGCTGAAAAGCTGAGACCTGTGTGTTGGGAGACAGGCCACTTTAAGCCTGCATTTTGACTGTTGGAGGCAGAACCGCCGACAAGGTGAAGTTTTTTGGTTATGCACAAACTTTCTACTTGGTGTGAAAAAACGCCCAACGTTGCAAAGAGTGTTTTTTGTTTGACCTTATGTTTGAATAAACATGGATATTTGAATTACGAACTTGCACTTTGCCTCTGTACGGCACCCGCTTATCCCAACTACCAGAGCAAATCCCCACAATATACACTGCTCAAAAAAATAAAGGGAACACTTAAACAACACAATGTAACTCCAAGTCAATCACACTTCTGTGAAATCAAACTGTCCACTTAGGAAGCAACACTGAGTGACATTCAATTTCACATGCTGTTGTGCAAATGGGATAGACGACAGGTGGAAATTATAGGCAATTAGCAAGACACCCGCAATAAAGGAGTGGTTCTGCAGGTGGTGACCACATACCACTTCTCAGTTCCTATGCTTCCTGGCTGATATTTTGGTCACTTTTGAATGCTGGCGGTGCTTTCACTCTAGTGGTAGCATGAGACGGAGTCTACAACCCACACAAGTGGCTCAGGTAGTGCAGCTTATCCAGGATGGCACATCAATGCGAGCTGTGGCAAGAAGGTTTGCTGTGTCTGTCAGCGTAGTGTCCAGAGCATGGAGGCGCAACCAGGAGACAGGCCAGTACATCAGGAGACGTGGAGGAGGCCGTAGGAGGGCAACAACCCAGCAGCAGGACCGCTACCTCTGCCTTTGTGCAAGGAGGAACACGAGGAGCACTGCCAGAGCCCTGCAAAATGACCTCCAGCAGGCCACAAATGTGCATGTGTCTGCTCAAACGGTAAGAAACAGACTCCATGAGGGTGATATGAGGGCCCGACGTCCACAGGTGGGGGTTGTGCTTACAGCCCAACACCGTGCAGGACGTTTTGCAATCATTTGCCAGAGAACACCAAGATTGGCAAATTCGCCACTGGCGCCCTGTTCTCTTCACAGATGAAAGCAGGTTCACACTGAGCACATGTAACAGACGTGACAGAGTCTGGAGACGCCGTGGAGAACGTTCTGCTGCCTGCAACATCCTCCAGCATGACCGGTTTGGCATTGGGTCAGTAATGGTGTGGGGTGGCATTTCTTTGGAGGGCCGCACAGCCCTCCATGTGCTCGCCAGAGGAAGCCTGACTGCCATTAGGTACCGAGATGAGATCCTCAGACCCCTTGTGAGACCATATGCTGGTGCGGTTGGCCCTGGGTTCCTCCTAATGCAAGACAATGCTAGACCTCATGTGGCTGGAGTGTGTCAGCAGTTCCTGCAAGACGAAGGCATTGATGCTATGGACTGGCCCGCCCGTTCCCAAGACCTGAATCCAATTGAGCACATCTGGGACATCATGTCTCGCTCTATCCAACGTCACGTTGCACCACACAATGTCCAGGAGTTGGCAGATGCTTTAGTCCAGGTCTGGGAGGAGATCCCTCAGGAGACCGTCCGCCACCTCATCAGGAGCATGCACAGGCGTTGTAGGGAGGTTATACAGGCACGTGGAGGCCACACACACTACTGAGCCTCATTTTGACTTGTTTTAAGGACATTAAATCAAAGTTGGATCAGCCTGTAGTGTGTTTTTCCACTTTAATTTTGAGTGTGACTCCAAATCCAGACCTCCATGGGTTAAAAAAAATTGATTTCCATTTTTTTATTTTTGTGTGATTTTGTTGTCAGCACATTCAACTATGTAAAGAAAAAAGTATTTCAGAACAATATTTAATTAATTCAGATCTAGGATGTGTTATTTTTGTGTTCCCTTTATTTTTTTGAGCAGTGTATATATTTCTTGTTGTACTTAAATACGCCCCTATACGCTTTCACCAGAAATAACTGCAACAGTGCAGTGTGCATATATTTTTATTTGTTACTGAAATACGCCTCTATATGCTTTCACCAGAAATAACTGCAGAAGTGAAATGCGTATATATTTTTCTTGTAGTACTGAATAAGATACTAAGATATAAGCCTCTAAGGGCTTTTCAACATAACACTTGCAGCCCAATAACAAAAAGCCAGAATGACAGAGCTGTCTAAGGACTATTTGGATCCCCAAATAATTGTTCCCTGCACTTGTAAATCACTTTCCTATCAATGACCCTAGCGCCTTCTGTCGTCTCTCCCTGCACTAAGATGCTTTGAAATGATTCCTCCCTATCCTTTCCCTGCACTTATAAATCATTTTTTCTGTCTTTTTTTTCCACAATGAGGTTTTTCCAATTGCTGTCTCTAGCGCCTTCACACGTCTGTCCCTGCACTCTGAACGCTGTAAAATAGCAGAATTTAAAATGGTTGCCATATTTATAGGGCTGTGACATCACAAGGCTGGCTGGCTGCCTATTAGCTGCATGCAGGCATGTCAATCTGGGTGATCCTGCCTTCCCAGAGTTCCATTTTAGGAAAATTGTGATTTGTTACCACGAAGCACGAGGAAATTTGCATTAGTTGCAAATCAAATTTTTCCTGAAATTCTAAACGAATTCCACTTCGTCAGCTCCGATTCGCTCATCTCTTGTGACAAGGTTAAGAAAAAGTGGTGGACAACTACATCCTTGTTAATGGGTTCTAAAAAATGATAAATATTAGATTATTTAAAATAAATAATGCAAAATTGCCAGTTAAAAGAAAATAACATCACATTTATGTGTTCCCTCAAATATAATAATTTTGGATTACTAAAAGCATTTGATTACCCATAGCAATAGACAGTTGTTCGCTTATGCTGAATCAGCTAACAAGTATTACTTAGGTGAAATATTCAAAGACTAGTCGTCTCTCTAAAAATATTCCACAGTTTTCAAACCAGCACCTAGATCTGGATACTTTTGTAATTGCACGCAATACAATAAAATGTGTCTGTATAGTGTCACCGACTCTTCGTTCTTTTTCTTATTTCTTTGTTCTTCTCACTGACATGGCCTCGAATGTTCAATTTCCTCCAACTGCCTCCTGAGCTGTGATAGGGAGAGAACGGACACACCTCCTGAGCTGCAGCAGAAAAGACACTCCCCTTGAGCTGTCAGCTTGATATAAATCTAGCAGTGCAATGAATGGGGAGATCTCTGGATCCATGTGAAGTACAGGGCTGGTTCTAGCTTAAGAGATTAGAAAGTGATTGTCAAGTACTATATAATGACTGATTTTCATATTTTTACATTTATTATGGGATAACCCCTTTAAAGGGCATCCGTCGGCAGATTTGTACCTGTGATATTGACTGAGATGTTACATGTGCGCTTGGCTGCTGAAGGCATCTGTGTTGGTGCCATGTTCATATGTGCCCACATTGCTGAGAAAAATGTTTTAATACATGTATTGAGCTTCTAGGAGCAATAGGGGCATTGCCATTACGCCTTGAGGCTCTGCAACTGCTGCGCCCCCTCTACTTTGATTGGTAAGGTCAGGCAGTGAAAACGTTATCACACCTGACCCTGTCAATCAAATTGGAGAAGGAGCAGCAGTTGCAGAGAGAGCAAAGACTCTAGGTGTAAGGCAGGGGCGTAACTACCATAGCGGCAGACCATGTGACAGCTATGGGGCACAGGGCAAGAGGGGGCCCAGTTGGAATCATCCCCTCTTTTACTGGGGGTTAAAACTTGGTCAGGACTCTACCCTCTAAAGGAACAAATGAGGCAGTGGAAAAAATGGCCCAAGGATCATTGAAAGGGGTTTAGACGGCAACCCTTCTGTCCTATGTGGGGGGCCCAGTTTGATCCTTGCTATGGGGCCCTTACTTCTCTATGTACATCACTGGTGTAAGGGAAAAGCCTCCATTGCTCCTAGAGGCTGATTTACATATATTATAACTCATATATTCAGATATTCTGCCCATGGTTCAGATTCTGTTACAAAAATTATAGTGATATGAACCATAATTATTGTAACAAAATCCACACAATTTGCCAGATTTCATCCTCTGCGTTGCAAAAGGTGAAATCCATGGCAAATATCTGCAACAGAAATTCATATGCTGTGGATTTAAAATCTGCACCATTTGTAATGTTATCTGCGAAAATTGTACAGCTACTGTAAATGCTGCAGATTTTCCACATGCTATTTATCTGAGAATAGTCTGCATTGCTTATGCTGTATATGTCCATACTGCTTGGAATTCTGCAAACCATTAAAGGAGTTGTCAGAGGTGACATTGCACATATCACCATTTTCACCTAGGCAGGCCCTCTGACATGAGTATCGGAGCATTTCATGCAAAAGCTTTTTCTGGAGAAGAGGTGCATGTCTGTGTAAATGGGGATATGTCCTGGTACAGCTCTGAACCCGGACAACCCCTTTAAGTGCTTACTTGAGTTATCTGAGATTAGCGAAAAGGATATACCATTTCATTTTTTCAGAAACAACACAACATTTGCCCATGGTGGGCTGTACCTGTAATTGCATATTTATATTTACACCATTATAGGTATATTTTCACAGATGAATGATTTTACTATTTTATAATATGCTTATTCTAAGTGATTATAACAATAACTTCCCAGTGATAATGATGCAAAATTATTATGCCCTAAAAATAAAATAATCATTCTTGGAGGCAGGATCAGTAAATGTAAGCGATGACAATGACCCTAAACATACAGCCAAAGCTACAATGGAACGGTTTAGATTAGTGTTGAGTGAATCGAAGCATCTGAAGTGAAATTTGATCCGAAGTTTAGGAAAAATTTGATTTGCAACAAATACAAATTTCCTTGCGTTTCTTGGTAACGAATAATTTTTTCCTAAAATGGCGGCTACATGTGTTATAAAGTGAAAGTAAAATGCCTGAGAATGTGAGATCACCCATAATGCTGTGCAGCCAGCCAATACGCAGATAGCCATTCCCATGTCACAGCCTTATAAAAGCCTCACGCCTCCCAGTCTCCGCCATTTTACTGTGAGATGAGCATAGGTACAGAAGTGGTAAGTGCTAAGGACAGTTTTGACAAAGCTTTTAATTGTAGAAATTGGATAGGAAGTGTGCAGGGATAGTGTAGGGACAATGTAGGGAGATCAGAGGGAGAGTTTATAGACACTGTAGGGAGACTTCAGGGACAGTGCAGGCTCAGTGTAGTGGCACAGTGCATCTTGTTCAACTGCTTTTCCATTCATACTTAATCTGTTCTTTTATACATGGACTTTCTTTGCATCAGACTCATTGTCAATAGGAGGTTTAATATATAGGTGCACTTATCAAGCTCACCTGCTGCGCCATTCATACGTAATCTGTTCTGTTATACATAGACTTACTGTGCATCAAACTTAGTGTCAAGTCAGTCTAATATATAGGCTCATTGATCTAGTTAACCTGCTGTGCCATTTATACTTAATCTGTTCTTTTATACATAGACTTACTGTGCATTAGACACAGCATCAACAAGCGGTCTAATATATAGGCGTGTTTATCTAGTTCACCTGCTGGGCCATTTATATTTAATATGTTCTGTTACACAAAGACTTACTGTACATCAAACTCAGTGTCAACTGGCGGTCTAATATATAGGTGTGTTTATCTAGTTCACTTGCTGTGCCATTCATACTTGGTTACATAGTTACCTTACGTATTGAGTTACTGTACACTATGGCCAACAAACAGTTGCCTGGGCCCTCAAACGGAATGGGCAGTGGCAAAAATGTTGCTGTAGCCAGCACAAGTAGTAGCAGAAGGAGGGGTGGGGGTAGCAGCAGATGCAGCATCAGAACAGAGCTGCCACTGTAATCCAGTGGTCCTCTTTTGACCAACAATCCAGCTGTACTGGAATGGTTGACTCTCGCTTCAACATCACCTCAAGTGATGTCAGACACGCAGCCAGGGATCAGTGGGTTCCTCTGACATCACACTTAGTTGGCATGGCCCAGGAAAAAGTTCTGTGCCCTCTTCTGTCCTGCAACTACTTGATTCTTTTGCTGTTCCTTCTGCTCGGGAAGTAAGGCATGCGGTCGGCTCTGCTCCGCCTTTCAGCGAGGACAAGCTTAGTGAGGACAGTCAGTAGCTACAGGCCAGCACAGACTGCATGCTTCCTTAGGCGTGCAACTAGCAATGATGACAATCAGGTGGGAGCATGTGTTCTGGCAGTCTGGGATGTGGCCATGAGACTGGTGGGAGAGACATTAGTGATGACCAGACAGTAATGGATGATAATGTAGCCAATTGCATGTGGGAGCTGGGTGAGAAGGGGGAATCATCATCACATCGGGGGTGAAAGGGGCGCAGCAGGCCCGTGAGACATAAGCAGGGTGACAGCATCCCAATGAGCCAGCAGGGTGGAAGCAGTGGGAGATACGAAGCCAAATGTGCCAGGGCTAGACCGTCTGCTACTCAGTAGCCTACCTGTCAGAGGTCAGCGGTAAACGGGTTCATAAAGGCAGCAGCAGGCAGTCAGCATGGAGTGGTGGAGGTAAAATGCCATACTCGGCAGTGTGGAAATTTTTTATCGAGTGTCGGAGGACATTAAACGTGGCAGTATGCAGAATATGTGGGCAGAAGGTGAAGCGCCCTCAGGGTCCTAATGTTGGCACCACGACCCTGAGTCAACACATGGAGCATCACCATAAAGTGGCTTGGGAAAAGCGTGACACTAATGTAGTGGTACATCCTGGCACAGCAACTGCTGTATCTACCACAGCCCGCACCCCTTCTCTAGCAGTCACAGATCCTCATCCTCAGCAAAAGGAATCTGTCATTTCTTCCCTTTGTCTGTTACTCCTGATGCTCCTCCTCCTACTCCTCGTCATGTGGTTCGCCAGCAATCGATCACCAAGCCGATTGGAAAGAGACAGCAGTATGCGTGCACTCATCCAGCTGAGTAGAAGCTCAACATACACCTGGCCAAGTTGTTGGTACTACTCTGCAACTCTCAGAAAACTGATGGCTTGTGCCGACTCGAGGTGAAGAGTCTCTAAAAAAGCTGTACCAGCCCTGCACACATATGTTGAGCAAATGGTGGGCCAGTCCTTGAGCCTGTCGGCATCTGGTACAGTTCATGCCAACGCTGAAATGTGAAGCTGTCATTATGGTCAAAGACAATATATGTCCTTTACAGCCCACTCGGTAAATGTGGCTCCAGCCCAGGCTCACCAGCAGCCAGATGATGGCAATGCTGCCTCCGTAATCATTGGATTTCTGCACCAATGTCATCCTCTGCTTCCTCATCCTCCATCTTGTCCTCAGCCTCCACTATAGGCACAGTTTAGTGTGGTCTTCCAGAATACCACTTATGCAAAGCATCTGTAGATAGGAAACATGGTCACCGACAGCGGAAAGAACATTCTGTCTGCACTGCGTCAGGGAGGGCTGACCCATGCGCCCTGTGTGGCACGTCTTCAATCTGGTTGTCACCTGGTTCCTGAAGTTTTCCGCCCAACAGCAAGACGTCTTCAAATTGTCAAGAAAACTATGCATGCATTTCAGCCACTCTAACCGCGCAAAACACACCCTCCTTGACTTGCAAAGGCAGAATGGTGTTCCCCTACATTGCCTCATATGCAACGTTTCCACACGTTGGAACTCAACGCTCCATATAATGGGGCAACAGTATGAGCAGAGAAAACCCATGACCAATTTATTGATGATGCAGTCAAACAGGACTGCTCCCTGGTGTAACTTCGACACTAGACAGTGACAGCTCATGCGTGACACCTGCAGTTTTCTCAGGCCCTTTGAGAAGGCCACTTTATTTGTCAAAGAAAAAATGTGGGGGATTCAGTCAGTACAACCCTATATGCAGGTGCACATCGCTATGGTGAAATACATATACAAAGAAAAACACAAATGCAATAGCACTCTGCAACCAGCACTCCGCCCTGCTTCCATGCTGGATGTTGAATGAGGCATTGGTGTACATTTTGGCCAAAGCGTAATAAGCCACTCACCACGTCAAGGTTGCCTCTATGAGTGGTCCCTAACACTAGTTCCTACCTGTTTATGGGCCATGACAGCCACACAAAGTCCAGGGAGCGCAGGTACAGCATGAACGCCAGGCACACTCTGCTTTTAACCCCGTCCGGTGCTGTTACAGGTTTCATCGGATCCAGGGATGCAAGTACCAACATGCATGCTGAGCCCACTATATACTTCTCCTGGAGCCAAATGGCTACTGGTAGGCCCTGTAGAAGTAGACTCAGTTTTATACTGACTTTAAAACCAGCCTCCAGGGCAGATTAACTGGTCAGGTGTGCATGACTGCATGGAGATCTCCACGCCTACAATATATACTACAAAGAAAAAATGTGGGGGATTCAGTCAGTACAACCCTATATGCAGGTGCACATCGCTATGGCGAAATACATATACAAAGAAAAACACAAATGCAATAGCACTCTGCAACCAGCACTCCGCCCTGCTTCCATGCTGGATGTTGAATGAGGCATTGGTGTACATTTTGGCCAAAGCGTAATAAGCCACTCACCACGTCAAGGTCGCCTCTATGAGTGGTCCCTAACACTAGTTCCTACCTGTTTATGGGCCATGACAGCCACACAAAGTCCAGGGAGCGCAGGTACAGCATGAACGCCAGGCACACTCTGCTTTTAACCCCGTCCGGTGCCGTTACAGCTTTCAGCTTTTTTGTCAGTCTCCGGGACTATGGGATAAATTATATCATTCCACTTCTTTGCTTCCTGGAGGAGATGCTGATAAATCTGACTGGTGAGGGGACAGCAGATGTGGTGCCTACATCTTGCAGCCACCTGAGCCCTGTAGAGGCTGAACTGGCATAGGAGGAGGACATAAACACCCAGGAATTATATGCAGAATTAGGTGGTTTATCTACCCAAGCAACAGGAGAGGAGCAGGAGGAGCATGAGTAGCTAGAGGGCGATGACGAAGATGACACAGATGACCTCGACAAACTTTGGCAGTATACAGAGGAGATTAAGGCAGGGAGTCCCTCTGAGTCCCTTGTGCAAATGGCCAGATGCATGCTGATTTGCTTGCATAGTGTCAGCCACATTATAATTATTCAGCAGAGGGATAACTACTGGATCTATACAATGTTAGACCCTCGCTACCAGTCCAAAATGGGGGCCTTTTTTATACCTTTTGAGAGAGATTAAAAACTCAACTACTGTCTAGACATCCTTTGTAGTCAGTTGGTCGTTGCCTATGTGCGCCATCGCCCATCCTCCCGAAGGTCTAACTAGGGGGACCCTCTGAGCTCACGCTCTGCTGCCATAACTGCTGGAGGGGGTGGGAAGGGGGCAGAAGCAGTGCCTGCTCCATCAGCAGCAACTTAGGTCTTGAGTCTTTGATGAGCTGTTTTCTACAGCCGCCTACTGAAGAAACCACCCAGTAGTAGCAGGACATGTAGCAGAACCTGACCTCCATTGAAGGTCATTGTATTCCATGTATTATGTGCATATAATAAAAATCTCATAAGGTTGTATTGGGAGTGGGAGGTCCCATGAAGCTAGTCAGGGCTGGCTCTCTAGGAGGAAGATTCTTAAGTTAATCATTGACTCTCTGGTGACTCTACGCAACCTAAGCAATGAGCTGTTGAAGAGGTCACGGGACTTGTGCGAGTGCTATCATCTTCTTCAGTGTTTACTTGCACGCAGTCTACCTTGTAGCGGCTGTGTATTGAAATTACAACTTCTTTTCCCATTCACATGAATTGGATGAGCAGTTGCAATTACACTGCACTGCTGGTCCAATGAACACTGAGTCAGACCTCCACCAATCTGATATTGATTACCAATTCTGGTGATAGTTCATAAATATTCTGACACTGCGAAAACCTTTTAATGGCGTGAAAAAGCCATGCATTCACCCTGCCGCTCCATTTAATGCCTATGGGGCTGACAGTCAAGTAGATATCCACAGTTGCTTTGGAAAGGTAATAATGTTCATGGTCATACAAAGCTGCCAGGCCATTGTTTTATGTATAGGATGCAGCTCAGACTCCTATAAATTGTGCTGAGAACAGATTTTCACAGTGACAACATGACTTCATTGCTTATTGTGTGTCAACTAATAGATCTGGAGAGTAGAAGTCTGTTACTGTAAGGCAGGGGTTAGGCAACATTCTTGCAACCAAGGTGTTGTGAAACTACAACTCCCAGCAGGTATACTTACTCTGATTTTCTCCAAACTCCCATAGAAATGAATGGAGCATGTTGGGAATTGTATTTTCACAGCAGCTGGAGTGCCGAAGGTTGCTGACTAGTGCTGATCAAGCACCAAAGTGCTCAGGTGCTCTGGTGCTCGAGTAGAACACTTTGGGATGCTCGGGTGCTCTACAGAGCACCAGAGCACAATGGAAGTCAATGGGAGAACCAGCGCATTAAACCAGGCACCCCCTGCTCTGAAGAGGAGAGGGTGTCTGGTTCACAGGAAATGGTCAGAAATTGATGGAAACACCACTGAAATGGTTCAGGAACAGCATGGGGAGGATGTATGGTAAGGTCAGGCAGCACTGCGCGTTATTCGGCGGGTGCTCGGTCTTGCGGATGCAATCCCGAAGTCTGCACAACGAAGAAAAACCGGCACTCCAATTTTCTTTGCTCAAAAGGATTTTGAGTGCCGGTTTTTCTTCGTTGAGCATGGGGAGGATGTCTGGATGCATCTTGGACTCCCAGGTCACTGCTGGGAACGATGTTGTCCGAGTAGTACGCCACTTTTAAAGACTGTCAATTATACACACAAAACCGAATATAAAATCTATTTTAGAGGAAAAATTGTTAGGAAACATTCTTTCCTGTATATTTTACTTGTATATAAAGTGCAAGCGCTGCCAAAAATTACAAGCAAGAATCACTCTACTATACAACCTGTATATCACATAAAGGAGGGCATTATACACACCCTTGAAAAATTATGATTGATGGCCTGCTGGCGACCCTCAAAAAAATTAGAAGCAAGTGCCTGCTGGTGACCCTCGAAAGCATTAGGGGCGAGGGCCTGCTGCTGATCTGACCATCTAAAACATTAGGGACGAGGTCCTGCTGCTGATCTGATCATCTAAAACATTATGTGCGAGGGCCTGCTGGTGACCCTCTAAAACATTAGGAGTGAGGGCAGCCTAATAAGCATGTTGATATGATGGAGGAGGAGGATGAGAAAAGAAAGATTGAACCATATACCCTTTTTGTGGTGGAAGAGGTGCATGGGAATACAGTGTATTCAATACACCATAAAAGCCACATATAAAGTACCTTTATGTTGAGCCGCTTTCCTCTAGTAGAGTAGAGAAGTCAGGGGCAATTTAGGCCTTGTTCATTTTGATAAGAGTCAACCTGTCAGCATTTTCACTTGACAGGTGGATGCGCTTATCAGTTATTATGCTCCCAGTAGCATTAAATACCTGACAAAACACTGGCGGCAGGGCAGGCCAGCACCTCCAAGGCGTAGAGCGCCAGTTCGTGCCACGTGTCCAGTTTGGACACCCAATAGTTGTAAGGCACAGTGGAATCACAGAGGACGCTGACACTGTCTGTTACGTACTCCTTCACCATCTTCCAAAACTTTTCCCTCCTTGTGACACTAGGCCGCACATCAGGGTGAGGGTGCTGGTGGGGTGTCATGAAACTGTCCCAGGCCTTGGAGAGTGTTGCCCTGCCTCTGTTGGAACTGCTATATGTTCCCCTCCCCTCCCCTCCTCGGTTGCCCAAGGAACTATGTACTCTGCCGCCAGAGTTTGGAGCAATTTTTTCACAAGGAACTTCTGGTATTGCACCATTTTGCTATGCCCTCCCCACCACAGGAATGAGAGATAAGAAGTTCTATTTGTTGCCGGGATCGAGAAGGGTAAACAACCAGTAATCGGTTTTGGCCAAAATGCGTATAATGTGAAGGTTCACGGGAAAGGTAGCATAACATAAAGTCAGCCATGTGTGCCAGAGTCCCAACAGACAAGACTTCACTGTCATGTCCATAGTGTGTATTTTCCAGCTCGCTTATATCTCAGCACCTCAGATACGATTAAGAACTGTTTGTTATAAACGCGTAAACAATGGTTGTGAGGTGGATGGATTGTCCTTGTCTGATGTATTAAAGCAATAAATAAAGATAAAAACGACACATCTTGAAAGTGAGTGCTGGAACTTCCTTTTTTCTCAAGACTTTGCTGTCCTCATCAGGAGGATGATTTTTAATCTCATCATTCTCTTCCTCCTCTTCGGCCCATGCAGCTGAACAGATGGAATAAACCTGCTATGGGTACTACCCTCTGTAGCTGAGGCAACCGTCTCCTGTTCCTCCTCCTCCTCCTCATCATCCAATTCGCACTGAGAAGACTAACTGAGGGTGGTCTGGCTATCACCTTGTGTACTGTTTTCCCCAATGTACACCTCTTCCACATGCAAAGTGTCTGCCTTCATTGTGAGCAGCGAGCATTTCAGTAGACACAGAAGTGGGATGGTTACGCTGATAATAGCGTCATCGCCGCTCACCATCTGTGTTGATTCCACAAAGTTGCGTAAAACATCACAGAGTAAAGACATCCATGCCCACTTGTCGCTTGTGAAGAGCAGAAGCCGACTGGAAAGGCGACAACCATGTTGCAGCTGGTATTCCACTACTGCCCTCTGCTTCTCACAAAGCTTGGCCAAAATATGGAACGTGGAGTTCCAGCGCGTGCTCATGTCGCACAACAGTCGGTGAGCTGGCAATTGCAAGCGCTGCTGCAGCATTGCCAGACCGGCAACAGCTGAAGTTGACTTTTGGAAATGTGCACACACGCTGCGCACCTTCACGAGTAGCTCAGGCAAATTGTGTTTTAATAAACCGCTGAACCACTAAATTGAACACGTGGGCTAGGCATGGTATGTGTGTGAGCTTGCCGAGCTCCAAAGCCGCCACCAAGTTACTGTCATTATCAGACACAACCATGCCTGGTTGTAGGTTGATTGTCGAGAGCCACAGCTCAGTCTGGTCCCTTATACCCTGCCACAGCGCTACGGCGGTGTGCTGTTTGTCACCTAAGCAAATTAGTTTCACTACAGACTGTTGCCGCTTCCCCACTGCAGTGCTACACTGCTTCCAGTGTGGCAGTCCGTTATTTAGCTCACCTTTCCAGAGGTGAAAAGGTAGGGGGATTAGTCAGATTATTTCGCAGAAGGAGACCTCAGGAGACAGAAGTGCATTTCAACTGGCGTCCTCCCAGCTTTATTTCACAGGTTGCATTAAAACACAAAAACATAAACGGAACACCTAGCCTTGTCCAGGCTCTAACTAAACAATAGGTCCCTCTCTAGGACGTGGATGAGCTATCCTCAGTCCACCCAAAATAAGCACGCTGTCTGAACAGCAACCTGTGATACTTGCAGTTTGCAGGCTCTGGACCTTCAGGGTCCCTCAGTGAGATGTGGCTTCTCTCACTCCCAGGAAGTTCTGAGCAAGTGTGTTGTCAGCCCAGTTATCTAGCAACTCCCCAGGTGCAGCTCATCAGGACCCAGGCTTAGGTTTTTTAACCCTTTCCTAAATAACTTTCTTCAGCATATGCTAAGAACCTAGGAGACACATATATACCCTCAATTACTTCACCCTGTGAGACACCACATTTCCCCCCCTTTTGCACTAACCTATGGGTTGGGGCACCCTGGCTTGACAAACAGTAAGTACGAGACAAACCATCTACATTTCCCTGGAGGCTGCCTGCTCGGTGCTGTACTGTGAACCTAAAAGGCTGGAGGGACAGAAACCACCTGGTAACCCTACTATTCTTTTCCTTGTTATTCTGCATCCACTTTAGGGGTGCATGGTCTGTGATGAGGGTGAATTCTCTGCCCAGTAGGTAGTATTTGAGAGCGTCCAGGGCCCATTTAATGGCCAAAGCCTCTTTCTCTACAGTGGCATACCTCTTTTCATGGTCATTCAGCTTCCGACTTATGTATAAGACAGGGTGTTCTTCCCCATCAATTATTTGTGATAACACTGCTCCTAACCCAGCCTCCGAAGCATCGGTTTGCAGTGAGAAGGGTTTATGAAAATCCGGACATACCAGTACCGGCTGGGAGCACAGGGCTTGTTTCAAGGATTGGAACTCCCTCTCGGCCTCTGGGGTCCATTTTATCATCACCGAATTTTTTCCTTTTGTAAGATCGGTTAAGGGAACCGCCATAGATGCAAAATTAGGGATAAACCTTCTGTAATACCCTGCAATTCCCAAAAACGACCTCACTTGCTTCTTGATTAGGGGTCTAAGCCAGTTTTGTATTGAGTCTATTTTGTTTAGCTGGGGTTTGATCAGACCTCGCCCAATGGTGTATCCCAAATACTTGGCTTCTTCCAAGCCGATGGCACACTTTTTAGGGTTTGCGGTGAGACCCGCCTGTCTTAGTGAATCCACGACCGCCTGCACTTTTTGTAGGTGAGACTCCCAGTCGCTACTGTAAATTATTACATCATCCAGATATGCTGATGTATAACCAATATGTGGCTTTAGGATCCTATCCATCATACGCTGAAAAGTCGCCGGGGCCCCATGGAGGCCAAATGGCAACCTAGTGTATTGGAAATGACCACTGGGTGCAGAAAAAGCCGTCTTTTCCTTGGCCCTTTCAGTTAGCGGAATTTGCCAGTACCCTTTAGTTAAGTCCAATGTTGTTAAGTACCGAGCACTACCCAGCTTGTCTATTAGTTCGTCTACTCTCACCATTGGGTAGGCATCAAACTTTGAGACCAAGTTTAACTGGCGATAGTCATTACAGAACCTTATGGACCCATCAGGTTTGGGAATTAAAACGATGGGACTAGACCACTCACTTACGGACTCTTCTATTACCCCTAGGTCTAACATCTTGTTAATCTCTTAGGTAATGACCTCGCGCCTCGCTTCGGGGACCCGGTAGGGCTTAATCTTCACCTTAACACTGGGTTCTGTGACAATATCGTGTTTTATCACATGAGTGAGGCCTGGGAGTTCTGAGAAGAAATCGTTATTTCTCATAACGAATTCCTGTGATTCCTGTTTCTGATGGGGAATTCTAACCTCAGGTACGGTGTAGCTTCGTGGTACTGAGTTTACCACCAGAGTTTCCCTATCTTTCCAGGGCTTTATCAAGTTAATATGATAGTTCTGTTTGGGTTTTCTCTTCCCGGGCTGATGAACTAGATAATTCACCTCGCTTATCTTTTTAACAATTGTGAAGGGCCCTTGCCATTTTGCTAAGAATTTGCTCTCTACTGTGGGTATTAATACAAGCACCCGGTCCCCTGGACTAAAATGACGCAGTTTCGCACCCCGGTTATATATTCTACTTTGGGCCTGTTGGGCTTGCTGCATATGTTCTCGAACCAAGGGCATGACTGCCTTGATCCCGTCCTGCATCTGTGACACATGCTCAATTATACTGCGGTACGGGGTAGATTCGTGCTCCCACGTCTCTTTAGCTATGTCGAGTAGCCCTCAGGGCTGCCTGCCATACAGAAGTTCAAAGGGTGAAAACCCCGTAGACGATTGCGGTACTTCTCGTATGGCAAACAGTAAATAGGGAAGTACGCAATCCCAATCCCTACCATCCTTGGCAATCACCTTTCTTAACATGTTTTTCAGGGTTTTATTGAATCTTTCCACCAATCCATCCGTTTGCGGATGGTAGACTGAGGTTCGGATATGCTTCACCCTGAATAGCCGACATAATTCTTTGGTCACCCTGGACATAAATGGGGTGCCCTGATCCGTTAAGATCTCTTTAGGGATCCCAACCCTACTGAACACCAGGACCAACTCCTTAGCTATGGTCTTTGCCGTCATATTTCTTAATGGAATAGCTTCTGGATATCTGGTGGCATAGTCTAGGATCACCAGTATGTACTGATGTCCGCGAGCTGATTTCACTATAGGGCCTACCAGATCCATAGCTATTCGTTCGAATGGCACTTCCACAATGGGTAAGGGTACAAATGGGCTTCTAAAGTTAGGGGACGGAGATGTATATTGGCACTCGGGACAAGATGCACAGTAATCTCGTACCTCTGCTACTAGCCCTGGCCAAAAGAAACGCATTAAAATTCGTTCTTTTGTCTTTTCCATCCCCAGATGTCCCCCCAACAAATGACCATGTGCTAGATCCAAGACCATCTTCCTAAATGGCTTGGGAACTATCAGTTGTTCTACGATGTCTTCACCTTGCTTGTCTACCTGATACAGTAAGTTATTTTGCATCGCGATATGGGGATAAGCAAGCGTGACATCTGGGTAAACCAGAACACCATTTATTATTTTTACATTTTCCCGGGCCCGAACCAAAGTAGGGTCATTCAGCTGCGCTGTGGCAAAATTGTCGCGTGAAACCTTTATATCCGCTAAGACATTTTCAACCCTCTCCTCTGGCTCCCCACTTACATCAGTGGTTTCGGTGTCCCCTGACATTACATCAAAAGGAAACACGGCCTTATCAGGAGATGACAGAACCTCATGAAGAAGCTCAGGTTCTGTGACTCCTGTTGCCCTTTCTCCAGAGATCGTAACTACTGTTGGCTCTTTAACCCTTTTTTCCCACAATTCCCAGAAAAAAGGAAAATCCCTCCCCAGTATTACGTCATACATGAGAGTGGGTATTATCGCTACCTGACAGGTTACCTGGTTGAGCACAGTTCCTATGGTAACACGTGCCGTATTATACTTGCGAGTTTCCCCATGAATACAGGTGACCCCTACTGACTGGGTCTGTAAGCTATCGGAGTCTACCAAACTGGCTTTGACTAACGTGATCATACTGCCAGTATCCAGGAGAGCCTGCACCTCTCTCCCCTCTACTGACACAGGACACAGATGTTTATCGACCCTTTCAGGGGTCCCAATAGAACAAACCCCTTGGGCAAACATCGATTTCGTATTTGGCATAGCACTCATATCACACTGCATGGGCTCTGAGTTTAACGGACAGTTAGCAGCAATATGTCCTGGTCCCCTACAACGGAAGCATTTGATAGGTTCTGGTCTCAGAAAGTCAGACTTGGACCTTTCGGAGCGTTCCGGCCAGAGTTCAGCTTTGGCCCTTGTGTCCCTGTTAGGGGCCCCACCCCTCGCAGGAGTACCCCCCTGCCGGGTACTTTCCTGGGTTAGGCGGGGCTTTTGTAACAGGTCCTTTGCCGCAGCATATCTTTCCACCAGAGAGACCAACTCATCTGCGCTGTTAGGGTCACCGTGGGTAACCCACTTGCATATTTCAGGTGGAAGGGCTCTAAGATATCTGTCCATTACCACACGTTGGACAACCTCTGGAGCCGATAGAACATCTGGTTGTAACCACTTCTTGGTTAAGTGTACCAGGTCGTACATTTGGGAGCGAGCTGGTTTGTCTGCCTGAAAAACCCAATGGTGCACTCTTTGGGCCAAAATCTCCACTTTCAGCTTACAGTAATCCTGAGCGTCGGCAGGATCCAAATCATAATAAGACTTCTGAGCCTCTCCACTCAGAAAGGGGGCTATCAACCCCGCCCACTGATCTAGTGGCCATCTTTCACGCTCAGCGGTGCGCTCAAAGGTCATCAAATAAGCCTCCACATCATCCGTGGCAGCCATCTTTTGTAGGTAGTTCCCAGCACATATGTCCTTCTTCCCCATGAGACCAATTTCAGTCGACCAAGGGGTCTGGTCTGCAAAGCGCTGCACCACCTCAGTCAAAGCAACACGATCTTTGTTTTGCATCTCGGTTAGAGTGGTAAGTTGCATTGCCATAGACCGCGCCAGATTAGCTTCTTGCTGCACTTTGTTTGCATGTTGCTGGGCTGCGGTGGCTTGCAGCAAAGCCTTTAACATATCCTCCATGTCAGGAGTCTTTCTCTGCAGCAATGTAGCAGGTTTTACCTAGGACATATACCTGTTTCCAAGTCCAGAAACAATTTGTATTCAGGCGTTACCCTTAGCAACCAGCTGTTCAAGGACCATAAAAATTTCCAGAGGCAAGCCCCCTTTAACTCCACACAGTTTTTTTTTTTTTTTTTTTTAAAGTATTTAGCAGCACCTGTTCCACTGAGCAAACGGGCTTCTGGCCCTTTAAGTTCCCACACAGCACTGCAGCATTCAGCTTTTCTGAGGTGTCGTTGCCCGCATCCGACACCAATTGTGGCAGTCCGTTATTTAGCTCACCTTTCCAGAGGTGAAAAGGTAGGGGGATTAGTCAGATTATTTCGCAGAAGGAGACCTCAGGAGACAGAAGTGCATTTCAACTGGCGTCCTGCCAGCTTTATTTCACAGGTTGCATTAAAACACAAAAACATAAACGGAACACCTAGCCTTGTCCAGGCTCTAACTAAACAATAGGTCCCTCTCTAGGACGTGGATGAGCTATCCTCAGTCCACCCAAAATAAGCATGCTGTCTGAACAGCAACCTGTGATACTTGCAGTTTGCAGGCTCTGGACCTTCAGGGTCCCTCAGTGAGATGTGGCTTCTCTCACTCCCAGGAAGTTCTGAGCAAGTGTGTTGTCAGCCCAGTTATCTAGCAACTCCCCAGGTGCAGCTCATCAGGACCCAGGCTTAGGTTTTTTAACCCTTTCCTAAATAACTTTCTTCAGCATATGCTAAGAACCTGGGAGACACATATATACCCTCAATTACTTCACCCTGTGAGACACCACACGAGCTACTGACTGATGGCTGACTGGTGCTGCAAGAGGAGAATTCAGAGGTGGATGTGGAGGAGGAGTTGGAGGAGGAGAAGGGGGGGGGGGGTTGCAACCACTAATGTAGTTAGGGGCAGAAATCCGGATGGAAGTAGGGCCCACAATCCTTGACATCGGTAGCACCTTTGCCATCCCAAGGTACGACTCGCCCCCAGCCTCCACAACGTTCACCCAGTGTGCCATCAGGGAAATATAGCGTCCCTGGCCAAAAGCACTTGTACATGTGTCAGTCGTAAGTGGAGGCTGGGGACTGAGTTATGAGGAACGGCCGCCGCCATCAGGCTGCGGAAAGCCTCAGCGTCCACAAGCCTAAATGGCAACATTTCCAGCGCCAGCAATTTGGAAAGGTGCTCATTTAGTGGTATGGCCTGTGAGTGGGTGGCTGTTTATTTGTGCTTCCATTCAAAGACCTGGGGTATGGACATCTGTACACTGCGCTGGGACACAGAAGTGTATGTGCTAGCTGATGGTGCTTGCGAAGGTCCAGAAGCAGGAGGCGTCTGGGCCTGCGTCTTGGACAGAGGATTGGCCAGCACGTAACACAGTGGAAGAGGAGAAAGTGGTGTGACCCGCAGACACAGACTGTAGGCCCAGGCGTTCAGCCGGCCTATTAAGGTGCTTTGATGCCATGTAGCGAATCATGCTGGTGATAGTGAGGTTGCTAGTGTTCACACCCCTGGTCATTTTGGTACGGCACAGGTTGAAAATGACAATTCTTTCCTCAAAAAAGCGCCAGACTGTGGAACACCTACCCCTTGGCAAGAGAGATTGCCACAAGGGGGTGCTCCGGGTAACAGTTGTGGGCCTGTTTGGTGTGGCCCGCCTTCTCCCTTTTGCCACCCCAATACCTCTTCCAGCCTGTTGAGGTGCAGCGGATCCCTCCCCTTCTGTAGTGCTGTCCTTGCTCGGTTTGCCACCTTCCCAGTGATTTCATCATCCACTACCTCCTCTTCCACTTCCTTACTCTGGTCATCCTTCTGATTTGTTGACCTAACAAGAACCTCACTTTTTGACAACTGTCTCTTATACTCATCATCAACCTCTTGAGACACTAATTACTGTTGACTTATTGTCAACTGTGTCTCATCATCATCATCCACCTCGTGAAACACTAATTGCCGTTCCCCACCATCATCTTCTTCTGACTGTGGATGCTCAAGAGTTTGGGAATCAGTGCACAAGATCTTCTCATGTCCCTCTTCAAGCAGGCTTGATCACGGAATGCTGATGAAAAGAGCTTCTCAGAATATCCGAGTGTGGGATCACTTGTTTGCCAAGACTTTCCATGGTGGGAGGAAGGAGGATCAGGGTGAGGATTCTGTTGACCAGACTGTTGGCTACAGAGACTGGACTTTGTGGAAGACAGGGTGGTGCTTAACCGACTGGAAGCATTATCCTCTGCAATCCAACCGACCACCTGGTCACCCTGGTGTGACTTTGAGAGTGGTGTCCTGCGCCGCCCTGCAAACTGGGACATGAAGCTAGGTATCGTGGATGAGTGTTTCTTGTGCTCTGGCAGCAGGCACAGTTTCACCACGCCCAGTGCCACGGCCTCTGCGTGCACCATCAGCAGCATGATCACTTCCCCGTCACTTACTGCTCGCCTTGAGCATATTAAATTGTATATATGCTTGCAATTATGTCACACGTACAGTAGCGCAGGTTTTGTAAGTGTATGCGCCAATAATTTACACTGAATGTCATAGATATTTAGGATGCGCAAACGTTGTACAGGAGATGTAGCGCAGGTAATGTCACTGTCACCAGCGGCTAAGAAAAAATTACACTGAATGTCACAAATATTTAGGATGCACAAACGTTATACAGGAGATGTAGCGCAGGTACTGTCGCTGTCACCAGCAGCTAAGAAAAAATGCCACTAAATGTCACTGATATTTAGGATGCGCAAATGTTATACAGGAGATGTAGCGCAGGTAATGATGCTGTCACCTGCGGCTAAGAAAAAATTATACTGAATGTCACAGATATTTAGGATGCACAAACGTTATACAGGAGATGTAGCGCAGGTAATGTCAGCAGCGGCCAAACAATTTCGCTGAATGTCACAGATATTTAGGATGCGCAAGTGCAACACAACATATGTAGCAGCGGTTGTGTTACTGTCAGCAGAGGCCAAACAATTGCACACAATTTAGCGCAGGTTGGGATAATATATATTGCAGCCAGATAAAACAATAGTCCTTGAAGGACTTTTGGGTTTCTAACACCTTTCAAAACTAAACCTTGCCTAAAAAAAAAATATATATATTCCTGTCCCTACACTATCTGTCCCTTCTGCTGCAGCTCTCCCTGACTAAGACTGAGCCGAACCACGTGTCATCGGGTGCTTTATAGCACCCAATGACGCATTCCAGCCAGCCAATCACTATAATGCTTGTGCCAACATGGCTACAGCCTTACAGTGAGTGCCAGTACCTTACCGCATGTTTATTGGCTGCATAGCAGAGAACAAACGTGCGTGGAGGAGACTCGAGAAACACTGCGATGTGCCGAGCATCGCGATGCTCGAGTCAAAATGGTGTTCCTCCGAGCATGTTTGCCCAACACTATTGCTGACCCCAGCACTAAGGCCACTTCCTCACGTCTGTGCTCCTGATGAGTTCCATGACAAAACAGTCAATGTTTTATCCATGAAGGTGTCTGAGAAGGGTCTGTTGAGGTTCTTCTTGTCTATTTTTCCCCCCTGGGTTTTATACATATTATAAAAGGTATTGCCAGAGCATCTCCTAGCAATGGTCAGTGTTCTGTAAGTTGTTTTTAATGACTCACAGATTTCAATTGGCATGTATGGTACGTATCACAGTTAAAAGTAATGCAGGCTTCCATTTTTTTTCAGTGACCCATGGTCACTGGGCTATTACATAGTGGGGGTCATTTACCATGAGTGATATGCCATTTTGCGGACTAAAAACAGTTGCAAGACCCTATTTTGCTACATTTGTAATGCCACTGCATTAATATTTTGTCACATGGGTGTCTATGAGCCATACTCGCTACCTGTGAGTGGCAAAAGACTGGTGATGGAGAGGCAGGGGCTTGGCAGGGCTGCGATATGGACCCTGGCAAACTAACTAATATTTACACCTAGAAACAGGTGTAATTGTTGGCGAAAAACTACTTCAGTCAGGGGCTAGAGTAGTTTTTACTCCTAGAGTATGGGCTGCTAATTTATGACAAGATGCTTCCTCTGGCAGCACAGGGGCTATCAAGGACCAGTCTAAAACGCCTTCAACCCCAACGCCTTCAATGTATTTTGAACCATAGGTTTTACCTCTGTATTACTAGCTCATATGTTTTCAACATCTGAAACCACCAGATCACCACCTGCATAGAAAATGGTGTCTGATAACTCAGTAGTAAAAAAAAGAAAGAAAGACATTTTTGTTTCTCTGATGGCTCAAAAAAAACAATAAAAATGCACCAAAATGCAAACCTATCCTAAATCTATCACTATTAATGGTCATGTGATGAAAGTAAAGATACAGCTGCAATGCTTAATCTCTAGATGCATTACTATAAGTGAGCAACCTGATAGTATGTGAAAAGAAAATCCCGGCAACTTTGACTTGTTTGCGAATTTTACACTTTAATTACATATTATCCAATCATACATTGCGTATACAAGGACGCGTTTTGGCTAGTAAGTCTTCATCAACAAGTGAAATAAATTTGCATACGTGTACATCCGGTACATATAATTTTTAAGATAGGTCACATGATAGTGACGTCAGACTCCAATTTCAGGCGGTAAACATGTATCAAATAAACATAATAATGGAAGTCAATGGGGGAACACGAGCATTAAACCAGGTACCCCCTGCTCTGAAGAGGGGAGGGTGCCTGGTTCATAGGAAAATGTCAGAAATTGATGGAAACACCACCGAAATGGTTCTGGAACAGCATGGGGAGGATGTCTGCATGCATCTTGGACTTGCAGGTGGCTGCTGGGAACGATGTTGTCCGAATAGTACGCCACTTTTGCAGACTGACAATAATACACACCAAATAGAAGAAAAAAAATCGATTTTAGAGGAAAAATTGTTAGGAAACATTCCTTCCTTTTATATTTACTTGTATATAAAGTGCAAGTGCTGCCAAAAATTTTGTTGAGTATCAGAACTGGGGCCATGATTAACCACCTCAGCCCCCAGTGCTTAAACACCCTGAAAGACCAGGCCACTTTTTACACTTCTGACCTACACTACTTTCACCGTTTATTGATCGGTCATGCAACTTACCACCCAAATGAATTTTACCTCCTTTTCTTCTCACTAATAGAGCTTTCATTTGGTGGTATTTCATTGCTGCTGACATTTTTACTTTTTTTGTTATTAATCGAAATTTAACGATTTTTTTGCAAAAAAATGACATTTTTCACTTTCAGTTGTAAAATTTTGCAAAAAAAATGAGATCCATATATAAATTTTGCTCTAAATTTATTGTTCTACATGTCTTTGATAAAAAAAAAATGTTTGTGTAAAAAAAAAAATGGTTTGGGTAAAAGTTATAGCGTTTACAAACTATGGTACAAAAATGTGAATTTCCGCTTTTTGAAGCAGCTCTGACTTTCTGAGCACCTGTCATGTTTTCTGAGGTTCTACAATGCCCAGACAGTACAAACACCCCACAAATGACCCCATTTCGGAAAGTAGACACCCTAAGGTATTCGCTGATGAGCATAGTGAGTTCATAGAACTTTTTATTTTTTGTCACAAGTTAGCGGAAAATGATGATTTTTTTTTTTTTTTTCTTACAAAGTCTCATATTCCACTAACTTGTGACAAAAAATAAAAAGTTCTATGAACTCACTATGCCCATCACGAAATACCTTGGGGTCTCTTCTTTCCAAAATGGGGTCACTTGTGGGGTAGTTATACTGCCCTGGCATTCTAGGGGCCCAAATGTGTGGTAAGGAGTTTGAAATCAAATTCTGTAAAAAATGACCAGTGAAATCCGAAAGGTGCTCTTTGGAATATGGGCCCCTTTGCCCACCTAGGCTGCAAAAAAGTGTCACACATCTGGTATTTCTGTATTCAGGAGAAGTTGAGGAATGTGTTTTGGGGAGTCTTTTTACATATACCCATGCTGGGTGAGATAAATATCTTGGTCAAATGCCAACTTTGTATAAAAAAATGGGAAAAAAATAAAATAAAATAAAAATCATAATTTTCCACTAACTTGTGACAAAAAATAAAAAATTCTACGAACTCGCCATGCCCCTCACGGAATACCTTGGGGTGTCTTCTTTCCAAAATGGGGTCACTTGTGGGGTAGTTATACTGCCCTGGCATTTTCCAGGGGCCCTAATGTGTGGTAAGTAGGTAAATGACCTGTGAAATCCGAAAGGTGCTCTTTGGAATGTGGGCCCCTTTGCCCACCTAGGCTGCAAAAAGGTGTCACACATCTGGTATCTCCGTACTCGGGAGAAGTTGGGCAATGTGTTTTGGGGTGTCATTTTACATATACCCATGCTGGGTGAGATAAATATCTTGGTCAAATGCCAACTTTGTATAAAAAAATGGGAAAAGTTGTCTTTTGCCAATATATTTCTCTCACCCAGCATGGGTATATGTAAAATGACACCCCAAAACACATTCCCCAACTTCTCCTGAGTACGGCGATACCAGATGTGTGACACTTTTTTGCAGCCTAAATGCGCAAAGGGGCCCACATTCCTTTTATGAGGGCATTTTTAGACATTTGGATCCCAGACCTCTTCTCACGCTTTGGGGCCCCTAGAATGCCAGGGCAGTATAAATACCCCACATGTGACCCCATTTTGGAAAGAAGACACCCCAAGGTATTCAATGAGGGGCATGGCGAGTTCATAGAAATTTTTTTTTTTTGGCACAAGTTAGCGGAAATTGATTTTATTTATTTTTTTCTCACAAAGTTTCCCTTTCCGCTAACTTGGGACAAAAATTTCAATCTTTCATGGACTCAATATGCCCCTCACGGAATACCTGGGGGTGTCTTCTTTCCGAAATGGGGTCACATGTGGGGTATTTATACTGCCCTGGCATTCTAGGGGCCCTAAAGCGTGAGAAGAAGTCTGGAATATAAATGTCTAAAAAATTTTACGCATTTGGATTCCGTGAGGGGTATGGTGAGTTCATGTGAGATTTTATTTTTTGACACAAGTTAGTGGAATATGAGACTTTGTAAGAAAAAAAAAAATTCCGCTAACTTGGGCCAAAAAAATGTCTGAATGGAGCCTTACAGAGGGGTGATCAATGACAGGGGGGGTGATCAATGACAGGGGGGTGATCAATGACAGGGGGGTGATCAATGACAGGGGGGTGATCAGAGAGTCTATATGGGGTGATCACCACAGTCATTGATCACGCCCCTGTAAGGCTACATTCAGACGTCCGTGTGCGTTTTGCGGATCCGATCCATCTATATCACGGTCGGCGTGGCTATCACATACGTGACACAGAGGGAGGGAACGAGGAAGGCCCTGCCCAAGTGAGAGGGAAGATGGTGACCCCTGACTCACCTGGCGGCTGGCACCTGGCTGCCCTGACGTCCCTAGACGGGTTCCTCACCCGTACGCCGATCACGTGCCTAAAGCCCTGGCTTTCCCTAAGCTGAGCCCTAGGTAGTGAACAGGGCGATGGGAACACTAGTCCGCACCACTAACTCTAAGGGAAAACACCAAGGGGAGGACAGACAACACAGACTCAACATATATTCCCAGGTGGGCGACAACAAGAGACAACAATATGCCAAACAGGGATCCGGAGGGTAGCACACAGGAACAACAACCAGGATTAACCACTCCAGTGGGTCAGTATAGATGTCCAGGCAGGAAGATCTATAACTGGCAACTAAAGAGGTGTGAGGGGAGAATATAAGGAGGTAGGGAGTGGCAGACAAGAAACAGCCGAGGAGGAGAAGCTACGGATCCCTGAGAGAGACAAAAAGGATATCAAGGCAAACACAGAAAACAATAACTAAGAAACACCGTGATCTTTAGATATAGAGCGCGCAGCCACCCGCTGCGACTTCCTGACCCCGGGTATAACGGAGTCAGACGTGGCTCTTGATACCCTCGTGACAGTACCCCCCCTTTCACGAGGGGCCTCCGGACACTCAGGACCAGGTCTCTCCGGATGAGAGGCATGGAAAGTCTGAATTAACCTGTTGGCGTTTACCTCTGACGCTGGAACCCACATTCTTTCCTCGGGACCGTAACCCCTCCAATGCACCAGATACTGAAGAGAGCGGCGGACCCGACGAGAATCAACAATTCTGGCTATTTGAAACTCCAGATTACCATCCACAATAACAGGAGGAGGTGGCAGCGGCGATGGTTCTAGAGGTGGAACATACTTCTTGAGTAACGATTTATGGAAGACGTTATGGATCTTAAAAGTCTGAGGTAGCTCCAGGCGAAAAGCCACAGGGTTAATGACGGCTACTATTTTATAGGGACCAATGAACCTAGGACCCAGTTTCCAAGAGGGAACCTTCAACTTAATATTCCTAGTAGACAACCACACATAGTCATTCACTCCTAGGTCCGGACCTGGCGACCGTTTCTTATCGGCCATGCATTTATATTTACCACTCATCTTTTTCAAGTTAACTTGCACCTTCTGCCATACCGATGAAAGAGATGAAGAAAACCTTTCCTCTTCGGGAACCCCAGAAGACCCCCCCTCTTTGAAAGTACAAAATTGGGGATGAAAACCGTATATGCACCAAGGAATGGTGACTTGCCAGTGGACTCCTGATAATGATTATTTATGGCAAACTCAGCTAACGGTAAATATGATGACCACAACTCTTGGTTTTCAGACACAAAACACCTTAAATATGTTTCTAGGTTTTGGTTGGTACGCTCAGTCTGTCCATTCGACTGAGGATGGAAAGCTGAGGAAAAGGACAAGTGAACCCCCAAACGGGAACAAAAAGCTTTCCAAAACTTAGAAATAAACTGGGTTCCCCGATCCGAAACCACATCGGAAGGGACCCCGTGAAGCTTCACGATTTCACTGATAAACACCTGAGCGAGAGTTTTAGCATTAGGAAGTGCGGGTAGCGCAATAAAGTGTACCATTTTGCTAAACCTGTCTACTACTACCAAGATAACTGTTTTACCCGCCGACAACGGTAAGTCAGTGATGAAATCCATTGACAGATGTGTCCATGGCCTATTGGGGATGAAAAGTGGCAATAAAGACCCTGCTGGACGTGTATGAGAGACTTTCGCGCGTGCACAAGTAGAACAAGTAGACACGAAATCCATTACATCCTGACGCAACCTTGGCCACCAAAAACGACGAGATAAAAGCTCCAAGGTTGCTTTACTACCCGGGTGTCCAGCAAGTGCCGAATTATGATGTTCTTTTAATAATTCAAGACGCAGGTTTAACGGTACAAACAATTTCTCTGAGGGGCAAGAGGCCGGGGCGTCCCCCTGAGCCTCTAACACCTTTCCCTCTAGAACAGAGTGTACAGCAGAGACAACCACTCCTCTTTGTAAAATAGGTACCGGATCACAAACATTACCCCCTCCAGGGAAACTACGAGATAATGCGTCTGCCTTGGTATTTTTTGCCCCAGGACGATAGGTGATTACAAAGTTAAATCTGGTAAAGAATAGCGACCACCTAGCTTGTCTAGGGGTGAGACGTTTAGCCGATTCTAGGTACAGAAGGTTCTTGTGATCAGTAATCACCGTGACGGGGTGGATTGCTCCCTCTAAGAAGTGACGCCACTCTTCAAGCGCCAGTTTAATCGCCAACAGTTCCCTATTTCCAATATCATAATTCTTCTTCGCAGAAGATAATTTTTTGGAAAAGAAAGCGCAAGGACGCCATTTGCCAGGAGACGGACCCTGAGACAATACAGCTCCCACTCCCACCTCTGACGCATCTACCTCGACAATAAAAGGCTGGGAGACATCAGGTTGAATTAGAACAGGTGCCGAGGTAAACCTCTCCTTTAGAGAGGAAAATGCATCTTTAGCGGCGTCAGACCATTTGTAAAAATCCGTCCTCTTCCTAGTCATGTCGGTAAGGGGTTTAACGATCACTGAATAATTTTTAATGAACTTTCTATAGAAATTAGCGAAACCCAAAAACCGTTGTAGGGCTTTAAGGTTCTCAGGAAGATCCCAATCTAAAATTGCCTGGACCTTCCCAGGATCCATGCGGAAACCTGACGCAGATAATAGATATCCCAGGAACTGTAATTCCTGAACAGCGAAGACACATTTTTCAATTTTCGCATATAATTTATTCGTCCGTAGGACCTGCAGTACTTGCCTGACATGCACCTCATGTGTTTTCAGATCAGCCGAATAAATTATGATATCATCTAGGTATATGACTACAAACCTGCCGATGAGATGACTAAAAATATCATTTACGAAATGTTGGAAGACAGCAGGGGCATTGGTCAGACCGAAAGGCATAACCAGATTTTCATAATGCCCCTCAGGGGTGTTAAAAGCTGTCTTCCACTCATCCCCTTCCCTGATACGAATCAGATTGTAGGCCCCCCTAAGATCAAGTTTGGAGAACCACCTAGCACCCGCAATCTGATTAAAAAGGTCAGGAACGAGAGGAAGAGGGTATGGGTCACGGATGGTTATCTGGTTTAACTCACGGAAATCTATGCAAGGACGCAGGCCCCCATCTTTCTTTTTAACAAAGAAAAACCCTGCAGCCACGGGTGAAGAAGAGGGTCTGATGTGTCCCTTAGCCAGACTCTCGGAGATATAATCTTTCATGGCTTGTCTCTCGGGACCCGAAAGATTATACAACCTGGACTTGGGTAATTTTGCCCCGGGAATCAGGTTAACAGGGCAATCATAAGGACGATGAGGTGGTAGTTTCTGACAACCCTTTTCAGAAAAAACGTCCTCAAAGTCCGAAATAAATGTAGGTATGGAAGCTATGGAGGCGATTAAGCAATTGTTATTTAAGCAATTCACTCTGCAATGCTCACTCCACTCCAATATCTCCCTGGCCTGCCAATCCACCACTGGATTGTGCGCTACCAACCAGGGAAGACCCAATACCACCGGAGAGGGAAGGCCCTCCAGAACGTAACATGCAAGACACTCATTATGGTGGTCCCCTACCCGAAGGTGTAAATTACGAACAATGTGGGTGAGGTTTCTCTGAGACAGAGGAGCAGAATCTATAGCGAATACGGGAATAGGTCTCTGCAGCGTACAGAGAGACAAACCCATAGTGCGGGCAAAATGGGCATCAATCAAGTTTACCCCTGCTCCACTGTCTAGAAAAACAGAAATAGACTCCGTCTTAACACCAAAAACAATGACCGCTGGTAACACAAATTGAGATGTTCGTATGGAGGAAACGTATACCCCCCAGCTGACATCCTCCGCACAGCCCGGGGTTAGTAGTTCCGACGGTCTTTTGTTTTTGAGAAAGGAGGGACAGACATTAATGAAATGACCCCTCCCCCCACAGAAAAAACAAGCCCCCCCCCCTACGGCGAACCTCGGGAGGACGGACCTGACGAGAAGTTCCGCCTAGCTGCATAGGCTCATCTAAGTCAGTACAGGCTGACTGTTGCTTGGGAGAGGTAACCAATTGCTCCGGAATTTTCGATCTCTCCCTAAGACGTCTATCTATTCTGATAGAGAGGGACATAACAGCATCAAGGGAAAGGGGGGTCTCATACAGCGCCAGTGCATCCTTAACCCTTTCAGATAACCCAGAGCAGAACTGACTCCTGAGAGCCGGGTCGTTCCACTGAGTATCCGTAGCCCACCTACAGAACTCTGAGCAATATTCCTCTGCTGACCGATCTCCCTGTAGGAGTCTCCGTAACTTCGACTCAGCCAGGGCGACTCGGTCAGGGTCATCATATATGAGACCCAAAGCCCCAAAAAATCCCTCCACTGACCGAAGAGCCTGAGAACCAGGGGGTAACGAGAACGCCCAGGATTGCGGATCCCCCTGAAGCAGGGAAATGACAATCCCTACCCGCTGTTCTTCATGACCTGAGGAGTAAGGGCGCAACTTAAAATATAATTTGCAGGCCTCACGGAACGTCTCAAATTTGTCCCTTCCCCCAGAAAATCTGTCGGGAAGAGCAACCTTGGGTTCAGTGACAACCTGGATACCCATAGCAACCGCTGGGGGTGCGGTCTGCTGCATTTGCTGCGGTTGTTGGAGAACAGACGCCTTCAATCCTGCCACCTCCAAAGACAGGCTTTGAAGCTGTTCTGCCAAGGCATCAATAGGATCCATATTGGATTCTAAGTAGAGAGAGAAAAAAAAAACAGCAATTAAAAAAAAAAAAAATTTTATTTTTATTTTTTCAAAAAGTAAGGGCCAGTTATAATATCACGGTCGGCGTGGCTATCACATACGTGACACAGAGGGAGGGAACGAGGAAGGCCCTGCCCAAGTGAGAGGGAAGATGGTGACCCCTGACTCACCTGGCGGCTGGCACCTGGCTGCCCTGACGTCCCTAGACGGGTTCCTCACCCGTACGCCGATCACGTGCCTAAAGCCCTGGCTTTCCCTGAGCTGAGCCCTAGGTAGTGAACAGGGCGATGGGAACACTAGTCCGCACCACTAACTCTAAGGGAAAACACCAAGGGGAGGACAGACAACACAGACTCAACATATATTCCCAGGTGGGCGACAACAAGAGACAACAATAAGCCAAACAGGGATCCGGAGGGTAGCACACAGGAACAACAACCAGGATTAACCACTCCAGTGGGTCAGTATAGATGTCCAGGCAGGAAGCTCTATAACTGGCAACTAAAGAAGTGTGAGGGGAGAATATAAGGAGGTAGGGAGTGGCAGACAAGAAACAGCCGAGGAGGAGAAGCTACGGATCCCTGAGAGAGACAAAAAGGATAGCAAGGCAAACACAGAAAACAATAACTAAGAAACACCGTGATCTTTAGATATAGAGCGCGCAGCCACCCGCTGCGACTTCCTGACCCCGGGTATAACGGAGTCAGACGTGGCTCTTGATACCCTCGTGACAATCTATCAGTGGATCCATAAAAATCATGCGGACATCTGAATGGAGCTTTACAGGGGGTTGATCAATGACAGGGGGGTAATCAATGACAGGGGGGTGATCAGGGAGTCTATATGGGGTGATCACCACAGTCATTGATCACTCCCCTGTAAGGTTCCATTCAGACGTCCGTATTCGTTTTGCGGATCTGATCCATCTATCAGTGGATCCGTAAAAATCATGCAGACATCTGAATGGAGCTTTACAGGGGGGTAATCAATGACAGGGGGGTGATCAGGGAGTCTATATGGGGTGATAACCACAGTCATTGATCACGCCCCTGTAAGGCTTCATTCAGACGTCCGTATGTGTTTTGCGGATCCGATCCATCTGTCAGTGGATCCGTAAAAATCATGCGGACGTCTGAATTGAGCTTTACAGGGGGGTGATCAATGACAGGGTGTAATCAATGACAGGGGGGTGATCAGGGAGTCTATATGGGGTGATAACCACAGTCATTGATCATGCCCCTGTAAGGCTCCATTCAGACGTCCGTGTGCGTTTTGCGGATCCGATCCATCTATCAGTGGATCCGTAAAAATCATGCGGACATCTGAATGGAGCTTTACAGGGGTGTGATCAATGACAGGGGGGTAATCAATGACAGGGGGGTGATCAGGGAGTCTATATGGGGTGATCAGGGGTGATCAAGGGTGAATAAGGGGTTAATAAGTGACGGGGGGGGGGTGTAGTGTAGTGTGGTGCTTGGTGCAACATATTACTGAGCTACCTGTGTCCTCTGGTGGTCGATCCAAACAAAGGGGACCACCAGAGGACCAGGTAGCAGGTATATTAGACGCTGTTATCATAACAGCGTCTAATATACCTGTTAAGGGTTAAAAAAATCACATCTCCAGCCTGCCAGCGAACGATCGCCGCTGGCAGGCTGGAGATCCACTCGCTTACCTTCCGTTCCTGTGCGCGCGTTCACAGGAAATCTCGGCCATCGCGAGAGGACGCGCCGGCGCGTCCACTCGGAATGAATCAACCACCTCCAGGACGCGTCTGTGCGTACAGCGGTCCGGAGGTGGTTAAGAGGGACTGCTGGTGGCATCCGTATTGTGCCGCTATAGGTGAAATTCTTGGACCGGCGCAAGACGAACCACAGTGTAAGCATTTGTCAAGAATGTGTTCATTAATCAACAATGAAAGTCGGAGGTTCGAAGACGATCCGACAGGAGATTCGGCGGCGTTATTCCCATGAGCCGCCAAGCAGCTTCCGGGAAACCAAAGTCTTTGGGTTCCGGGGGGAGTATGGTTGCAAAGCTGAAACTTAAACTAATTGACAGAAAGGCACCACCAGGAGTGGAGCCTGTGGCTTACTTTGACTCAACACGGCAAACCTCACCCGGACACGGAACGGATTGACAGATTGATAGCTCTTTCTCGATTCTTTGGGTGGTGATGCATGGCCGTTCTGAGTTGGTGGAGCGATTTGTCTGGTTAATTCCGATAACCAATGAGACTCCTCCATGCTAATTAGTTACGAAACCCCCGGCAGTGAGGATTGTGTTGACCAGACTCTTATGGGAGAGTGCCTGCTGCTTAGCTGACCATTGAAAAAATTATGGTTGAGGGCCTGCAAGTGAGCTGACAAGCAAAAACATTATGGGCGAGGGTCTGCTGCCACTTTGTTGACTCTAGACAACTTCTGCCTGATCGCACGTCCCCGTGATGTCGATGATCCATTTGGATGTATGCACTTTCAACTTTCGATGTTCTTTTATGCGCCTAACATGGTGACCACGGGTAATGGGGAATGAGTGCTTGATTCAGGAAAGGGAGCCAGAGATATGGCTACCACATCCAAGGAAGGCAAGCGGGGGGCGCGCAAATTACCCACTCCCGACTCGGGGAGGTAGTGAAGATAAATAACAATACAGGACTCTTAAGAGGCCCTGTTATTGGATTGAACAATAAAAAAATACAGGGAATGTCACTGGTATGTAGGATGAGGAAACATTATACAGGAGAGTTACCACATGTAATTTCACTGTTCGCAGCGTCTAGGCAAAAACTACACTGTATGTCATAGATATGTGAGGGCCGGCAGGTAAGCTGACCAGCGAAAACATTATGGGCGAGGGCTTGCTGCCGCTTTGTTGACTCTAGATAACTTCTGCCTGATCGCACGTCCCCATGACGTCAACGATCCATTTGGATGTCAGCCCTATAAAATGTGGAGCAATTTTTCCACAAGAAAAGGGTGAACAACCAGTAATCCGTGTTGTCTAAAATACGTATACCGCGCGGGTCACGGGAAAGGCAGCATAACCTGAAGTCAGCCATGTGTGCCAGAGTACCAACAGGCAAGACTTCGCTGTCGTCATCAGGAGGTGAGCTGACCCTGTAAAAGATTGAAGGTAAGGGCCTGCTGTTGAAATGACCATTTAAAAAATTGTGTGGACGAGGGCCTGCTGCTGATCTGACCATCTAAAAAAAATTGAGGGCAAGGGCCTGCTGCCGAGCTGACCATTTAAAAAAAATTGTGGACAAGGGCCTGCTGCCGAGCTGACCATTTTAAAAATTGTGTGGACGAGGCCCTGCTGCCAAGCTGATAATTTGAAAAATTGTGTGGACGAGAGCCTGCTGCCGAGCTGACCATCAAAAAAATGTTGTGGATGAGGGATTGCTACCGAGCTGGCCATTTTAAAAATTGTGTGGACGAGAGCCACAGCTCAGTCTGGTCCCTTATCCCCTGCCACAGCAATGCGGCGGTGTACTATTTGTCACCTAAGCAAATAAGTTTCAGCACAGACTGTTGCCGCTTCCTCACTGAAGGTGCTACACTGCTGCCAGCTACTGACCGATGGCTGACTGGTGCTGCAAGATGACAATTTAGAGGTGGAAGTGGAGGGAGGAGGTGGAGGAGAAGTGGGGGTTGCAGCCAGTAACGTAGGTGGCGGCGGAAACCCTGATGGAAGTAGGGCCTGAAATCCTTGGCGTTGGTAGCACCAGTGCCACCCCACGGTGGGTACGACTCACTCCCGGCCTCCAAAACATTCACACAGTGTGCCGTCAGGGAAATGTAGCGTCCCTGGCCAATAGCGCTTGTAATGTCGCTTCCACCACCGCCTAACAAAGAAATAAACTGAATGAATGTCACTGATATTTAACATTTGCACACGTTACACAGTAAGTATAGCGCAAGTAATGTCGCTGCCATCACCGCCTAATGAAAAATTACACTGAATGAATGTCACTGATATCTAGGATGTGCACACGTTACACAGGAGATTTGGCGATGGTAATGTCGCTGTCACCACCGGCTAATAAAAAATTGCACTGAATGAATGTCGCAGATATTTCGGATGCGCTAACGTTATGCTGGAGATGTAGCGCAGGTAATGTCGCTGCCACCAGCAGCAAAAAAAATTAGACTGAATGTCACTGACTGTTTGGATACGCAAACATTATACAGGAGATGTAGAGCAGCTAATGTCATGGTCCACAGCGGACACCGTGTACAGAAAAGGGACACTGGATGTCAGATATTTTAGTGATGTGTACACTTTAAACTGGAGATGTGGCGCAGATAATTAAACTGTCCGCAGCGGACACCGTCTATTGAAAAATTACATTTTATGTCACAGAAATTTTTTAGATACGCACACGTTATATAGCAGATCTGGGCCTGGTCAGGTCACTGTCAGAATAGGACACCGTCTATTGAAAATTTTAATTTAATGTCACAGAAACTATTTTGAAGCACACACGTTACATAGCAGATATGGACCTGGTCAGGTCACTGTCAGAAGCAGACACCGTTTATAAAAAAAGAAAATTTTATGTCAGAGAAAATTTTTAGAAATGCAGATGTGGGCCTGGTAAGGTCACTGTCAGAAGAGGACACCGTCTATTAAATTTTTTTATTTTATGTCAGATGAAAATTTTAGAAGCACACACGTTACACAGCAGATGTGGCCTGGTCAGGTCACTGTCAGAAGCGGACAACGTTTACGGAAAAAGTGTACTAGATGTCACTGACATTTTTGGGATGCGCAAACTTTACACAGGAGATGTGACGCAGATAATTTAAATGTCCGCAGCAGACACCGTCTACGGAAAAAGTGCACTGGATGTCACTGATATTTTAGGGATGCGCACACTTTAAACAGACAATGTGGAGCGGATAATTTAACTGTCAGCAACAGACACCGTCTACGGAAAAAGTGCTCTGGATGACACTGATATTTTAGGCATGCGCACACTTTAAACAGGAGATGTAGCGCGGATAATTTAAGTCTCCACAGGAGACACCGTCTATGGAAAAAGTGTACTGGATTTCACTGATATTTTAGGGATGCACACACTTTAAACAGCAGATGTGTTGCGGATAATTTAACTATCCGCAGGGACACCGTCTACAGAAAAACTGCACTGATATTTTAGGGATAAGCACACTTTAAAAAGGAGATGTGGCGCTGAAAATTTAACTGTCAGCAACGGACACCGCCTACGGAAAAAGTGCACTGGATGTCACTGGATATTTTAGGGATGTACACACTTTAGACAGGAGATGTGGCGCGGATAATTTAACTAATTTAACTGTCCGCAGCGGACACTGTCTACAGAAAAAGTGCACTGGATGTCACTGATATTTTAGAGATGCGCACACTTTAAACAGGAGATGTGTCGCGGATAATTTAACTGTCTGCAGCGGCCTATTACATGGTATTTAGCGTAGGATGAGCTATAAATATATATTGCTGCTGTCACACACACAATAGTTAAAAGGACTTTTGGGTGTCTGAAAAGTTTTTTGTATAAAAATCTTCCTATTACACTCCCTACATTGTCTGTCCCTTCCTATGCACAGCTCTCCCTAACACTGAGCAATTTAGCGCAGGTTGCGCTACAAAAATATATTGCTGCTGTCACACACAATAGTCCTTACAAAGACTTTTGGGTCTCACGTATTTGTACACTTATAATATTTGATTACACTCCCTACACTCTCTGTCCCTTCCTATCCTTAGCTCTTCCTGACTTAAAATAAGCTGGACACAAATTATCGGGTGATATATAGCACCCGATGACGTGTTACGGCCAGCCAATCACTGTAATGCCAGTAGCCAACATGGCTACTGGCATAACAGTGAAGGTAGTGCTTACCTGCACGTTTATTGTCTGCTTAGCATTGCGCTCGAACACATGCGGTACTCTGAGTACTTATCATAGGTTATGGTAAATTTCAGGCCCTCATAAATAGTATTCAGGTATTCGAAAAAAGATAGGAGGTTCTTGAGTGGCCCCGCCCACACAGAAAATGTCATCAATAAATATTTTCCATAATAAGCTGTTGTCTTGAAACAGTTGAGTATTATATACGTATGATTCTTCAAAAGATGCCATAAATGCGTTAGCGTAGGGCGGGGCCACATTCGAGCCCATGGCAGCACCCTGTCGCTGCAAATAAAAATGGTCTATAAACATTAAGTAGTTCTCAAACAGAACTAGATGCATTAACTCAAGCATGAATTCCTGCTGCAGGTCTGTATACCCACTGGTAATATAATATGTTTATTTGATACATGTATACCGCCTGAAATTGTCATCTGACGTCACCATCATGTGACCTATGTTGATACCTATATGTACTGGATGTATACATATTTGTTTCACTTGCTGATGAAGGCTTACTAGGCGAAATGCATCATTGTACAGTATACAGGATGTATTATTGGATATGTAATTAAAGTGTAAGACTCGCAAGCAAGTCAAAATTGCCTGGATTTTCTTTTCACATGTTTGTGCAGACCGCTCCTTCCATTTAGCAACACCCACGTGTGACCTGTTGCTGACCGGATTACTTTCACTTTCAACCTGATAGCATGACAAGTCATGTCCACCTGTGAAATCCAATGGCTTCACAATTTCACAGTCTTAGGCTCCATTCACACGTCCGCAAATGGGTCCGCATCCGTTCCGCAATTTTGCGGAACGGGTGCGGACCCATTCATTTTCTATGGGGACGGAATGGATGCGGACAGTACACAGTGTGCTGTCAGCATCCGCATTTGCGGAGCGCGGCCCCGATCTTCAGGTCCGCAGCTCCGCAAAAGACAGAACATGTCCTATTCTTGTCCGCAGCTTGCGGACAAGAATAGGCATTTCTATAGGGGTGCCGGGCGGGTGTGTTGCGGATCCGCACTTTGCGGGTCCGCAACACACCACGGACGTGTGAATGGAGCCTTATCATGTATCAGCTGTACTGTGAGGTCTGACACTAAGGTCTGGGTCACACGTGCAGAATTTTATCGCTGCAAATCCACAGCATTGCACAGATTTACTAACATTTACATCTGGGAACAGATGTAAATGTTGGTAAAAAAAAATACTCCAATCAAGGGCTGGAGTAGCTTTTACACCATTTGCACAGACTGCCGAATGTGCGCCTAGTTTATGAATTTGGGCAGCGCGGAAGCGAATCAAAGACCGGCACTGGTTTTTTGTAGTGCAGTTTTTTAGCTCTTGTATTTTATTTTATTGTAGTGTGCCCTGAGTGTGCCATTTTTATTTTTCATATGCTGTTAAAAGCCCAAAAAACACCAAAGACATTTTTTTTTATTGTGACAGAACCCCTGAGTGAATTTGTGCTGAAATCGAATACCTTTTTGCAAAGATCCTGGTCCACTCATCGTATCGTAGAATTGGTAAGCTATTTATCATTACTATCTACACACCAGATGAAATTCAGTTCATGCCAAAGAATATTTCCTATATCTGTAATATACGTCCCATTTGTCCTTCTGGAAAGCTTTCACTGAACACTGTTATCAGTTGTATGCCACTCCCAGGATCCCACCATCTGAATAAAGAATTATTTAGTGCTTAAAAGATTATTGACTGTGGCTCAAGGGGAATAGAAGTAATCTATAACACACAAGGACCTACATCAGGCAATCAATCCCCTAAAGACTTGCAAGATACCAATCTAGACTAACAAACATCATTTAATTTCCCAAAAGCAACGCACATGGCTCCAGACAATAATCAAGTGTTAAGTGATATGCTAAATTGAAAGGACACTTGCTATAAACTATGCAAATAACATATGTTGTGTTAAAGTATAACACGTTTGATTTTATAAAAAAAACGTTGAAACTAGGCAGAGCCTAACTTGCTTGAGAATACTGCAATTATATATGAAGAAATAATTAAACATGAGCTTATAAGGCAAACCATTGAATTAAACCAGGTGATTTGTTTATCAGTTGGAAAATAAATGAAGATCTATTTAATACACTTCACAGCATAAATATTGGGCGTTTTAGGGCACGGCAAGATGGGGTAGCCATGACATGGTTGAGAACCGGCTGCAATGACTTGCACACCTCTTGTGCTTGTGTAAATATGTGCTTGTCCCCTAATGGTGCACCCAGACAGGGTCCCCCTGACATGGTTGAGGCACAGGCACCATGTGTCTGAGAACCATGCATCCACGTAGGCCGGGGTGGTATGCTATTATCTCGCTAGAAACAGATTATTAGTTTCCGCACGGCCATTAAAAATGAACACTGAATAGCCGATATGATAGAATACTGCCCGGCCTAAATCATGGATGCACATCTTAATCACATCTTAATCCAGCCTAAGGGTCCATTCACACGTCCGCAGCGTGTTTTGCGGATCCACAGATCCGCAAAACACGGACATCGGCAATGAGCGTTCCGCCGTTCGCCGGCACTAATAGAATATGCCATGTTCTTGTCAGCAATTGCGGACAAGGATAGGACATGTTCTTTTTTTTGCGGGTCCGCATTTCCAGAGCCAGGTCGCACATCGTGCGGCCCCATAGAAATGAATGGGTCCGCAATTCCGTTCCGCAAAATGCGGGACGAAATTGCGGACGTGTGAATGGGGCCTAACTTTGCTAAGACTGGTGTAGAAAATGCCAGTCTTAGCAAACCTGCCTTTGTATACCTCTGTATAAAATTGAAGGCACATGGAAGCACAGTGAGGGAGAGTTCACATATCACCATTATTTTGCCATTATTCTGATCTGCCAGAACAACGGGGGAAAAAACGGATCCTGTGCATAGATATGGCATCCGTTTGAGCCATTTCCATCTGAGATCTCTTTTTTTTAAATAAAATAAAAAAGCACTGCATGGAGTAGTTTTTCTCCTGCCAAAGAAAACTGATCTCCTACAGAAGTGACACAAACTGATCTCATAACTGACGCTCAAAAAAGATAATTCAGTTATTTTTAGTACAAACTGATGCTAACAGAGCATAACTGTTGCTCAAAATAAAGAAATGACACTGGGTTCAGACCTGAGCGTATTTGATATGCGCATTTAATGATCGTTTTTGTGCACGTTTTTGTCCATAGTCAACGCCCGTATTACGCGTGTTTGTGTGATTGACAGCAGTGTCCTATGGTCGCAAACGCGCGACAAAACGCCCCAAAGAAGCTCAAGAACTTGTTTATGCATCGGGCGTTTTTCAGCGCGTTCGAACGCGAAAATGTGAACCAGTCCCATAGGGAAGCATTGGTTTGCATCGGTTATGCGTTAAAACGCGCAAGTGTGAACTTAGGGTAAAGGAACCTTTTTATTTTATTTTTATTTTCTTCTGACAGATCAGAAGAATTTGTTGATGTGAACTTTGCCTAAAAGCAATATGCACCTTTGTAGGTCCATGTCAATGAGAATTGCCTGTAAACGTTTAAGCGTTAATAAGGTTGTATTTTTTTTTTTTTTTTTTCACAAACTGCACAAAAATCTCATCCTAGCCTGCTCATGTGCAGACAGCCTAAACATGTTTGATCAGTCAAATCAGCATGTCCTGGGATTAAAAATACAGAAATGTGATAATGTGCTAAAAAGAAAGTTGCAACAGTGCCTTTTGTTACTATTCACATAAAGTATTTTCTGAGTACTCTCACTAATCTAAACTTCATAAAGTAAGAAAGACAGTACGCCAGAAATTAGGCATACCTTCCATTATTGCATATCAATAAAAGAAAAATGATGCAAATGAGTGTTCTCTAAGTCGTGTAAACAAATGTCAGTAACCACTCATTTTTACATTACCACTACCTCCTTCCCATCTGCAGTGAACAATTTTCCAACATATTTTAGCCAAAAGGGCATGAAAGCAGCTGTCTCCACTGTGAAGGCCTGTAGGGTGCCAGCAGGACATGCTTCTGCTTGAACTGACTGCCTTATTTTCTTGCTTAGTGGATGAAAAGTGAATAATGAAATGTTTATCATTGAAAGCATAACTGCGGTTTTTATATTGCTTCATTTTCTTCTGCTTACAATGTAAGTTTCGTTAATGTTAAAACTATTGATAAAAAAAAATCACATAATAATGTCAGCGCTCATTGGGTAAAATGTACTAATATTGTAAGTAAGAGTAAACTAAGGCCTAGTTCACACAAACGTTTTTTTTTTGTGTTCCGTATACGGAACCATTCATTTCAATGGTTCTGCATTAAAAACGGAATGTGTTCCGTAAGCATTGCGTTTCCGTATTTCCATTTTTCCGTTCCGTTGAAAGATAGAACATGTCCTATTATTGCCCGCAAATCACGTTCCGTGGCTCCATTCAAGTCAATGGGTCCGCAAAAAAAACGGAACACATACGGAAATGCATCCGTATGTCTTCCGTATCGTTCCGTTTTTACTGAACCATCTATTGAAAATGTTATGCCCAGCACAATTTTTTCTATGTAATGACTGTATACTGTATATGGCATACGGAAAAACGGAACGGAAAAACGGAACGGAAACGGAAACACAACGAAACTCAAAAACGGAACAACGGAACTGTGAAAAATGGACCGCAAAAAACTATAAAAGCCATACGTTAGTGTGAACTAGGCTAAGAGGTTAATGTATCAAGATCCAACTTTTCCACATTTTTGTTTTTGTTTTTTTTGTTTGTTTTTAGTGTCTGCTTGGTAAGACGCGTCCTGGAGGTGGTTGTTTCATTCCGAGTGGACGCGAGATTTCGGTCACAGCTGGCCCGCGCATGCGCATCGCGGGCCGGCAAAAGTTCGAGGAGAATTGCATCAGCAACCTGCCAGCCAATGATCGTCGCTGGCAGGTTGCTGATTTTTAAAAAATCGAATCACAAGCCATATAACAGATCATATTAGTAAATATGATCTGTTATATGGCTTCTCTGCTCCTCTGCTGGTCCTTTTCGTCGGTTGGATCCAGCACAGGAGCAGACTGAACTGTGAGTAGCACCAACACTACACCTTAGCCCCAGATCACCCCCCTGCACCCCAATTAACCCTTTGATCACCCCTTTGATCGCCCCTGTCAATCACTAGTGAAAGACAAAAAGTGATCAGTGTAAACTGTCACTTTTTTTTTTCACTAGTATTGGCTGTTAGGTTTTAGGGATAGTTTAGGCCCCTTGGTTAGGTAGTTAGCGTCAGTTAGCGCCCACCCCACCGCACCGCAGTCACTTTTATTCGCTGATTAGCGTATCGCTAATCAGCATTTGTACTTTTATAGTATCTGTAAGTGATCAAAACTGATCACAGTCAGATCTATAATAGTATTAGTGTCACCTTAGCTCACGCCCTCCACCCAAAACGCAGTGTTTGCCCGATCAGGCCTGATCGGTCGCCCACACGTGCGTTCACCCACGCCCGCCCCACCGCAGTGACAAAAAATTATTATTTTTTGATCACTGCACATTCACTTTACACGCACTGCGGCGATAAAAAAATCAGTTTTGATATTTTTTATCAACCGCAGCGGCCTCCGGTACTTCGCTAGCCTCCCCTTTGTAAGACAGGTTTGCTTTTTTTCTTGGGTAGTCTCAGGGAATACCCCTAAATTTAGTAGTCCAAAATGTCAAACAGGGGGTATTCTTCTGAAGAGGCCTACAGGATTCTGACCCAGTCGAATGAGGAATGGGAACCCTCATCTGACGAATCTAGCGGGTCAGAATATGAACCTGTAGAAAGCAGTGGCTCTCTGACCCAAAGTTCGGACGAGGAGGTTGAGGTCCCTGGCAGCACCAGGCGTACCCGGCCCCGTGTCGCTAGACCACAGGTTACGCAGGATCCGCTTCAAGAGCAGCAGAGTGGGGCTGTCGCTGCCGGATCACGTGGTGAGGCATACACCAGCAGCGCAGCCCTTCCTGGACCTAGTACCAGCACTGCCGTACAACCTGGTGAAGTAGCGAGCACCAGAAGGGCAGTTGAAGCTGGTACGGTGGCACGTGCAGTAGTTACCCCGTCGCAGCCACCGCGCAGACAGGCCCGTAGAGCCCCTAGAGTCCCTGAGGTGCTGGCAAACCCTGATTGGCAGTCACCAACTTCAGCCGCACCTGTAGTTCCCCCTTTCACCGCCCAGTCTGGAGTTCGGGTTGAGACGGCTCAAATCGGTTCGGCCCTGGGATTTTTTGAGCTGTTCTTGACTGCGGAGCTCTTGGACTTAGTCGTGGCAGAGACAAACCGGTATGCCACACAATTTATAACCGCAAACCCGGGAAGCTATTATGCCCAGCCTTTCCGGTGGAAACCAGTCCAAGTTTCCAAACTTAAAATTTTTCTGGGCCTTCTCCTCAACATGGGCCTGACAAAAAAGCATGAATTGCGGTCATATTGGTCCACGAACCCGATTCATCACATGCCCATGTTCTCTGCTGCTATGTCCAGGACACGATTTGAGGCCATCCTGCGTTTTCTGCATTTTAGCGACAACACCACCTCCCGTCCCAGAGGCCACCCAGCTTTTGACCGGCTCCACAAAATTCGGCCCCTCATAGACCATTTCAACCAGAAATTTGCAGATTTGTATACCCCTGAGCAAAACATCTGCGTAGACGAGTCCCTGATACATTTTACCGGGCGCCTTGGCTTCAAGCAATACATCCCAAGCAAGCGTGCCCGGTATGGGGTCAAATTGTATAAGCTCTGTGAAAGGGCCACAGGCTATACCCACAAATTTCGGATCTATGAGGGAAAAGATCAGACCCTGGAGCCGGTCGGTTGCCCTGACTACCTGGGGAGCAGTGGGAAGACAGTCTGGGACTTGGTTTCACCCTTAATCGGCAAGGGGTACCATCTTTATGTGGACAATTTTTACACAAGTGTGGCCCTCTTTAGGCATTTGTTTCTAGAACGGATTTGCGCCTGTGGCACCGCGCGAACTAGTCGCGTGGACTTCCCCCAACGGCTTGTAATCACCCGTCTTGCAAGGGGGGAGAGGGCTGCCTTGTGTAACGAAGAACTGCTCGCGGTGAAATGGAGAGACAAGCGTGACGTTTACATGCTCTCCTCCATTCACGCAGACACGACAATCCAAATTGAAAGGGCAACCCGTGTCATTGAAAAGCCCCTCTCAGTCCACGACTATAATGCGCTCATGGGAGGGGTGGACTTCAATGACCAGATGTTGGCTCCCTATTTAGTTTCCCGCAGAACCAGACGCTGGTATAAGAAGGTGTCTGTATATTTAATTCAATTGGCGCTGTATAATAGTTTTGTTCTCTACAGTAAGGCTGGGAGAACAGGATCCTTCCTCAAATTCCAGGAAGAGATCATCGAGAACCTCCTTTACCCAGGAGGTTCCGTGGCCCCATCCACCAGTGTAGTTAGCCGTCTACACGAGCGACATTTCCCCAGTGTCGTTGCTGGTACCTCAACCCAACCGCCACCCCGAAAAAAATGTCGTGTCTGTAGCAGGAGTGGAATAAGGCGTGACACCCGCTATTTCTGTCCTGACTGCCCTGACCTATGCTTAGGAGAGTGTTTCCGGAAGTACCACACACAGGTACACCTAGCATAGGGATTGCATCTCACAGGACAGGCACACAGGGCTATTAGGGCCCTTTTACTCACAGCTGCTGCAAACCTCTCCTTTCACCTAAGATAAAGTGCATAACGTACTTTGCCACATCTTTGGGAGATTTGCGCTTTGCACATTGTCCCATGGGGAAGGAGAGGTTTGTTCTATAAAGGTAAAAAAAAATTAAACAAAAAAAAAATTACCGGTAAGTAAAAAAGTTAACAAAGTTAAAAAAAAGTTAATATGTTCTGTTCTAAAGTTAATAAAGTTATTGCGTTGCGGCCTGGTTTTTTCTTTTTTTTTTTTTACCTTTCAGGTGGACCAACCGATCGACTAGCTGCAGCACTGATGTGCATTCGGACAGAAGCATTGCGCTGCTGTCAGATTACACACAAGTCGGTGTATGCGGCGCTGCAAGACGAGATTTCTCCTCTGCAGTAAAAGATACGTTTGCCGAGGCATATGAGCTGAGGAGGTGGCGGTGTTCATATACTTTGGCAAACACTTTGTATATATAAAAAAAAAAATCCCGGCAATGATTTATTCATCCACATCGATTGATGTGAATGGAGAAATCGGGTTTGCCAGGGCATACGAGCTAAGTGGGTATGGATGTTGGGCGGAGCTCCTATGTCCTGGCAGACGCCTTTCCCCTCCTTTTTCTTTTTTTGGCAGAGATTTTTTCATCCACATTGATCGATGCGAATGAAGAAATCTGTGCCGTTCATTTTTTTCTTTCAGCCCAGAGGCTGAACGGAAAATAAAAATCTCATTACCTGTATGCTCAATATAAGGAGAATAGCAGAAACTCCTAATGCTGGGCATACATGTAATGATTGCGGAGACCCTCAAATGCCAGGGCAGTACAAACACCCCACAAATAACACCATTTTGGAAAGAAGACACCCCAAAGTATTCGCTGAGGGGCATATTGAGTCCATGAAAGATTGAAATTTTTGTCCCAAGTTAGCGGAAAGGGAGACTTTGTGAGAACAAAATCAAAAAAATCAATTTCCGCTAACTTGTGCCCAAATTTTTTTTTTTCTATGAACTCGCCATGCCCCTCATTGAATACCTTGGGGTGTCTTCTTTCCAAAATGGGGTCACATGTGGGGTATTTATACTGCCTTGGCATTTTAGGGGCCCCAAAGCGTGAGAAGAAGTCTGGTATCCAAATGTCTAAAAATGCCCTCCTAAAAGGAATTTGGGCACCTTTGCCCACCTAGGCTGCAAAAAAGTGTCACACATGTGGTATCTCCGTATTCAGGAGAAGTTGGGGAATATGTTTTGGGGTGTCATTTCACATATACCCTTGCTGGGTGAGATAAATATCTTGGTCAAATGCCAACTTTGTATAAAAAAGGGGAAAAGTTGTCTTTTGCCAATATATTTCTCTCACCCAGCATGGGTATATGTAAAATGACACCACAAAACACATTCCCCAACTTCTCCTGAATACGGCGATACCACATGTGTGACACTTTTTTGCAGCCTAGGTGGGCAAAGGGGCCCACATTCCAAAGAGCACCTTTCGGATTTCACAGGTCATTTACCTACTTACCACACATTAGGGCCCCTGGAAAATGCCAGGGCAGTATAACTACCCCACAAGTGACCCCATTTTGGAAAGAAGACACCCCAAGGTATTCCGTGAGGGTCATGGCAAGTTCCTAGAATTTTTTATTTTTTGTCACAAGTTAGTGGAAAATGATGATTTTTTTTTTTTTTTTTTTCATACAAAGTCTCTTATTCCACTAACTTGTGACAAAAAATAAAAACTTCCATGAACTCACTATGCCCATCAGCGAATACCTTGGGGTCTCTTCTTTCCAAAATGGGGTCACTTGTGGGGTAGTTATACTGCCCTGGCATTCTAGGAGCCCAAATGTGTGGTAAGGAGTTTGAAATCAAATTCTGTAAAAAATGGCCTGTGAAATCCGAAAGGTGCTCTTTGGAATATGGGCCCCTTTGCCCACCTAGGCTGCAAAAAAGTGTCACACATCTGGTATCTCTGTACTTAGGAGAAGTTGGGTAATGTGTTTTGGGGTGTCATTTTACATATACCCATGCTGGGTGAGATAAATATCTTGGTCAAATGCCAACTTTGTAAAAAAAAAATGGGAAAAGTTGTCTTTTGCCAAGATATTTCTCTCACCCAGCATGGGTATATGTAAAATGACACCCCAAAACACATTCCCCAACTTCTCCTGAGTACGGAGATACCAGATGTGTGACACTTTTTGCAGCCTAGGTGGGCAAAGGGGCCCATATTCCAAAGAGCACCTTTCGGATTTCACTGGTCAGTTTTTACAGAATTTGATTTCAAACTCCTTACCACACATTTGGGCCCCTAGAATGCCAGGGCAGTATAACTACCCCACAAGTGACCCCATTTTGGAAAGAAGACACCCCAAGGTATTCCGTGAGGGGCATGGCGAGTTCCTAGAATTTTTTATTTTTTGTCACAAGTTAGTGGAAAATTATTATTATTATTTTTTTTTTTTTTTTCATACAAAGTCTCATATTCCACTAATTTGTGACAAAAAATAAAAACTTCCATGAACTCACTATGCCCATCAGCGAATACCTTGGGGTCTCTTCTTTCCAAAATGGGGTCACTTGTGGGGTAGTTATACTGCCCTAGCATTCTAGGGGCCCAAATGTGTGGTAAGGAGTTTGAAATCAAATTCTGTAAAAACTGACCAGTGAAATCCGAAAGGTGCTCTTTGTAATATGGGCCCCTTTGCCCACCTAGGCTGCAAAAAAGTGTCATACATCTGGTATCTCCGTACTCAGGAGAAGTTGGGGAATGTGTTTTGGGGTATAATTTTACATATACCCATGCTGGGTGAGAGAAATATCTTGGCAAAAGACAACTTTTCCCATTTTTTTATACAAAGTTGGCATTTGACCAAGATATTTCTCTCACCCAGCATGGGTATATGTAAAATGACACCCCAAAACACATTCCCCAACTTCTCCTGAGTACGGAGATACCAGATGTATGACACTTTTTTGCAGCCTAGGTGGGCATATTACAAAGAGCACCTTTCGGATTTCACTGGTCAGTTTTTACAGAATTTGATTTCAAACTCCTTACCACACATTTGGGCCCCTAGAATGCCAGGGCAGTATAACTACCCCACAAGTGACCCCATTTTGGAAAGAAGAGACCCCAAGGTATTTCGTGATGGGCATAGTGAGTTCATAGAACTTTTTATTTTTTGTCAAAAGTTAGTGGAATATGAGACTTTGTAAGAAAAAAAAAATAAAAAATCATCATTTTCCGCTAACTTGTGACAAAAAATAAAAAGTTCTATGAACTCACTATGCCCATCAGCGAATACCTTAGGGTGTGTACTTTCCGAAATGGGGTCATTTGTGGGGTTTTTCTACTGTCTGGGCATTGTAGAACCTCAGGAAACATGACAGGTGCTCAGAAAGTCAGAGCTGCTTCAAAAAGCGGAAATTCCCATTTTTGTACCATAGTTTGTAAACGCTATAACTTTTAGGCTGCGTTCACACGGGCGAGATTTCCGCGCGGGTGCAATGCGGTAGGTGAACGTATTGCACCCGCACTGAATCTGGACCCATTCATTTCAATGGGGCTGTTCAGATGAGCGATGATATTCATGCATCACTTATGCGTTGCGTGAAAATCGCAGCATGCTCTATATTCTGCGTTTTTCACGCAACGCAGGCCCCATAGAAGTGAATGGGGTTGCGTAAAAATCGCATGCATCCGCAAGCAAGTGCCGATGCGGTGCGATTTTCACGCACGGTTGCTAGGTGACTGTCTATACACTGTATTATTTTCCCTTATAACATGGTTATAAGGGAAAATAATAGCATTCTGAATACAGAATGCTTAGTAGGTGATCAATTGAGGGTTAAAAAAAAATAAAAAAATTAACTCACCTTCTCCTATGGTTCGCGTAGTTCTCCCGGTCTTTAGTTCTTTAAAAAGATGAACTATGGGCTAAAGGACCTTTGGTGACGTCCGATCACATGCTCCAATCACAGGGTCCATCACCGCGGTGAGTTAATTTTTTTATTTTTTTTTAACCCTCAATTGATCACTTACTAAGCATTCTGTATTCAGAATGCTATTATTTTCCCTTATAACCATGTTATAAGGGAAAATAATAACATCTACACAACACTGAACCCAAACCTGAACTTCTGTGAAGAAGTTCGGGTCTGGGTACCACAGTCGTTTTTTTATCACGCGCGTGCAAAACACATTGCACCCGCGCGATAAAAACTGAACATCGAAACGCAATCGCAGTCAAAACTGACTGCAATTGCATTCCTACTCGCGCGGGTTTGCCGCAACACACCGGGACGCATCCGGAACTAATCCGGACACGCTCGTGTGAACGCAGCCTTACCCAAAGCATTTTTTTTTTTTACCCAAACATTTTTTTTTTATCAAAGACATGTAGAACAATAAATTTAGAGCAAAATTTATATATGGATCTCGTTTTTTTTGCAAAATTTTACAACTGAAAGTGAAAAATGTCATTTTTTTGCAAAAAAATCGTTAAATTTCGATTAATAACAAAAAAAGTAAAAATGTCAGCAGCAATGAAATACCACCAAATGAAAGCTCTATTAGTGAGAAGAAAAGGAGGTAAAATTCAATTGGGTGGTGAGTTGCATGACCGAACAATAAACGGTGAAAGTAGGGCCCCAAAGCGTGAGAAGAAGTCTGGTATCCAAATGTCTAAAAATGCCCTCCTAAAAGGAATTTGGGCACCTTTGCCCACCTAGGCTGCAAAAAAGTGTCACACATGTGGTATCTCCGTATTCAGGAGAAGTTGGGGAATATGTTTTGGGGTGTCATTTTACATATACCCTTGCTGGGTGAGATAAATATCTTGGTCAAATGCCAACTTTGTATAAAAAAGGGGAAAAGTTGTCTTTTGCCAATATATTTCTCTCACCCAGCATGGGTATATGTAAAATGACACCACAAAACACATTCCCCAACTTCTCCTGAATACGGCGATACCACATGTGTGACACTTTTTTGCAGCCTAGGTGGGCAAAGGGGCCCACATTCCAAAGAGCACCTTTCGGATTTCACAGGTCATTTACCTACTTACCACACATTAGGGCCCCTGGAAAATGCCAGGGCAGTATAACTACCCCACAAGTGACCCCATTTTGGAAAGAAGACACCCCAAGGTATTCCGTGAGGGTCATGGCAAGTTCCTAGAATTTTTTATTTTTTGTCACAAGTTAGTGGAAAATGATGATTTTTTTTTTTTTTTTTTTCATACAAAGTCTCTTATTCCACTAACTTGTGACAAAAAATAAAAACTTCCATGAACTCACTATGCCCATCAGCGAATACCTTGGGGTCTCTTCTTTCCAAAATGGGGTCACTTGTGGGGTAGTTATACTGCCCTGGCATTCTAGGGGCCCAAATGTGTGGTAAGGAGTTTGAAATCAAATTCTGTAAAAAATGGCCTGTGAAATCCGAAAGGTGCTCTTTGGAATATGGGCCCCTTTGCCCACCTAGGCTGCAAAAAAGTGTCACACATCTGGTATCTCTGTACTTAGGAGAAGTTGGGTAATGTGTTTTGGGGTGTCATTTTACATATACCCATGCTGGGTGAGATAAATATCTTGGTCAAATGCCAACTTTGTAAAAAAAAAATGGGAAAAGTTGTCTTTTGCCAAGATATTTCTCTCACCCAGCATGGGTATATGTAAAATGACACCCCAAAACACATTCCCCAACTTCTCCTGAGTACGGAGATACCAGATGTGTGACACTTTTTTGCAGCCTAGGTGGGCAAAGGGGCCCATATTCCAAAGAGCACCTTTCGGATTTCACTGGTCAGTTTTTACAGAATTTGATTTCAAACTCCTTACCACACATTTGGGCCCCTAGAATGCCAGGGCAGTATAACTACCCCACAAGTGACCCCATTTTGGAAAGAAGACACCCCAAGGTATTCCGTGAGGGGCATGGCGAGTTCCTAGAATTTTTTATTTTTTGTCAAAAGTTAGTGGAATATGAGACTTTGTAAGAAAAAAAAAAAAAAAAATCATCATTTTCCGCTAACTTGTGACAAAAAATAAAAAGTTCTATGAACTCACTATGCCCATCAGCGAATACCTTAGGGTGTGTACTTTCCGAAATGGGGTCATTTGTGGGGTTTTTCTACTGTCTGGGCATTGTAGAACCTCAGGAAACATGACAGGTGCTCAGAAAGTCAGAGCTGCTTCAAAAAGCGGAAATTCCCATTTTTGTACCATAGTTTGTAAACGCTATAACTTTTAGGCTGCGTTCACACGGGCGAGATTTCCGCGCGGGTGCAATGCGGTAGGTGAACGTATTGCACCCGCACTGAATCTGGACCCATTCATTTCAATGGGGCTGTTCAGATGAGCGATGATATTCATGCATCACTTATGCGTTGCGTGAAAATCGCAGCATGCTCTATATTCTGCGTTTTTCACGCAACGCAGGCCCCATAGAAGTGAATGGGGTTGCGTAAAAATCGCATGCATCCGCAAGCAAGTGCGGATGCGGTGCGATTTTCACGCACGGTTGCTAGGTGACTGTCTATACACTGTATTATTTTCCCTTATAACATGGTTATAAGGGAAAATAATAGCATTCTGAATACAGAATGCTTAGTAGGTGATCAATTGAGGGTTAAAAAAAAATAAAAAAATTAACTCACCTTCTCCTATGGTTCGCGTAGTTCTCCCGGTCTTTAGTTCTTTAAAAAGATGAACTATGGGCTAAAGGACCTTTGGTGACGTCCGATCACATGCTCCAATCACAGGGTCCATCACCGCGGTGAGTTAATTTTTTTATTTTTTTTTAACCCTCAATTGATCACTTACTAAGCATTCTGTATTCAGAATGCTATTATTTTCCCTTATAACCATGTTATAAGGGAAAATAATAACATCTACACAACACTGAACCCAAACCTGAACTTCTGTGAAGAAGTTCGGGTCTGGGTACCACAGTCGTTTTTTTATCACGCGCGTGCAAAACACATTGCACCCGCGCGATAAAAACTGAACATCGAAACGCAATCGCAGTCAAAACTGACTGCAATTGCATTCCTACTCGCGCGGGTTTGCCGCAACACACCGGGACGCATCCGGAACTAATCCGGACACGCTCGTGTGAACGCAGCCTTACCCAAAGCATTTTTTTTTTTTACCCAAACATTTTTTTTTTATCAAAGACATGTAGAACAATAAATTTAGAGCAAAATTTATATATGGATCTCGTTTTTTTTTGCAAAATTTTACAACTGAAAGTGAAAAATGTCATTTTTTTGCAAAAAAATCGTTAAATTTCGATTAATAACAAAAAAAGTAAAAATGTCAGCAGCAATGAAATACCACCAAATGAAAGCTCTATTAGTGAGAAGAAAAGGAGGTAAAATTCAATTGGGTGGTGAGTTGCATGACCGAGCAATAAACGGTGAAAGTAGTGTAGGTCAGAAGTGTAAAAAGTGGCCTGGTCTTTCAGGGTGTTTAAGCACTGGGGGCTGAGGTGGTTAAAAGCAATTTTTTTGTGACAATATTACAATTAAATTGTAGTAACATTTGTTGCACAAATTACATAGTAAATTCTCTGTCGAAAGGATAATCTTATTTACTACAAAGGTTCCATCAGATCTTGAGTACCTTTACAACTTTTTTGTAACGTATTACAAAAAGTCACAATAATAAATCTGGCAAAAAGTATCAGGTTGCCCTTAGTAAAGTGCCAGACATGAAGCAAACCACACTAAAAGGGTGCAAACTAGAAATGAGTGAACTTTTTGAAAATCTGAGTGTGCACGATTTGGCATAATTTCAAAAGATTTTATTGCAAACATATTCTACCTGAAACCAAATCCACCCCAATCAAAGGTGCTCTAACTCGATTAAAAATTAATAGAACTCAGGTAGAATTGGTAGAACTCTCATAGAACTCAGATTATTTTTTTTCTGTCTTTACTTTCCTTCTTTTTTCATTTTTTTTTAATTTTTTGCTCTTTCTCCCCTCGACTTTTGACAGCAATAGTAGATAATGTCAGAGTGACACACGACCGTTGTTGTTTTGCGGTCCATTTTGCACGGATCTGTTGTTCCGTATCTGAGTTATTTTTTTCTCTGATTTAAGTCATCTACAGTTCCGTTATTCCACAAAACATATCCGTATGTTTTCCGTATGCAATCATTTTTTTCCGGATCGGAAACGGAAACAGTAACTTATTAAACACCAAACACATGAGCAAAGTATTGCCAACTCCAGAAAATTGCCATGATTTAATTCAGCATTCAGTAAAGCATGAGCTGCCTCATCCTTCCCTCTGTACTCAATTTTGAAATACAAAGAATAATATCAATTATTCTTTTAACGATTTTGCGATTTTGCTGAACCTTTTCTTTCTGTCTATTAACTAAATTGACATTGATCAACGTTTCAATGTCTCCTTTATTTTCGGCAGTTAAATAAGCAGATACAGAGTCTTGGTGCAAGTTTCACTCCTCATGTTCTTTAATGCATGTATAAACATCTACCTTGATAACCTTCCACCCAGCAATGAAAAAACTTTGCCTGTTAGGGCAAAAAGCCATACACGTTGAGCAGAAAAGTTCCTGTGTTTCTATACGATAGAAGAACCATTTCCTCTGAATTGCACTGCCCCCAGGCTCAGACCTTAGATAAACCTTGTGTGCTTGAAAAGGTAGTGTATAAGTAACACCTGACAACGGCTGGATCAGGTGCAGTTTCATCAAATTTAGTTTAGTAGCCAAATTACACATGGGGTCTGGTGCCTCAAAAGCATTGCTTATGCAGATGTGGACGGTATTCCTGACAACATAATGTTAGAATCTGAACTTTCTAATTCTCCCTCTTGCTCAAATTCACTTAAATTACCAGTCAAGTCATCCGTGTATATGTCTTTTGCTGTGTATATGTCAGATAAAGATGATTCACCAGCCTCATCTTCATCAAGTATAGTTACTTCTACATCTGCCACTGTCTCAGACTGCGCAGGAGCTGTAGAGCAAGATGCTGTTGGTCCCACAGAGTTTTGGCTGGTAGCACCTATTAAGTGCAATAATTTCTGCTGCCTGGAGCTGATCCAGCTTTTGTAAGATCTTTTCAGGTAGCCCTTAGTCTCTTTTGTGCACTAGTTTTATATATATATATATATATATATATCATTTATTTTTTTGTGCTGCTTTTTTCAGAAGCACACGGTCGTTAAGAAGACATTGCCCTACAAAATATTATTAAAATTTGAATTGGGGGGTTATTAACTTTTTCCTATTTACAGTATAATAATAACTATGACCTTTCTTTTACAGAATCATACTGACATAAAGCTGTCGCTATGATTCTGTAACAATAAGGTTATACAGAGGCACACAGCATTATCAGTCATGGTAATGCCGTGCGCTTCCTGAGTTTAGAACGCACCATCCCTCTCTCACATGGAGCGTTATTCCTGCAAGGAACACGTTTGTGTGCAAGAGCCCTAATGCTTGGTTTTTATTATCAACATTGTCTGGAATTTTCCTTAAAGGGAATCTGTCACCAGTTTTATGCTGCTAGGTTATAACAGCTCCAGCACATGCCAAGTCCCCATATTCATGAACTCACGGCTCTCCCAGCCCATCTGCCTTTGATTGACAGTTCTTTCCCAACTGTATCAGCAGTAGAGAAGTCGCAAACATAAAATTTTGCGTTCGCAAACGGCGAACGCGAATTTCTGCAAATGTTCGCGAACGGGCGAACCGGGTGAACCACCATAGACTTCAATAGACAGACGAATTTTAAAACCCACAGGGACTCTTTCTAGCCACAGTAGTAATGGAAAAGTTGTTTCAAGGGGACTAACACCTGGACTGTGGCATGCCGGAGGGGGATCCATGGCAAAACTCCCATGGAAAATTACATAGTTGACGCAGAGTTGGATTTTAATCCATAAAGGGCATAAATCACCTAACAATCCAATTTTTTTTTTAAACAACGTGGTTTAAAACATCCAGTGTGTGTATACGATCCGGTATGATGTTGTATCGATCAGGTAGTGTAAGGGTTACGCCCGCTTCACAGACATTGACAGACCAAACTCCCCTTTTAATGCACCGCAAACAACCACAAACAGTACATTTGCCCAACCGCAAACTCCCCATTTGTACAAGGTTGGATACCAAGCTAGCCATGTCCCGTTGATGTCATTGAAGGTTACTTACTCCACCTAGCCACGTACAACACCAAGGGTCCCGGAAAGGTGAATTGAATTGATTTTTTGAACAGGGAGATGGTTAAAAAAACGCTGGCTCCCTCCCCTTTGTTTGAATCCACGCCACGGTCACTGCGTCTGCACCATGCAATTTACTGTCCCACCCGATATGAGTGCTATTTTCTGTAGTTCTCTTTTCTCATCAGTTTAATCCCTGTTACGTCCCCATTCTGGGGTCCATTTATTAAGATGTGCCAATGTTTTGTCAGGATTCCCCTCAGGGTTTCATGGTTGGAATTGTAGGTGGTGATTAGTGATGTTTTATATTGATTGGGGTTTTCTGTTTCCCTTGGTTTGGTTTTGGTCACCAGGCATACTTCTTGGCTTAAAGCGCTTGCCCTGGAGTAGGCATTCTCAATGATCCTACTTGGATATCCTTTATTCAGAAATCTGCTGCGTAGGGTTTGGCTTTGTGTAGTGAAGTCGTCTTTGGTGGAACAGTTTATCCTTATACGTTTGAACTGGCTATATGGTATATTATTTTTCCATTCTCTATAGTGTGCGCTTCTATAATCGATAATTGTTTCGGTCCACTTTTGAAAAAAGTTTTTGTTTGGATGCTTTCGTTGCGGGGGAATAGGAGTAGATCCAGATATTCAATTGAAGTGGTAGAGATGTTGGCTGTGAAGGTCAGATTCCAGGTGTTAGTGTTGAGGTATAAGATGAATGTTTCTGCCTCCTCGTTGCTACCCCCCCAGATGATGATGAGATCGTCAATATACCGTTTGTAAAACACAATCATGTCGTTCCAGTCGTGGTCA